>NW_020664435.1:15836927-15893936 GCF_002925995.2 Terrapene triunguis | reverse complement strand
TTTTTTTTTTTTGGCTGCTTGGGGCGGCCAAAACCCTGGAGCCAGCCCTGGTAGCATCCATACTGAAATACTACAGGGCTGGAGCTGTGCCTCTGTAGTGATTCCAGTGTAGTTAAACCCTTATACTGGTGTGAAGGGGAAATAAATCCACTGAAGCTAATAGTTATACTAGTATAAAACTGGTGTAAGTGAAGGGAGAATCAAGCCGAGTGTGCTGTGTCTTGTGAAGGATACAATGCAATATCCCAGGGTATTGCCTAAAAACGTGGGGAAATTTACAGCAACTATAATAGTAAATCACCAAAATACTTAGCACTTTACATTTTCAAAACATTAAACAAACATTAATTAATTAAGGCCCAAATCCTGCTGCTCACTCCTTGGATATGCAGAGCCCCAAGTGTAGTGGAAATGCTGCTTTTGCGCTGCATGCCTCACCAGGCAGGGGACAGTATTGCATGTTGTGATGCAGAGCCACCCATGGCACTCAGCGATGAAGAGAGGACTGTGTGGAAGCTGGCTGGTGGGTGGGAAAATGCGGTCAGTGCTTGCTGTGGAAGGAGTGTGGAGAAGCTCCTCGGTGCTGCTGCTCCCCAAGTAGTTGCAGAATTGCGCAGACACCTAAGTGTCTGGGCCTGAAAGTTCTGTCCTATGTGTCTAAAAGATCAAAGGCCTTTACATGAGTTTTGGCTCCATTGCTCTGGATTTGGGGCTATTATTTGTAGTCCTTCTAAAACACTCTGCTGGGATCTTTTTATCTAAACAGTTGACCTTTATTTGTTCCTCCCTGTCATCTAGTCAAACAAATGAGTGTAACAATTACAGAACATCTTGTTGTTATAGCTACCAAATGTTCCTGAGTGATATTGCCCATACACCCCAGTGGATGACTGCCAGACAAATCACGGGTAGTTGTTTTCTTAACTTTAGAAAGCTGAAGGTCATAAACAAGTTATTTGCAGGATGCAGGGCTTTTGGACATTTGGATCTTCAGGTCATTTTAGCACTGAAGGCAGATATACCCTTGATTTAGGGCTGCGAAGAGAGGTGTGTATATTTAAGTTGAGGCCATGACTTGATGTGTTCTCCCAAACACTGCTTGGTTTAGGGCGGAGAAGGTAGGATTTGGTGGCATTTTGGTCTGGTAAGACAGTAGAACTTTAAAGGGGCATAGTGTGGGCCAGTGGGTACTAGACTGGGAATCCTAGGTTCTAGTCCTAGGTCTGTTGCTGAATTCCATGTGACCTCCCCTAATCAGCTCTTCCATTGATAAAATGACAATAACTCCATTACATACCTTTGTTGAGTAATTGAAATATATAAGTGAAAACTTACATAGCTAAGTGCTAGTTATTTTTATTAACTGAAAACTGTATAATTTTTGCCATCATAAGAATCAAGATTTTTTTTTTTAAATAAAAGCTAGAATGCACTCACAGCCTTCTGATGAATGGAAGCCTGGCAACGTCTGGTGCTTAGCTTGCACAAATAAAACCTGCTGGCAAAATATTACATTACAATAGATGATACCCCTTCACAAAAGCTTTGTATGTATGTTTGAACTAAGAGAGGCTTTTCCCAAAGAAAGGTGACATTAGTGTCACATAGGCAAATTTATAACATCATTGGATTTTGGAGGTAATATAAACTCTAGGATACTCTAGCATATTAAGAGAGGTGGCTGATGGCACGCATAGAGACTACGGCCCTGTAGCCTACGGCTTTTTCTGATTGCATGGAAAAATGATTTCTTCAATTTTGCAAGATACAAGCCAAATGCCTTACAAATTGGTCACATTCCATTTAACTCATATTAATCTACATTGCATCCCCTAAGGGCCCAAGGTGCTGTATTTTTCTTTTTCCCTCCAGTATATATCTTTTTTCCCTTTAAACTGTACTGGAAGCTGCATGAATTCTAGGGAACATTCATGGATATGCTTCTCATTGTCAGTTCCTTGCCTATACAACCACACATATGCTTTACTTTATGCTGTAGTTCAAGTTCATATAAATCAAGTTTCTGGATTAAGCCAATAGTAACACTTTCTTAAAAAAGACAGAGTACTGGATATATCTGTACTTCTTTTTCTGCCTCAAATGGTAAAGAGATTCCTTAAATGCACCAAAAAGCAAATTGTAACTGTAAGGCATGGTCAACATGATGGAATTTATCAAGGCAATTCCAGTGTAGAAAATGTGAATGAGGTATCTATAATTCAACAATATTTTGGTCTGGAAAATAGCGTTTTTCCTCTATCTAAACAGCTGATTAAGCAGTAGAAGAGCTTCATATGAGGTTGGACTAGGTACTCCCAACAGTCTGAATCAGAATGACTTTAAGACTAGTTTAAATTAAAGGGGACATATTTTATACATTTAGGACCAAATTTTTCTCTCATTTACACCACTATAAGTCTAGAGAAATCCATTGACTCTGGGCCTTAAATATTATTTTAATAAAACAAAAGGGCCCCAGTCCCTAAGCTTTAACCAGACAAACTCCACTTCCTTCTATGTCAATAGGGTTTTTCCTGAATAAGGGTCAGATCATGCACTTTAATTACAAAATTGATGGGAGGCTAAAGACACTTGGAAATTCCACACGCTCACACGTGCAGATATTCCCATGTATCACACAGCTGGGGCACACAGTGTAGCCATCTGGGGAACAGGCTGGGGGAAAGGCCCAGCTGACCGTTGGATGTCCTGAGGTTTTCAGATGAATCCTCACAGATCACAGGGCATCCCAGGAGGTTAGGGACCAGGCCCAACATGGTACATTCCAGGTCATCCGTTGCTCATGTCAGCAAAACTAGAGGCTTTGAGGCTGCTCTAACTTAAGCCTCCAGGATCAGAGAATCAAAAAGGTGCCTTTAAGAGCTTTGTCCCGCTCCTCAAATCCTGTGCACTGAGTGCAGCTTGACCAAACCCAAAAGTCCATCCTGTCATCTCCATCTTGACCAGATGAGCCTCAGTCAATTGCCCTGTTTAATCCCCAATGACCTGTAAAAACTGGGCTACCTTGTTCCATTGCGTCAGTGGGACTAGTTATGACGGAGATATACAGCAGGGTATGATCGCTACTGGAGTAGCTCTTCTGAAGTGAGTGGCTCCTGCTATTGCCCCTTTGAGTTGCTCTAGTGGTACCAAGGGAATGTAAAGCTGTTTTACCCAGCCAGCTCTGGATTCTTCCACAGTCTGGGAAATCCTCAAGGGACGTACAGCCAGCAAAGTTGGTTGTATCTCCCTAGTCCCACAGCCCCTCTCATAGGGAGTGTACTGGGGATGTGGCCAGAGCACTGCTGCCCTCCAGTGATCCCCAGCTGGTGTAGCAGCTCGTTGGGTTTCATTGGATGGCATAGGTTAGAGTAGCTAACCTGCCCTGAGGCTGCTCTAACTTGCACCAGGACCCCAACTGGCCTCTGGCCAATCTCAACATCAGGGTGGTGGGGATAAAGCCACCTTTGCCCCACCCCACCCAACACACACACACACACATACTCTTGAGTCCTGCACAGAGAATAGCTTGGCTGAACTCGATCTTTGGTCCCAATGACTTCCTTGGAGTTACCATGGATTTACATCACTATAGCTGAGACCAGAATTTGGCTCACTAATATTGCAAGGAGAATCTGAGATCAAGTGAAAATTCACTGGGTCTGATTCTCCTCTCACATGCACCAGTTCTAAACCAGCCTAACTCCGCTGACTTCACTGCTGCCCACTGGTATATGAGAGGGTAGAATTAGGCTTGTTATCTGCAATCCCTCTAACCCCTGAAACGAATAAATATATTTGCCTGCAACCCAAGGAAAGACTTCCCCTGCTCCCCCCACTTTTGGATATAACAGTCAGTATAGTGAGACCATCACAGTGAATATAAGCAGATGCAGAGAGGAAAATGGAAACAGCAGCAAAGGTTATTTTCCCTCCCAGTGCCGTGCTGTTGTCACTGCTCGTGCCACATCTGTGCTTTTGAAGGGAAATGTCATAACATTGCTAATCAATAAGAAGAGTGACAGGACCATTTGTCAAGAACAAGCCAGAACTGCAGCTGTTGTAGTCATCCTCTCCCTCTGTTTTGCAACGAGAAACCGAGGAAAAGGTCTGATTATTTGCCTCAGGCAGCACCAGTGCTCTTATGGACAGCCGCTGTGTGAAAATAGCAACCATCAGCTTGCTAATGTTCTGCACAAGACTGCAGCAGTTGGACTGATTGAGAAGGCAAGAGCTTTGCAGGAAGTATTGGGTTTCTAACAATGGGATGTAAAAGACTCTAGACACCCTGCAAAGGAGAAACGATCCTCAGTGTCGGAGAAGTCTTGACCTTTAATCCCCAGATCACTGTTGCATATGCATTTCTTTTGAGCTCCAGATGCTCCTTGCTGGTCCACTGGTTTGGAGGACAAGCAGTTGATCTTTAAGAGAAGGAGGCCAGGCTCAGATAGAACTTAATGAAGACTTAGATTTTAATTGGAACGTAAAGATTAAACAACCAGTATAGCACAGGATGGATCTATAAACCCCTGCAGCTGCTCTGCCTACAGTAGCTGCTGAGAGCTAATGTAAATGCTGATGAGTCCCGCTCTTTTGAACAATGAGAGCAGCCAGGCATGTAGTGGGTTGTTTGCGCAGGTGACAACACTGAGCTGCCCTTTCCCACCCCATCAAAATAATTGTTTAAATTAGGAAATCTATCTTAATCTACTCCCCTATGTGTTTCACAGTCGCAGATTATGCTCCATAACTTCCAGAGACATCTCTAGAAAAAAAAAAGTTTAATAGGTACAAGGAAGCAAGTTCTGTTATGATGCAGAAAGGTTTGTCTTTAAACACTGAAAACATGGGTTTGGCCCTGAATATACTTTTTACAGGGGAAGGTAAATCCCACGTAACAACACTAAACGGTGCCTTTTCTGTGCTTTCTTTAAAATTTAAAGCAGATTTAAAATAGTTCCTAACAAAATATTGTGCGTGTCCTCAGAAATCTGTGCATAATTATAGCAATAGTGGCTCTGCTTAGGATGCTGTAGAATCAAACAATATTTACAAGGAAGTATTAAGCCCTTTACAAATACCATTACTAAAATGCAAGTAGACAATGGATCCCATAAGGATACTGCATGTAAACATCCAGGGTGAAATGGTTCATAGTGTCCCTTTTAGGTGAACAGATCTTCAGCTGGAGTAATTTGTCATAGCTCCATTAACATCAGTAGGGCACTATACACCAGCTGAGAATCTGTCCCAGGGTCAGATTCTCTGCTCTGCCCACCTAACACGGCAGAGTAGGGGGGCTGCCAGGGAGTTGATTATAGCTCCTTAATTCACTGCCCCAGTCCAAAAGACCATAAGACCTTATTGTGCTCTGATGCGGTCTTGCTGTGTCACGCTGGACAAGCCACTCACCTTCCTGTTTCTGAAATGAGGACAGCACTACTTTGTCCACCTACCTCATAGGGGTGTTGTGAGGATTAATTAAAAGTTTTAATTAAATGTTATAAAATGCTAAGTATTGTCTCCTATTTCCCCATATTGGCACCATGTTGCAAATCTCCAGATTATCTCTGTGGATTCTAAATTGGCTATCCAATCAATAGGAGTCTTAGATTAAAAGCTGAGCTATCTGATGGGCCAAATGTGATGAGTTGATTTAAAAAAAAAAAAAAGCATGGATTTTCATAAATAATACATATTCCTACTGCAACGCATAGTCCACGCTGCCATTGGGCTGCACTTTGCTCTTTTATGGTTCTAGTTCAGCAAAACATACACGCACAGGCCTGGGTGAAGATGAATGGACTGCTGAATTGAGGCCTATATCTGTGGTCCAAGTGTTTAATATTTTCAGAATGTTTTTGTTCATCTTTAATACAATATTAGTAACTTAAAAAGTTTTAATTGAGCTTTTTACCAAGAGGTAGAGTTTTACTGGTTTCAGCAGGTATTCCCTGCTCAACATTTACCTGCCAGTAAAAAAGTCCAAAGGATGTCCCCTGTAATAGAAACAAGGTGAGGGAGGTTATATCTTTTATCGGACCAACTTCTCTTGGTGAAAGAGACAAGCTTTCGAGCTACACAGAGCTCTTCTTCAAATCTGGGAAAGATAACCAGAGCATCACAGCTAAATATAAAATACATATTCCCCTGTAATATGCATCTGGAAGAAAATAGAACTCAGAAACTGAACATGCATTCATTTGTATGTGTAATTCAGAATTTGCTCCATTAAAGCCAATAGTTACACCAATGTAAATCAGGCCTCTGGGGTGAAATCCTGGCCCACTGAAGTCAGCAGTAGTTATACCACTGACTTCACTGAAGTCAGGATTTTGCAATGGAGAGAAAGATAATCAGAAGGCTTGACACTGATCTCACTTACACCGTATTTGTACCTCTGTAACGCCACTGAAAATGTTGTGTTATGGACAAGGAGGATATGCTTTGCAGATTTTAAATTTTACTGAAAGAAGAACAAACCATTAAACACAAACATTAGTACACAATGTAGGGTTAGTAAAAAATTAGAACATGCAACCTATTGTATGTTATGAGATTTAAGTTCACGTGGCTTGGTGACTCTTTTTGAATGGGTTCTCTCTCTCTTGGCTTAAAGAGCTCACTTGTGTCTGCTGATTTAAGATTGTCACTTGGCAGCTTTTTATTTTCCATTGAACCACTGCTGTTCCCTCATGACCAAAACAGTATAGAGTACCAAGAGAAATCTTTGTTTGGACACCTGAGCCCTTCTGTTTAGTTGACAGTGAAGATACATGTGTCCAAGGAAAGGTAAAGAAAAATATTTGTTTCTTAAAACTGGGTGTTCATTCAGTAAATTCACACACAAGAAAGTTTCTGAGACTGAACAAAATGGATGCCGCTTGCCGGAAAAGGATTTCTTGTGCTATTATAAACCTTGACTGTTATTTCTTTATAAAGACATTAGATTTTCATTCATTTGTTTTTAAAGCTAAGATTCCTATGCACTTCTGAGGTTTTCTAAGGGCCCCCTGCAGTAGGGAAATTTGCCCTGGGGTAGGTAGGATATATAATCAAAGGAACTGAACAAACAGAATGTGTACATGCCCTACTGAGTAACCATGGGATCTTATTGTTGTCTCCCCTTCCACTTCTATCAGTGTGTCATGTTAAAGCAAGATCATATGCTTCTCTGGGCAGAGCGAGTCCATGTGCTTCCTTGATTTGGGAGCTACCTGGCACACTTCAGAGTGCTTGAAAAATAACAAACAATAAAAATATATAGTAAATCTAGAACAAAAACAAAAGAAAAGCAGAGGCTGAACCTTATGGGAGACAATAGGATTCCCACACTGATCAATCTTCTCAACACGCCTATGGAAATCTGTTTGCAGGTCTGTGGCTTTCCCTTTTCCTGTCCTACTTAGTGAAAAATGGTGGCAATTATGGTCATCCTCGCTGAAGACAAACTGTTCTGAATACGGCGGGCTAGCCTCAGTGAGGTGCTGAACCCAGGGATAAGCAACTCTTCCAGCGCACAGCGATATGTAGAACTCCTCTTGTATACACTGGTGCTGCCACTGTCCTATGGCCAAGAAGTGTAGGTTTGAGTGAGATCAGGGGGTGGCTTCCAGGTGACCTTCATAAATAGTTATGTAAAGTTTATAAAACACTGAGCTGCTGATAGAATTCTGGAGGAAACACGTCTATGCAACCAGTATGGAGAAATAAAAAGGAAAAAGAACAAATTAAAAAGATTGCAGAAACACCTATAAGGAAATGTGCTGAGAATCTTGGTAATAAAAAGGTAGGCAAGCAAACAGCACGAGTATCTGCCTGCCGTAGGTTTTTTGTAAGCATAGCAGACATACTCTAGCAAAGTATTCTATCACTTGTTTGCTGGTTGCCTCCTGAGAGCAGGACAGAACCCAGTGGTGCGTGGTACTCTGCGCCTTTCGAGGAGACACTGAGCATCTCTCAGACTTGGAGTCCTTCCCAGTGCTGCACTGAGAAGAGCAACTCATCTAAGGTGTGCAGAAGAGAGGGTGAAAGATGGACTAGCAACACACTTGTATCCATTTGCAATAGTCTTGGCT
Organism: Terrapene triunguis; assembly: GCF_002925995.2. Lineage (NCBI taxonomy): Eukaryota > Metazoa > Chordata > Testudines > Emydidae > Terrapene > Terrapene triunguis. The sequence continues at coordinate 15,885,858 of NW_020664435.1, read as the reverse complement.
GATTTGTGGACTAGCGGGAAATATTTGACCATCCGCTACACGGCGTAGAAGAAAGCAAACTTGTGCAAATATTGGCTGGCAGTCAGTGAATGACTTAGTGTCTCTTCCCATCAAAGGGAAAACGCGGTACCTCTGCAAAGTCCATCTCACAGAGTTATAGAAGTAATTACCCTCTCTCCCACCCTGCAGGTTTTTTTAATGAGAGTGGACTAATTTGTCCTAAATACTGCTGGAACCTAATTAAACAGGCTAAGGCAGGTTTGGAATCTACCTTATTGAACATGGTGTTTGAGATTAAAGCACCAATTTCCAGCCTATTTGTAGTTAATCTTAGATTCCCTATAGCCTCATCTACAATCTGAAATGACACCTGCCTAGATTATTTTCTTTTGAACTGGCAGGCATGTTGTTCTTATAAACCAAAAAATAATAAATCTATTTCTCTGCCAGAAATGACTCACTGGCTAATCCCCCCTAATATACACACTATATTCTTTTACATCTAGAGTCTGGGTGGAGGTTGTTGTGGCTGTCTCCTTTCATCACTTTCATATTAATGAATTGAGGAATTCCTATTCCTAAAATGCCCCCACTCTTTTTTAACAGCGGATTAGCCATGAAAGGGAGCTGCGCTAAGGAGTGATGGCAACCTACAAGAGCTTTTTCACACGCTTGGTTAGGCAGATGAACCTGCCATAGGGTTTGATCCTGCAAGGTGCTGAGCGCTCTGGCTCTGATCTAGCAAAACACTTAAGCTTGTGCTTGACTTTAAGCATCTGAGTAATTGACTTCAATAGCACTACATGAGCCCATGGTGAATGCACATTTGGAACCTACCTAATTTTCTGAAATGTTAACAAAATCTTTTACTTCTTCCTTTTCTTTCATTCTATCTAACAAAATCCCCATTCACTAACCAACTGCTTGTTGTGCTGGCAAGGGCCAGACTGTACATCTTCATCCCCTGAATCTTGAATATGCCTCTGATTTGGAAACACTTCCACACAGTCTCTCGTCTTGACGTTCATTCTTTTTGTTTATTCTTTTGTCTTCCACTGCTGGCCTTTTAGGGTTGGCTCTCAGATTTTCAAAAACAATGCACAGGCACACTAGAGTGCCTGTAAATCAAGTATAACCCTCACCCTGCCACAGTGCAGCACTGCAGCATATGCTGCAAAAATACACAGCACACAGTAATAGAGAGGAGGAGGAAAATCCTGACACAGCCGTTAAAACACCATGTGGCTGACAAGAGCAATCTGTTCTGTTCTGAGGAGTCAGCTGGTTTAGAAGTAATGGAACTGATGACCTCAAGTCATTACTCTAGTGAGACTGTGCCTGGATCTCCCTTCATCAAATTAACATTGCACTAAAATGTATGAAACACTTGAGTGTCTTCACACCTCCATTTCACGTACAGTCAAAACTCCAGAAGATGGTATCTTGCTGCAATGGTGCTATGAGGAGAAGGCAGAAATAACTTAGCAACAACAGATGGATCATAGACATATGTAGCACATTTGTCTGTCATATGTATCCATTTTCTGGATGCTCTCTAGAACTATGTTTAGTTTTGATTTGTTTTCCCTAACATTTTACTGTAAACTTGTCCTTGCTTCAGTAAAAATGATTTGTAAGGAAAGGGACATCTTTCCAAACTTAATCTCAATAGTTACAGCACTGCCTGACCAGTGAAGGGATGACATGTTTCAGGGAGAGGTCACGCTGCTCCAAGGTGAGTTATCATATCACGCTTGCCTCCCAAATGCTACTGCAAACAGCAGCCATTTACTGAATGTAGGAAACGTTAACTTCGGGTGTGCTTTCCATCTTGTGATGTTTTCACAACATGATATATGTGGCAGGTGAGTTACTCTGATTTGTTGACTGAGATAACATTTAGGTTAAAGAAATGTGACTGTTTGGGCTGGGGTATTTTCAGCTTCATGAAGTGGGCAATCAAGCTTAATGCTAAGAACTGCAGGGACTTGTGCATTCTGATAAACAAGCCTTTTACAGGGTGAGAGTTTTAGCTTTTAGACTCCCTATGGCTTTTTCTGCACTGGTGAGTCTGGGAGAATCTCCAGTGGTAGCAGCGGGGAGTACATTAGTAATTACCAGTCACCAGGGTTACCACCACGTCATCTAGCCTCCTGGAGAAGGGTCAAGGAAGTCCCCTCAGCCCTGTCCCTGCTACTGCAAAGTTGTATGCAATGCAGAAAGCTCACCTGTCCTCTGATTCTGTAAGCACAGCATATCATACCTCTCAGGGGGCCAAGGCCCATATGCAGGATGCAATATGTAAATAATTCTCCATGATAAAAGTGGTGGGACTCATTTATATGGAACATAGGGAACTCTGGGACTAAGATGAACGATGGCCCTTGAATTGAGGGACGTTGGAAAGGTATGGAGTTTACATAAAGTCTCCACTTAAGTTCCTGTTGCTATTTGCATTCAGCAGCTGTCAGTGATTTGTTGCCTCTGAAGCCTTCATCTGTTAATATGCAGTAGAACAGTGTTTCCATATTAAGGTTCACATGACTTAGATAGGCTGGGCTGAATACTTGAGCATATTATCATTAGATATGTGGATTTTAAAGGTGTAACTGACATTAGGGAAGGGTTACTCTTGCACTTTTAGTTTGTATCTTTTTGGAGCTGGCTATTTAAATGTTATACAGATTGTATTTTGCACAATGGCCTCTGGCTAAGACACTATATCAATAAACTTTTAAACTTCATATTGCAGTGTGTGAGTGTCTGTATTGTGCTGTTTGCACCTCACCGAGAGCCCTTTCTGGTGGCGATGGGACAGTCCAGCATAGACTGGTTGCTTTTCATGGATTCTGAGTCCTGTTTACAGTTTGCCTCTGATTCTGTCAGCCAAGTTTTGAGCTAGTCCAGATTGTAGTAGTATCCGTTCTGCTTTTCAAACAGCCTTTATATAATGAGTCTAAAAGAGGAGTTTCAGGAGCTAAATGGGATTTTAATGACATTTTGTCTGACAGGATTACATTGGGGAACATGGATTATGAAGTCTAGCTGATTGAGTTGTGTACTCCTATCCTGTATCAGCTTCTGCCCCCTTCCATCCCTCAGTGGTTTGAGCATTGGCCTGCTAAACCCAGGGTTGTGAGTTCAATCCTTGAGGGGGCCATTTAGGGAACTAGAGCAAAAATCAGTACTTGGTCCTGCTAGTGAAGGCAGGGGGCTGGACTCGATGACCTTTCAGGGTCCCTTCCAGTTCTAGGAGAAAGAGAGAGAGAGAGAGAGAGAGAGAGAGAGAGATATAGCTACTGAAGCAAAGCTCTCTTGGGAAAGACAGTGGCAGAATGCAGCTCTGCTCACAGCATCCCTGTAAAACAACAGGTATTATCCCCACTTCACATACAGAAAAACAGTCACAGACAACTTAGGTAATTTGCCCAAGATCCCACAGCATATCTCTTGCAGAGTCAGGAAGAGAATTCCTATTTGACTACTAGTCTTACCCACATGATCACTCGTGGTATAAGAAAATATAATATTGCTTGGCAGCTCTGTTTCATTAAAAATGGACCCTATGTTTGAAGCGGCTTTCCTGTCAGGCATGGAAGCTGGGGGTCATTCAACAGATTCTTCTTGTGATGCCATTTTGCCCCCCACTTTTAGATTGTCCAAATGTCTAAATTAACCCCAGACATAGGCCTCTCGTGAGGGGAGGAGAGAGGCTTATAGATGGTTTGGTGGACATCTAGCCATGCAGTGGAGGCTCCTCAAGGTAGGAATTCCCTCCCTGGTCTTCATTCAGACACACTCATTATGCGCTTTACGTCTTGCTGCAAGTGGCTCTGTGTGCACCTTCACATAACACTTAGTAAGGAGGGCTAGATAAACACCTAGCTAGAAACCTTTTTTATCTACTCATTTTCAGCTATTACCAGCCTCTAGTGCACCCCTATATCCTTTACAGCCTGAGACACCTTTACCAGGCCACCACACACACAGACAAGCTCTTTAAAGTCATCACTAGCCCACTAGGTAGTCTCAGCTATATAAGTCTACTTGAAAACAGACCTTCCAGCTATTTAGGTTATAGAGGCTCAGTGTCTATTCTGCCCCTGGATTTAGAACAAAATAACCTCATTCTCTCTCTGCATGGGGAGCTGTTTGTCTTTATTCAAGACTCCCTGGTACAGAATATCCTTCTGTCATAAACCTCTGAGAAACACCAGCACTAGGTTTCTGGGCCAGGCATCAGAATGAATAATCACCCCCTTTCTAGCACAGCATATTCAAACACTGACTGTAGGACAAAGTCCAGCTACTTGTTCTTGCCATACAATCTATCTCCTAGGAGCTTCTCTGACTCAGCCTTTCTCTTATACCTGTCCCTAACAAGCCCCAGCTGGAGTTGATTGGCAGTCTACACATCTTCTTCCTACTGCAATTTTTAATCCCTGGTTTGCCTGATTAATTGTGGGGCATGTTTACACCATCACACATCCTACCTAAACTAATCTTGTGTTTATAACCAGATCTTTAAATTCTAAGGAAAGGCAGAGGTCAGATGTCTTGAGGAGGGCTATGTTAGCAGGGCTTTGGAAGAACTGAAGTTCTGATTTGACCTTCCTAGATCTAATTTCTTTGCTCATTTGCAGTTAAAGCCTCAAACACGCTCAGAGTTGCATGAACCCAGCATGGGCCTTATGTTGTCTTCTCTACTAAAGTTAGTGGATGACCCAGGCTCATGCAAGGTCTGATCTCTGCACTTTACAGAGTACTAATTTAATCAGAGAGCAGGGCAGGAGAAAAGATGGAGTAAACACAGGAATGTATAATGTAAGTGAACAGGACGTAGAGGGTAATAAATGGCATAAAATAATCCTGGGTAGCAGAGATATTGCCAATGCTGCTGATAGGCAAGAAAACCAACATAAAATTACATACGAGCCCTATTTTACTCCTGCCTTCGATAGTAACTGGGTCATTGACTCCTCCCCCAAGTGTCTCAAATGTAAAATGTTTGGACATTGGACCCTTTGCTGATAATCCTGTCCTTCAATAAAAGTTTCCTGATGTGAAGAAATTGATTTACTGGTTATTAAAATCTATTCTCTATTACAGGGTAAGTTTTCATTTGTTGTAGCCCCGCCCCTTTGAATATAAACTCCTTGGGATGGTGTCTTGTTTGTCTGGAAATCACCATTCATACCTCTGCACACATGAATAATAAGAAGAACTAATCTTGACTTCCATCTTGGTATTGCTCTTTGTACTACTAGAGTGTGGCACATTATTTCTGAGGACTGCATAATAAAATAAACACATACACATTGTTTGTGTTGATGTTAGATTGCACAAAGTTCCCACACCAACATCTTCTGGGGATTTCCTGGCCTCTGACAATACTCAGGGGATTTTCAGCTCCCCTGTGTAACCTCCAGTTTTCAGAGCTGTGTATTTGCTGATTGATGTTACAGGAGTGCTCTCTAAAAAAGAGAAATTTGTATATATGTAGATCAATAGTTAACAGATAAGGTGCCAGTAGATTGTGCTAAAAAATATGCAGCATTGTTCCTGGATTTTGTGGAACCAATACAATTTCTTGTTGCTGTGCATTGCAAATAGTGTCTTGTGTGTAGCTCTATACATTCAGCTCTTAACAACTGAGCTGTGTACAGCATAAGGAACCACATGAAAGCAGAACCCTTGTTCCTTCCATTTATGTTTGCTTTTAGGTTTGTTGATTCAGCAATAGGAGAATAGGATACAGAGTAAGGGCCTGACCAAAAGCTCATTGAAGTCAAGGGGAGAGATTCTCCTTCACTTTAATGGACATTGGATCAAGGCCTAGATTTGAGCAATTTACTAGTACATTGTAGCAATGAGAAATTGGAAAATGCCATGCCTCTCTGTTAATTAAGGGGTAAATTCATTTTCCTTAGATCCAGCATAAAGATTTTAAACCCTGGAAGTTTTGTTTATAGAAAATCCTATTCTTTAGTTTGCAGCAATATTTATTAACTATTATTATTTTATCATTATTATTAATTTATTAGAGATCATTCTGGGCCTGGACCAGTTCCCGCAGAAGTCAAGGGAAATTTTGCCATAGACTTCGATGGATCTTATGTTTGCAAATAAGCTAGTGTGCCACTTCTGAGAACTATTTAAAATTATAGCATATAGCCAAATGATTGATACAGCTGAAAATACAATAATAAAATAGTAAACAATCCCAAAGTCTGATGGACACTATTCACTATTACATTAACAATTAATTTTGAAATCAGAAAGAATAAAGTTGGGCCAGAAAAAATGGTTAGATAAGCAGAGAGCTTCACACTGTAAACAAAGAAAAGAAAAGAAAAAAAGTGGGGGTTTAATCTTTAAGACTTCTGGGCAAGGTTCAGGATTACCACTGTGCTGAACAGCAGTGAGTGTCTCAAGGGTCCTACAAAGCAAAGTTTCTTTTCCTCTGAAGGAAATAAAAAAGTAGACAAAAGGCACTATTGAACCATTAGACCAATGTCCAGCTCTGGCCATGCTTTGAAATAGGAAAATATGTAGCACTACTAGCCTTCTTCTTTAAAGAATTCCAAATATATCAGGGTAAGGATGGAGATGGTGTGGATGGTGTGGGGTGCATTTGGTAGTGGGATAGAATAAAATGACTGAGATGCAAAGATTAGAAAATACTTATGGAACTAAAGATAATTATGGAAAAATGATTAGGACATTGCAAAAAGAAAATGTTACATACCAATTTCAAAAGGAAAAGCAATTCCCACCTTGTTAAACTGGGTTTATAACTTATCTCTGTTGCTAGGTTTGCAAAAATATATATACACACTTTAAATCCCTTGGTATTCATTGTCTTCCACGCTTAATGAAAATTTAAAAGACTATGTAAAAGACTATGAATAGGGATATTTGTATCTTTCTCTTTCCGATTTTTTATCTCATTCTATACTGGTGAATTGTATTATTAGGATATTTCATTTGATTTTTTTTTCAGCCAGTGTAATACTTACATTTCAAATTAAGTTTGGGAAACACTTCCTGATCTCTCTTTGGAGGTCATTCAAAGACAATATTCAAATTGTCATCTAATTTCTTCCTTGGAAGAGAATCCATCTAATTCATTTGAGCAGAGGAAGGTAGCGTGCAGAGGGACATTCCTCTATGGTAATTACTATAGTGTAGAGGATGGAAGTTCCATTTTGTGAAGGATTTTGAGATTGTGAAATCTGGTTTTATTCCAAATTGGAACAAAAGCTAAAATATTTTAAATTCTCAGCAAAGGAAAATTCGAGGAAAAAAATTGTTTGGGCCTGATCAAAATACTTGGATTTGATTTTGACTTTTAAAAAAATGTTTGTATTATATTATGTTCCAGATCATCTTGAGCACACACTCTTGGCCACTCACCAGACTGCTGTGAAAGAACCCACTTCACAGGATCTTGTGTGTGTTAAGCCTCTGGAGTCTGAACTGAGTTCAGGTGTCCCTAGACACAGTCTCAGAGCTGTGACCCCTGTTACAAATGCTGATCCCTCAGACTTCCCCATAGCTTAAACATACTCACTTTCAGCACTCCAGCCATGTGGGTGTTCTGGGCCCACAGATTAACTCTTCAAGGGCCCATGATCGGTGGCAGACATGACACACCGACAAATTTTACATAGGAGTCTAAAACACCATCTTCTTTTTCCTCAATAGCATCAGAAATGCAGATGCGTATACAATAAGGATAAAACCTACATACATTTTCCTGCCTCAGTTTCCTCGCCACTCTGGAACTTTCTCTGGGCTGAGGTTCTCTGGGGGTATCCAGGACCCTTCTGCTGCAGCTCTTGGCTTGACTTTTGAACTTCTCTCTCTAGGTCAGCTTGCTTTCACTGATCTCAGTTGGACCCACAACAAAACGACTTCCCTTGCTGATACAAAAATATGACCAACTCTTCTTTGCTCCTGCCCAAAAGCTTCCTATGTGGGTCTATGAGTCCCTCAAGTTTATATGTCCCATCACCCACCACTAACAACTGCATCCTTGGCCCTGCTGCTGGTAATTTTTCATTCTTCAAACCCCAGCATGTATAGACAAGCTGGAGGAAGTGGTTTCTCCCAGCTCCAGCCGACCTCCTTAGAATACCTATTGTCTGGTCAGAGTATAGTCATTAAGATTAACTACCCTCCATTGTAACTAGTCTGGGAAAGATGTGCTTACAGGCTTGTCAGCTATAGTGGATGCACACAAACATAGAGGCATTCCATGATGTAGCAATTTTTGTAAGAACAATTTCACAATATCAACCAGAATTCATAAGTTATACAGATACCCCAAATTGTCACATTTTATAATATATAATATTATACAAAATTAAAAAAATTATAAACAAAAGTCATTTATAAAGTCATTTATAGACTTATAAAGTTTGTGGATGATACCAAGCTGGGAGGGGTTGCAAGTGCTTTGGAGGATAGGATTAAAATTCAAAATGATCTGGACAAACTGGAGAAATGGTCTGAAGTAAATAGGATGAAATTCAATAAGGACAAATGCAAAGTACTCCACTTAGGAAGGAACAATCAGTTGCGCACGTACAAAATGGGAAATGTCTGCCTAGGAAGGAGTAATGCCGAAAGGGATCTGGGTACCATAGAGGACCATAAGCTAAATATGAGTCAACCGTGTAACACTGTTGCAAAAAAAGCAAACATTATTCTGGGATGTATTAGCAGGAGTGTTGTAAGCAAGACACGAGAAGTAATTCTTCCACTCTACGTGTGCTGATTAGGCCTCAACTGGAGTATTGTGTCCAGTTCTGGGCACCACATGTCAGTAAGGATATGGACAAATTGGAGAAAGTCCAGAGAAGAGCAACAAAAATGATTAAAGGTCTAGAAAACATGACCTATGAGGGAAGATTGAAAAAATTGGGTTTGTTTAGTCTGGAAAAGAGAAGACTGGGGGAAGGGGGGGACATGATAACATAAAAGGTTGTTACAAGGAGGAGGGAGAAAAATTATTCTTCTTAAGCTCCGAGAATAGGACAAGAAGCAATGGGCTTGAATTGCAGCAAGGGAGGTTTAGGTTGGACATTAGGAAAAACTTCCTAACTGTCAAGGTGGTTAAGCACTGGAATAAATTGCCTAGGGAGGTTGTGGAATCTCCATCATTGGAGATTTTTAAGAGTAGGTTAGACAAACACCTGTCAGGAATGGTCAAACAGTAGATAATATTTAGTCCTGCCATGAGTGCAGGGGACTAGACTAAATGACCTTTCAAGGTCCCTTCCAGTCCTATGATTCTATGATTTAAAAACAAAAAAACTGAAACATTTTAGTCTGAAAATGTCAAAATATGATGTTTTGACAGTCTCTGAATTCCCCTCTCCCTCCCCCCGTTTTCTTCCAAAATTAAATTCTAATGAAATCAACCTGATTTCACAAAGCATTGCCACTTTAATGGAACTGCATATTCTGGTGGAATATAATTCTGTTGAAGTTTCTCTGACCAGCTCTAAGTGTGGCTCTGAGAGCCAAAGCCATATAAGGGTTACAAACATGCACCCCATGAGAAGCAGTTGTTGGAAGCATTCTGCATGAAGAGTGGTGAGGTGGCAGAGTGTTTTTAAGGGAAAATTCTAAAGAATTGAACAAAAAGATGTGTAGGTTTTAGATCATTCTCTATGGGGTAGCAGAAAATTCTATTGCTTCTATAGAATTCTGTTGGGCAGTTAAAGAAACCTATAATAAGGAGATTGTTGTGTGTCCAGCTTCTGATTTACGTCTACAAAACCATGTCAAATGTACAGTGAGTCTTACTGGTTTAAAACTTGCTCCTGCAAGGTGCTGAGGGCTGCTCTGGCCCCAATCTAGCAAAACACTTATGCTCATGCTTAACATATGTCCTGTGACTATTCCCATTGTGGGCTTAATCACACGATCAATTCAATAGGACTTTTCCACAAAAGGTGGTCTGGGAAACATATCTGGGGAACATACTCTGAGGCAGTAACTATTACAACCTTGGAAGAGGCCATCTTGTGGAGAGAAGGCCCCCGTGAAGTCTTGCAGCTCTTAGGAGGTACGGAAGGGAAGGTACATATGGCCATACTTCCACTCCAGATTTCTGCCAGTGCTAGAGGAGCACTAATATTAGGATTCAGTCTGCCCCCTATATGCAAAGGAGGAAGATTTTGCTGTGTTCTTCTTGCATGAGCAATTAGAACCTAACTCTAAGCCATTCATGGATTATACTATATTTTCTTCAAAAGAATGCCAATGGACCCTTGTATTAAGTAATACATTTCATTTATTGTTCTGCTTTTACTCACAGAGCTTTTAAAAAGCAAATATCTAGATTGAGGTACATTTTAACAAGGTCCTTTCCTCTCTTAATTGTTCAGCGTTTATTATATTTTGATCCAAAATGTATTTTTCCATTGCCCCAAACTCTGTACCAAGAAGTTATGGACAGTACAGACAAAATCAAGGGCCAAGAGACAGAAATCAGAAACAGTTTCTGCAATGAATAATAAAGACTCCAAAAGCCTGTTTTTGATCTGGAAAGCATTTTCAAGGAAAGGAGATTTTTTGATGTAATATCAGAGTTAGCTGAACGTAGATTCTTTTAATAATGCGCTTGAGTCACTAAATCACTCTAATCAAATAATGCTAGTTAACATTCAATGATGCCAGCAGTGAAAATACAAATATAGGGTCTCATTCTCCATTGCCCTCATTGTCCGGGTATAAATAGCTACTCAGAATGTGGGTATAAAATGCTAACAAATCAGAATGGTAGCATTTTGCATTCACTTTGCACTGGCGTAAAAGAGTATGCATGGAGCAGGGAAATGGAGAATCAGGCCCATAGTAATTTTTTGGAGCAGGAAGGAGGAATATTCAAAGACCTACGAGCACTGCTGTCATAACTACTACAGCATGCTCAGCAGAAATTATATAGGGCCAAATCCTGCTCCCCTTGACGTCCATGTTCATAAAATCAGGGGGCAAGAAAAAAACATCAGTGTTAGTTTCTGAAATGAAATACTAAAGACTCCAATACTCTTTTTAACCTGACTTCAAATGGCCACCTCGCAGGATCAGACCCATTCTATTTAAACATTCAAGAAATAGCATGTAGTATTACCAGTGTCTTCTTGCTTGTTACAAAGGAATGGCAACATAAAAGCTATGAGAAATATCTTGTTAACTGGCTGATTCCAAACCCAGCTGCTTCAATTGGCTTGAGACATTTTTAGTGTTTGAAATTAATAATTTGAAAACGATGCTCTGTCTGCTCATAATTACTTTATCCTGTCTTCAGAAGTAAGAGAAACTGCTAAAAACAGCAGTTGCTACATCAAAGTAGGTCTCATTAAGTGAGATTGTAATGCGCAAGCACAGGTACTAGTGTCACTGAAGCTATTTTATAACTACTTAACTGCAGAAATAATGACACAGCATAAGGTGGGAGTGAACATTAACACTGATCTTTATTCTGCTTGATGTTCTCAATCTATATTAGATTTTCCCTTTGTTTTACATTTGGTGCAGTATACTGCATCAAACCCTGAGAGCCAAAATTAAGATCAGTTACCGTAACATGCATAAAATGTAAAATATATATTTTTTTTGACAAGACAAGGTTACAGATAATGAATATTATCAAACATTTACGAAGAATCAAGTAAATTCGGAAATCTCCCAATTTCTCAGGTAAAGTCTCCATTTGAAAAATATCATGTGAAAGCTTTTTTTCTTTTAAATCTTAATTTAGAAGGTAACATGTTAGAGAGAATGCCCGACATTTTACTTTATGCACATACAGTAGCTCTTCAGCACTACGCTGTATTAAAGGCATTATCTTATTATGAGAAGTGTATAGCAAATGCATAAGCAAAGAAAAAGATATTCACAAAGGTTATGGGAAGAAGACCTAAAAGGCTCACTCTGAATTTCAGACCCACATCAAACACTGCAAGCAATAGAAAGTTCTCTATGCATATTTCACAAACAGCTAGTGGCTCCAGTTTTCCAGTGCCCTAGGTTACATTTTAATCCAAAGGCATAACACTCTCACTGTTTAAATAGATGATCAATCAGAGAGGCCATTCTTGGGTTCACTTACACTCAACATAGCCATGGTCAACCATTCAGTACCTTTGACCTGACCTTTGAACAGTAAAATGCAAAGACAGCAACAGCTGGGTTTGGAAATAAAAGCCCGTAACAAAAAGCCTGGAGAAACATTTTCATAACAATAGGAACTGTTTCATAAAATGTTGACTACAAGTTGGAAGTAGATATTGGAACTATTACAAAATGAAATTGCTTCTGGGATTAGTTAAATTCAGGAAAGGTTTAAAAAACTCAGAGGAAAATACACATCACTTACTGAAAGCAAAGCCTTTAAGGGTTAATTTATAGTCATGAAAGAATGATTAGGTTAATAACAAAGGCATGTAATAGAAACAATCTTTTTTGTTAATACTTTGCAAAGGCATTTGCCTTTGCCATATTTAGAGGCAGTGTTCTTGATATGAGATTGAAAATACTACATGCACGCAGTACATATAAATATGGAGGTAATTCAATCACCCACATGCTAGCCAGCTTTCATTAAATCAGCACTTTGAAATGAATGTGACTTTTAGATCTGGCATGTGTTTGTTATTTTGTGTGGTTTTCTGGTAGTATTGTGATTAAAATACCTATTTGCCAATTGCCTCATTTGTCTTGGTTTATCTGATTACAAGATTAAATTACAGATTTCAAACCCTTTAAGAGCACTTATACATAAATCACCTTTTTTCTCTCTGAGATTGCATCAATTCCCAAGTGTGAATAAAGTTTAAATTTATTTCATGGGAAAATAATCAAGATCCACATCCAATTAATATGCTCAAATAAAATGCTTTGAAAATTGTATATTGGAAGTCCTCAGTCATATGGGCCTTTGTTCATTTGTATGTGGAAACTGCTGCATCTTTGTGTATGTGGTAATTTCATTCACTTCCTGACATACATTTCCTGCAAAGAAAACAATCAATCGTATCAACAATTAAACTACCAAATCATTGAAAATCCATGTCCAAAACTGCATAGACCCTATAAAAGAGGAATTCACTATACTCAGAGGAAGGTATTAAAGGGCATATTTCTTGTGAACCTGAAGCATGCATTTGACTTCCAAAAGATTTCTTATCCCATGGAGGTCTATTATATATCAGAGGTCGATTGAAGAGGAACCCAAAAAAGGAAGTAAAGTAAAAAAAAAAAAACAGGTATATGACAAAGGAAATATTAATTTAAGATTTCACACTGTGGCACTCAAAGAGTTTTGCAAAAGGAAAGGAACTTATATATCTGCCAAGTACCAGCTTAGAAATGTATGATAGTCAACTGTGTATGTTTTACATTGGTATATAAAATTATATTTTATTTAAACAAAGGAATATTTACTTCTTGCAATGATGTGGTGTATATTTATCTCTAAAATAGTCATTATGTACATGAAATATAGTTTACACTATATTTGGGGGGCTCATTTGCATAAGCCTAGCCTATACAATTGTGTTCAAAATTTGCCATGTGCACAATTTCTGAGAGACACTTATTTTGCCTCAAAGTTTCAGCATGAGCCAAACACAGATTTGCATGTGTAAATTGTATTTCTGCATGCAAATCAGGTAATTGGACTTCTCAGTACTAAATCTTCATATGTAAATACAATCTGCACAGATAATTCCAAGCTTTTGCATGTGTGGAAGGCTGGGAATATAAAAGTGCCTGCATAGAAACTTGCTCACACAAAATTGTGGATGCAGTATTAGAAGCCACTTTTGAACATTTGCCTTTTTCCTTGAACAATCATTAATCACCATTATAACTGTGATATTTTTTTTATTATATATCAGCTTAATATTTAAAAGGATTTCATTTTAGCCCAGCCTATGTCTGGCTACCGCATGGTGCACAAAGGTGGGGTTGATGTAAGAAGTCTTCCACACTGTGTTCTTGCAGTGACCTAGCAAGTAATGGCACCGTTCTCTCCTGGTGCCCCTGTGGGTGTCCAAGGAAGGTGGGGAGGAGTGAAAGGGAGGTCAGTTGTAGAGTGACCAGACATCCTGATATTAGGGGCTTTGTCTTATAGAGACAACTATATTTGTCTCCCACACAAAAAAAATGTGTCCCAGTTTTTCACACTTGCTATCTGGTCACCCTAGGTAGCTGCAACCCCACCACTCCTATGCACTGGTCAGCAGAGACTCAGGTGTGCTGGTGGAGCCTTTGAAAGGTTGGAGCAGCAAGAACATGCCACCTGTGTGCCAGGGAGCCTTGGGTGGGGGATCTCTGCAATGGTCCCTCACTCAAGACTGTGCTTCTGAGGCACAACTGAGCCCTTTATAGCTGTCTGGTACGACTGATGCATCTGCACAGCATGTGTATCGTCTATACACAAAGCCAAATTGTGCCTTTGAAGTACAGAGCTGCACAAGGGAGAGTGAGGAAGCGCAACCCCTCTCAGGTCTCCCTGGTGCACAGTCGAAGTGTACCCACACATAAGGGGGTGCAATGTGCACTCCCCTCCAATGCCAGCCAGCTCTGCATCCCTACTCCCTTGCCATGTCTCCACGGCTGCCCTGACACCTTTGAGGTTGCTAGCGCCACAGCAGTCACAGTAGAGAGCACTCCTGATAGGTCACCCAGATACCAGCCACAGGTTGGTATATGTCCAGCAAGCGGATAATGTTTCTTTCTGAATGCAGTGTGCAATTTACAGCAAAAGTCACAGGCACAAGATCAGGAGCAAAACACTTGACACTCAAGTAGAGTAGGATAAAGACAGATCTTCTCTGAGGGGTCTGGTTCTGAATCTCTAAAGTCCAGAGTCTATGACAACCCTGTCCAAACACACCTTTCTGGACAAAAAAAATGCTAACCACTTTAAACACAGCTGGTCTTTTCTAAATGCCTTTCAGCTCTCAAAGGGAAAGGATTAGGAGTCTGGTGGCTGTGGTGAATTAACACACTGACCTCTTATCTTTAGCGGCCACTGATGTCTGAAGACAGCTCAGTTCTTGAATGAAATAACTTTGGGTGGTCTAGGTCCACTTACTAGAGAATATTTTCAGTTATGCTGAAAATAGGGGCATAATACACGGACATAAAAAATGAATCTGATCTCACTACAAAGCAAACAGACGCCCTTAGGCCAAAACTGAGGTGCATTAACAAGCTGGCACCAACCAAAAGAGGTTAGTAAATACCTGTGAGCTCTATTTGGATTAATAAAGGTTGCCATGAATGGCGCTATTGATTTAACACAATCGAAAAATGCGCAGTGTGATAGAATAAGAGATTAGTGTCCTTTCATCTGCTGAAAGTAATTTTCAAGCATAGATACATTGTCAACATTTGAGACTGAAACTCATTGATTAATTCTGGGAATATCATGATTTCAAACGGAATCAGCAATGAGGATGGTACGTTGTGATTGCACTTGTCAAGGCCTTTTTGCCCCCAGTCATTTCAGTACCACTGAATTATAAAGGGTATGAGAAAATATACTATGTATGAAATTCCTTGCTTTCAATTTCCCATACCTAGCTCCTTCAGAGAAAGAGAGAGAATCCAGCAGTTTAGGAAACAAGATTTTCAATGTACAACTCGATCTTTGTGAGCTCAAACATTACCTTTCCATACGCCCAAATTTTCTGGGTTCCTTCCCTTTTTTCTCTAGACATAATATGTCTGCAAATCAGTGGCCTTTGCTCAGATAGCTTTACATTCGGGTATGTCATTTAAAGGACAAATTGGGTAGGAACTGAACAGCGGAGAGCCTTTCCCTGCTTTTTAACCTGCTTTGAGACACTCCACAGCTGTTTGTAAGCTGTGAGGTTATTAGATTGTTGCCTTGGGCTTTGAAAGAGGGAGGTCTTGCCAGCAGGTGGTGGGCTGGTCTTGTACTATTTGGGAAGGTAATCCTGAAAATCTTGTTTAATATCACTATACATATTACTCTGTTATCACCCTACATTTTTGTCCACTTGTATATGAAGTCAACATACAATATTACCCTAACATTAACATGCAAACAAACACTTTAAGTGATTGCAAATTTGAAGTCAAATTTCTTCAAGAAAGTAGAACTCATTACATTGGTATATATAAAACGGTATAGGCTCAGGAACTTTATATCCATGTTCTTGCCATGTCTGTTTTTATTTGGCTGCATACACACGGAACTGTCCTGCTTGGGTTGACCTCTGTATCATTTGCACTATTTGTCTTGCGGGTTGGGAATTTTCTGAGCAAAAAAAAAAAAAGGGGGGGGGGGGGGGGGGGGGGGGGGTAATTGGCCTTGATTAACAAGCGTCTGGTGTGCATACAAATGGTTATTTCAGCAGTAATGAGAAAGAACATAGGGAAGCTGGTTGGGGACACAGTTTCTGACAATTGAACTGTTACTAATACCAGTGTTACAAAATTCCTTTTCCTTGCAGGTGGGGGAGGGATTGCTCCACATGTTTTGAACCCTGATATTTTTAACAAAATTACTTAGCACTGCATTTGTAGCAAACTACAACTAGTTCTGTTGCCACTTTACACCCAAATCTCCCATTAGCTTTATTGTGAGTTTCAAACAATGGAAGAGCTACCAAACCAAAGCCACTTATTGTTGCTATTTATTAGAGCTGGTCAAAAAATGGGGGGGAAATTGAGAAAATGTGAAAAAATTATTCCTGTTTTTCACTGAAATATTTCAAAATTGGAAGTGTTTTGGCTGGCTCTATTATTTATATTATGGTTGCATTTACAGGGCCCAACCAAGGTTGTATGAGATGTGGCACATACCCATAGTGAAAGATAGTCACTCCCCTTTAGTGCTTGCAATTGGCATGGAGATATCAGACAAAGGGTGGGGGAAAGGAACTTTCCCTAAGTAGAGATGAGGCACAGGGAGGTTAAGTGACTTGCTCAAGATCACACAGGAAGTCTGTGGCAGAGCCAGGAACTGAACTAGTGTGAGAAACTTGGTAATAGTCCTGCACTCCCCCAAGTGCAAGGGCTGATAACCTGGGATCTCTCTTATTTCGGACACACAAAGGTGTTGGGTCTAGGCACTTTACTCCTTCCCCAAAACTGCATGACCATGTGCTGGGGGCTACAGTCTAGCCCTTAGTGATGAGTAGAGTGTGTGTGCAAAGTTTTCATATATTGTCTACAGACATAATCTTAAGAAAAATGTCAATGCAAAAATGCTTTTGTTTTTGCAATATTTATCCTTGTTACCTATTTTAAATTCATATAAATCTTGCCAGAGAGAATGTCTAAATACATGTAGAGGGTGATACAGGCTTGGGCCTAATTGCCATTTCCAGCTTTCCACATGCCAACAGACTGTCTGAAGAGGGTCTGACTCAGATTTACAGATAATCCAACATTTTTTCAAAAAGATGTTTTACTGAGTTTAGATACCAGTGAATTATCCCACATCCTTTCGTAAGTGATATAGCACTCTCCTCTCTCTCCTGCGCTCACACACACAGACTGACACACTCTGCATATATTCTCTCCCTCCTCCTCCCCCCCCCCCCGATTTTCCAGCATAATGCTAATTTAGAGGACAGTTGTGCAAGTATTTTGGAGTGTATGGGAAGGGAAGTCTTTTATTTAATTGTGAGCTATGTCATCAAAGGAATGCAATAAATGTGTGATAAATTATACGTATGTATATATTAAATTGGCAAACGGGGATTCTGTCCCGGGAGATTATTTCGTTATGATCACACACAGAGGCACTTGTTAGACACATCATCCTTTCTCCTAACAACACGCTCACGAAAAGATGGAAAAAGTTAAGAAATCTTAAGTATTCTTTGTAGTGTTGCATACGGAAAAACTGAGGTCTTTCTCAGAAATGCCAGCCGTTCAGAAGAAAAAGGATGATTTGATTTCTTGATGAGAGCCAAATATTGAAGACTTTAAAACTTGGCACTGATTAGAAAAAATGATGTTATTCTAACTTGTCAGCATTTCAGAGCTGAACCTATCTCCCTTAGTAGCACTACTTTCTAATGTGCTGTCCCCACAGACTCATATCTTTCATTATAGGCCAACAGACTCATGTCTTTCATTATGGATCTGACTGAAATTTTTCAGCTCTACGGCGTTGCTACTTCGGTTCTAATTTTCTTCCAGTCACAATTAATTTCACGGGCCTCTTACAAAGTAGCTGTACATTATTTCTAATTAAACACGTTTGCAATGTCTGTTTGCTTTATACTATCGACACGTCCATTTGAAATGCTACACAGTGACAACCCGGCTTTGGGGGAAGCTGCACAATACAAGCTTCAGCAAGTGCAGAATTTGTTGTGAAATAGACACAGCCTCAAAGAATTAAAAATATGTGATTTTTTTTTTGTTATAAATATTTTGGATCCAAGGAGGAGGATCCATCAAATTTTCTAAAGAAATTTTCCCTCCTGCCTATAAGTTTACAAATATCTGGTCATTTCTGATTTACAAAAAAACCCACAAATCTCTCAGAAACATGTAACTCCATGTAGGAAGGCTTGGTTCCAATGATTTCAGTGGAATTATACTGTGGATGAATTTGATGCAATACGACAGCTCATGTTGTTTATTTGGGCTTTTAAAGCACACAGGTTCTGTATTACACTGGAGTATATCCAGGATATGACTACTGAATTGAGAGGAGGTTCTATCTGCCCTATTATAAGGCTTTACAAAATAATAAGCAAATTCAGCTGCCTGGGATAAGCACATATATTTCTACTGCCTCCAAATAGAAAAGGTTAGCATCTATTTTTGGGCAAGCACATCTCTACTTACTGCTTTACCTGTCTCTAGAACTGCCAGCTACTTTGTATAGCTAGGTAGATAAATGTACATCTTACTGAGAAGTATGGTAATGCTGCAGACAACTGCACGCTGAACAGGGCAGTATGCATTTAAATGGAGTGCGCCATCTGGAACATCTGGATTGGTACAATAGAACAATTGTTCCATATTGGTAAGCCAGCCTGAGGTGAGCTTTTAAGGTGGGCTAATTTGATATTGAATTCAGAGCTTTTGGTTTCTATACTGTGTCAGTGTTCCCTCTAATTTTTCCCATGCATGTGCGAATGAATTTTGTTATGTGCAGCAATATGGGGGTCACATCACCTCCATATTGGTGCACATAACAAAATTCATGTGGCAGGGGTGAGGCTGAGGGGTTCAGAATGCGGGAGGGGGGTCAGGGCTGGGGCAGAGGGCTGGGGTGTGTGAGGGGCCGGGTGATGGCTCCGGCTGGGGGTATGGGCTCTGAGCCAGGGATGAGGGGTTTGGGGTGCTGGAGGGGGCTCAGGGATGGGGCAGAGGGTTGAGGTGCAGAGGATGAAGGCTCTTGCTGGGGGTGCAGGCTCTGGGGTGGGGCTGGGAATGAGGGGTTTGGGGTGCAGGCTGCCCCGGGGCTATGGCGGGGAGAGAGGACTCCCCCCCAGCTCTCTCTCCCCACAGCAGCACCTGGGCTGAGGGGGAGAGGTGCCTCTCCCTGCCGCGGCAGCTCCAGGGCTGGGCTGGGTTGGGGCCAGGGGAGGGGGAGAGGCATCTCTCCCCACTGCTACCCTGAATGGCACTGAATAGGCTGCTGTGCAGCCATGCAGCTTAGAGGGAATTTAGTGTGGCATTGTAAATATTTCTGTGCCGCAGCCTCTCCTGTGTTGTAGGTAGGAAGCTGACAAATGGCAGTTACAGTACCATAGAATGATAACCCTGAGTATAAAATTGACAGGATAACATTTAGTCATGGTAGGCCTGCGACAGTCAAAAATGTGATCTTGGGAGATTGCTGGCTGTGGAAGGCAGAGCTGTCAAGATAAACTATCTAACGAAGGAGATGTTTAAAAGAGTATCTGATATCAATCTTTCACGAAGATCATTGGGAAGCCATTAATGAAGAGGTGAATAAGTTTATAGTAGAATTTGCTGGAGACAAAAATGTATGAGTCTTGCCATTTAAGGCTGATAATTGACAGAGGAAAAAATTAAACTAAATGGACCACTTCAGTAGCAAACATTTGGGTCCCTTTAGCTTGGTCTGCTCCTCACAACTCAGTCAGTAATAATGTCTATTTCAAAAAGAAATACATTTCTCTGGAGACTGTTCCCTAAGAGGCCTGAGGAAATCTTTGAAGCATTTTTGCAGTCAGCTCAAACATAGGACCAGAGACTCAATTTTCAACGTATAGCAGAGCATGGCCCTTCACACTAGGCCTTCCTCTGGCTGCCACCTTACCCACATTGGCGTGCAGGAGTGGTGGCAGAATGCAGCAGCCAGGGGGCTTGGCCACCTGTTCTTGCGGAAGATTGAGATCTGTGGGAATAATAAAACTGTGGCCCTCGGATCCTGGCTTATCCGTGGTCACTCCTTTCCCATGCCTCCTGCCGCAGTGGAAACACATCATAGGTGCCATGCTGCCATTAGCTGGGCCCATCATCTGCGCCACCACTTTTGACATTTTCCTTATGATAAATGTATCATTTTTCCCATATAGACCATGACACTGACCTGGCCCAAACTGTCATTGAGAATCAGGATATAAGGTATGGAGTAAGAGCAGGATGTAAGGTGTGGAGTAAGAGCAAATTAAGTTAAGAAGATGCCAGTTGTTATGGCTTTTGTAGGCCACAGTCAAGATAGGAACAGATTTCAGTCACTATAACTTGGGTTAGACTTGATCTAGTGACATTAGTCTATCTTTCTATCCATCTGGCATCTCCTCCTGTGTGATTCTACAGCAAGAACAGTTGACAGAGATGTTTGAGCTTGTTAAAAGGAGAGGAGACTGCTGGTGGAGTGTTGAGGGTCCCTGGACTCTCGACTTCACTCTCCTCTTTGATCTAAAATAGACTCAATCAGCTGACCTTCAGGCCATGTTTCAGAGCTGGACTATTTGCTTGGGCTTTGGGGGAGGGCTGAGGATATGGGGATAGGGGACATTGAGCATATTTTTATTTTAAATTACTGGTCAGCAGACTCACTTGTTGGGGGTGGATCGGGCTATAAGACTTAGGACATGTCTACACTTACCAGGGATTAACGCTGCTGTGATCGATGCAGCGGGGGTCGATTTAGCGGGTCTATTGAAGACCTGCTAAGTCAACTGCAGATGGCTCTCCCATCGACTCTGGTACCCCACCGGAACAAGAAGAGTAAGGGAAGTCAACCGGAGAGCGTCTCCCATCGACGCAGTGCAGCATAGCCACCGCAGTAAGTGACCTAAACTATGTCAACTCCAGCTACAAGAAGAACAGGAGTACTTGTGGCACCTTAGAGACTAACAAATTTATTTCAGCATAAGCTTTCGTGGGCTACAGCTCACTTCTTCAGATGCATAGAGTGGAACACACAGACAGAAGATATTTATACAGACAGAGAACATGAAAAGGTGGAAGTACGCATACCAATTGTAAGAGGCCAATCAATTGAGATGAGCTATCAGTAGCAGCAGAAGAAAAAACTTTGAAGTGATAATCGAGGTGACCCATAGAAGGTGTGAGGAGAACTTAACATGGGGGTGGGGGGGAAATTCAATTAGTGTAATGACCCAACCATTCCCAATCTCTGTTTAGTCTAAGTTAATTGTGTCTAACTTGCATATTAATTCGAGTTCAGCAGTCTCTCTTTGGAGTCTGTTTTTGAAGTTTTTTTATTGCAAAACTGACCCCTTCAAGTGCTACTGATAGCTCATCTCAATTGATTGGCCTCTTACAATTGGTATGCGTACTTCCACCTTTTCATGTTCTCTGTATGTATAAATATCTTCTGTCTGTGTGTTCCACTCTATGCATCTGAAGAAGTGGGCTGTAGCCCACGAAAGCTTATGCTGAAATAAATTTGTTAGTCTCTAAAGTGCCACAAGTACTCCTGTTCTTTTTGCGGATACAGACTAACACGGCTGCTACTTTGTAACTCCAGCTACGTTATTCATGTAGTTGGAGTTGCGTAATTTAGGCTGACTTACCCCCGGAGTGTAGACAAGGCCTGTGTGGTTAGTCTTTTTTTCCGTATGAAGTGTCACTTTTAACCCAGAAGGGTACCCAGGGGATGGCATAGGCACCTTAAAAATTTTAATATGAAATTTAACGTGAATAGAGAAATGAATGACTACATAAATAAATACTACATTGTTCTTTTCCTATCCTGGTCATCACCACAGTGTCTGAGTAACAGATAAGTACAAGGCTCTATATCCTCTGCACCTCTGAGCCATCCGCTCTCTCCCATTCATTAACAGAAATGCTCCACAAGTCCAGACGGAGAGAACTCTTGGCAGCTTTAACTGAAGCTTGATGGAGACAAATGAAGCAGAACCAGAGCTTACGCCCCCTAACCTTCTTTTCCCCCCACCCTGTTTTTGAACCCTGTTTTTACGTTCAGGCTTGCTTGGAGATTTGTTAATTTAATTTCTTCAGCAGTAAATCCCCATTTTTTTGATGTTGACCAAGACACTACTAGAGTCATTATTAAGAAATGTCTCTTTCCTGTAAGGTTTCAGAGTAGCAGCCGTGTTAGTCTGTATCTGCAAAAAGAACAGGAGTACTTGTGGCACCTTAGAGACTAACAAAGTACTCCTGTTCTCTTTCCTGTACATTTCCTTTGTGATGAAAGGAAAGTACAGGTGGGTGTGAGGCATTTTGTGCTTTTTCTTTTGTTCCACATTATTAGCAGTCTCCAAATGTTTGATGGGTTTTTCTCAAGTGACAAGCTGTTCCCACTGTGCACCAGTACTGTCCTGAAATATCAGTGTGCTGATTCTTCTGTTCTACATTTCTTTTTCTTCTGTTATTCAGCATGACTATACACATAGGGCCAGATCCTCAGCTGGCCTAAATGAAGCTCTGACAGTTTATGCCATCTCAAGTTCTGGCCCTCTCACAGGCATTACTCAACACAATACATCTGATACATTTCACAGATGGGTTCATCCCACTGCACTGAAACAATCAGTTTCTTATTACAGTTACACAGGGACAAGATGTAGTATGACACCTGGTCTAGTGAACTGTTCCCCAGTGTCAGACATTTACAATATATTATACAACAGAATACTTACCGTTTGAACAATGATCTTTGGGCAGCTACATTCACAGTCGTAAAACACAGTGGAAATCTGACCCACTACTACCGTCAACCCTTGCTCTCAGCATTACTGAAGGGCCAGTCCTTGCATAATGAAGGAAAGCCCTGCTGACGTGCACGGAACTCCTACTTTGCATCTGTATATTGGGCCATAGTCTGTCCTGAGGTAAACTGACGTAGGTACCTTGACTTCAATTTACATCAGATTACACCAGCTGGGGATCTAGTTTGTAGATCCAAAATAATTGAAATGATTTTTGCAGACAGAAGACTTGATTCCCTCCCACTAACACCAATTTTATACTTGGTGTAATGTCTTAGATTATTCCTGAATTACATCACTAAAGTGAGAGAGGAATAAGATCCAAAGGGCCAGATCCTCACCTGGAGTAAATCGATGTGGCTCATTTGAAGCCCATCTGTTCCAAAGTATGTGGGCAGCCCACAGCAGGTAGCAAACAGTGTTTTGCAGTGAAGAGAAATAATAATGGCCAAATGTTCTAAAAGCGGCTGTACATTTGCATCTACAGGTTGTTGTTTGCAAATGGCACTTAGGGATCTAACTTGGTGCAGTCCCCAGGGTGCTGAAGGAGAGGAACATCTAGGGTGACCAGATAGCAAGTGTGAAAAATTGGGACGGGGATGGGGGGTAATAGCTGCCTATATAAGAAAAAGCCCCAAATATTGGGACTGAGCCTATAAAATCAGGACATCTGGTCTCCCTAGGACCATCCAATGCTCTTCTCTGAGCTCTCTCCTGAGAGGAGAGAGAGATGGTAGAAGATTCTGGAAGTGAACTGCTGGCTAGGTAAGTGGTGTAAGGTAGAAAGTTTTTGGTCTTGTGGAACATTGGTCCACCTTCTATGGGGAGAGAGGGCTGTACAGTTTGGATGGCCTCCATCTCAGTAGAAGGAAAATCAATCTGAGAGGAGACAGGCTGGCTAGAATAGTTAGGAGGGTGTTAAACTAATAACAAAAGAGGAGGGTGAAAAGAGGAAACCAAGTGAGTACTCATTTAGCACAAAATCAAGATGTCAAGAGCAAAATTAATCAAGGCACCAAGGGACATGAGGACAAGAAATTCTTAATTGCCTATACACAAATGTCAGAAGCCTCGGTAGCAAAAAAGAGGCATTGGAATTGCTCATTTATGAGCATTAATTCAACCTAGTTGCTATTACTTAAACCTGGTGGGATGATTCACATGACTGGAATGTTAAAATCACTGGTTGACACTTATTTAGGAAAGATTAAGTGGGCAAAAGGGCAGCAGGCATTGCCTCTTCCCCAAAATGGCATTTCTGTTCCTGAGTCGCTGATAATTTATTTCCAATTTATCTTGAATGCTTACGGATCAGTATCCTAACAGATGTGGTACTAGTTGGTACCTTCTAGAGAACACCACATCACACCAGAGAACAGGATGGCCAGCTCCTATCTATACCACACCTATCTATACCATAGGTACTGGAACTAGGGGTGCTGGGCGTGTTGCCGCACCCCCTGGCTTGAAGTAGTAATAATAACCAAATACATGATTTCTGCCTTCTATAAAAATTGTTCCAGCACCACTGTTCTATACTGTGTAGGGGAAAAAACCTTGGTCATCATAGGGGACTTCAATCTGAGAGCTTGTTTAGACGGCGAGTTAGTGTGTGGCAAATTGGGGTATAAATCTACAGTGCACTAACTTGCCACACACTAACTGTTCATGTGGACCTTGCCATCATGCTCTAAAAGTTCCCGAGAGTTTCTAGTGGGACCCACAATGATCAGTTTACAGCCTACATGATTTAATATTTATATCAATCACCTGAAAGAAAACATAAAATCACTACTGATAAAGTTTGCAGATGACACAAACATTGGGGGGTATGGTAAATAGCAAAAAGGACAGGTCACTGATGCAGAGCAATCTGAATCTCTTGGTGAGCTGGGCACATGCAAACGTGTTTCGGTGTATGTAAAGTCATCCATCTAGAAACCAAGAATGTAGGCCATACTCACAGGATGGGGGAATCTATCTATCCTGGGAAAGGCTTCTGTGGGTCATGATGAATAATCAGCTGAGCATGAGCTCCAAGTGCAAAGCTGGGGCCAAAAGGGCTAATATGATCCTTGGATGTATAAAACAGGGGAATTGCGAGTCAGAGTAGAGAGTTATTTTACCGCTGTATTTTTCACTGGCGAGACTGCTGCTGGAATACTGTGTCCAGTTCTGTTGTCCATAATTTAAAAAGGGTGCTGATAAATTGGAAAGGTTTCAGAGAAGAGTCATAAGAATGATTAAAGGATTGGAAAATATACCTATAAAATGAAATTGGAAAGGAGCTCAATCTGTTTAATTTATCATAGAGAAGGTTAGGGGGTGACTTGATCACAGTCTGGAAGTACCTACAGACTAGGGGAACAGAAATCTGATAATAGAAGGCTTTTCAACCTAGAAGACAAATATATAGAAAGATCCTATGACTGGCAGCTGAAGCTAGACAAATTCAGATTAGAAATAAGGTGCAAAATTTTAACAATGAGGGTAGTAACCATTGGAACATCTTATCAAGTGTTGTGGAGCATTCACCACTGAATTTTTAAATTCAAGAGTGTATTATTTTTCTAAAAGATATGTTTTATTTCAACCACAGCTATTGAACCTGAAACAGGAAGTTACTCACGCAAATCTTGCGGTCTGCGTTATGCAGGAAGTCAGACAAGATGATCACTGTAGTCCCTTCTGGCCTTAAAATTTATGACTCTATGAATAAATATCCAATTGGTGTGAATAGTTAATTGTATGTGTATAACTGTAGGCAGAAAGACCATCTTAAGACTTTTAGGATAATGTCATTCTCAGAAGTGGCTGGACCACTTTAGCTGAAATGTTCCAAAAAAATTCAGCCCTGGGACATGCAACTGGCATGGAAAATTTCAGCCCCAACCATTAAAGTTTGGCAAAGTTAAAGCAACTGAACACAGGGTCTTATAATGGGAACTGTTCAGCAACCTTGACTTTGGGTATCACTACCAGGTCCACTCACAATGAATTGCATTAATTAGAGGACCTGAGCAAGGGAAATGGCCCCATTGTGTAAGGCACTGTACACACACAATAAAAACACAATCCATGCTTTACAGAGCTTAATGTATCCTTAAAGCAAGCTTAACTATCCTGTGTGGGTAACCCTGTATAAGTGTGTGTAATTATTGGACCTGCTTGTACACCAAATCCCAAAGGTGCCAGTACTGTGCCAGGCATACCATAACTCGGAGACAAGCACTGTACATGCTTCAGCAGCTAGACCTTGTAGGCAGTAGCCCTGGCAGGTCCCAATAATCCCTCTGACACAGGGCTAAGGGAAAGAGCATTTGACTAGGGCTGGCAGGAAAGGGAAAAGGTTGCAGATACTGTAGGTACAGAGGTTCAAACAGTTACAGTTCAAAGTGAGGAAGAGCAGCTGCTGCTTGGGTCCCTGGAGCAGTCCAATCATGAGTCAGGGATCTTCAGGCCTAGTGCCTCGGGTGCCCACTCCAGCCCAGTCTCTATTCAAGTAAAAAGGTGCTTGTGGGCTTCCAAACCAGGTTCAGTGAGTGTCTCTCATTGGGGCCCCTCTGCATTGGCTCCTTGCCCAGCTGCTGCTGCTCCCCCATAAGTCCTGAGCAGGCCTGCCCCCACTGTAAAGTCCAGCAGTCACAGCCTGCTCTACACGCAGTTCTGTATCCAATTCCTGGGGATTCCTCTCTGCACCCAGAATTCTTTCTAGCTTCTGGCTAGCCATGCAGCCACTGCTTCCAAAAATGCAGCCACTTCTTGGTGCTGAACACTTTCCCCTTACCTGGTCAGGGGAAAGGGAAGTGCTGTGGCATGGGAAGGGTGAGATGGGAAACCTAGTCCCTGCTTAGCCAGCAGGAAGGAGATGTGCAGTGGGAGAAGGCTGGTGGAAGTTGTAGTCCCCTGCTCAGCAGATCCATCAGAAGTGATTCTCTGATATCATAGAACCAGCATAGAGACTCTTTGGCTTCTCCCTTTCCTTGCTTCTGGTATTGTAGAGAAAAACAGGTGTAAGAGGAAAGAGGCAATGGCCGGGCTGCTCCTCAATTTTGACCTGGTGGGGCCACTGTAGTCAGCCTGATTTAAAGCAGTCCTCAGGCTGCTCTAGTACAATGCAGAGGGACCAAATCTGCACTAACCCACAGCAGGATCAAGAGAGTGATAAAATGATCTTTAAACTACCTTTGTACACCATCTCCCTGATTGACCAGTGCTCTGTGCAGATTAGCTGCCCTTCAGAATCTGGCCCAATACACGCAATGTAGAGCAGGTCAGAGTGGACTCTCAAATAAGTGCTTAATTCTCTATTCTCTTTCATCTTTATGTGGTTACTTACCCATGATTCCTTGAGTGTCTGCTTTATTTTTTATTTTCTTCAAGGCAGAGGAACAGCAAATAAACATAGAAGTGGATACGCTAAGCTTCTTTTGTAAGCAAGGAAAAAAGGAGGCAGGACTCAGTTCCCATGAGCTCTTGTTTATTTTGAGCACTGACTAGATGCCGCTGAGGCCCTTCACTGATGGGACTAAAAACCTGAAATCTTAGCCTAGAAAGAACAAACACTTTATTTTTGAGATAGGGAGAAAATTCAAACAAGCACATGGTTCCATAGTTATCTGATGAGCCAACTACAGCATGCTTGACTTTCCATCTGGACTTTCATCTTGACTTTCATCTGGACATTTCAATTTCCCTTTGAAGTCTGAGGTTGCGTCTTGTGATTTGTAGAGTTTGAACATGAATGCCACTGTTGTGTCAAATGATTTCAGGGAGGGAACAGTACAGCACTTGGGTTTACCATCAGTTCAATAATAGCAACATCACTCACATATAACTTTGTTTCACTGGCTGATATTAAGAAAAATTGTTGCTTGCTGAATGATGCACAGGTCTGTCAACTATCCCCATACATGCCCTTTGGACTGAAAATGATTTTGTTTTATAGCATCAATTCGACGGTACAAAGTTCATAAATTTGTATTAGGAATGTGATTGCATCATTCTGATGCTGCAGCCCTAAATCACAAGAGAAAAGAAGCCAATTACTATGAAAAACATTGGAAGTTTTGCGTAAAAATCAATGGCAGGATATGACCCGTAGTTTGAAAACTTTAAGCAAGTAAAAAGGACTTAAATCTTTATGATGAAAATTATGATTCTGGCTTCTAAAATAATAGCAAGAATTAACTGCACCATCGCAACAGTTTTATGAGACAATAATCTGGTTCTGAAGTGGATAAACTATGCGGTGGAAGACTGAGACGTTTATCTCAATGAAGGAACTGGATTATTGCTCACTAAAACAGAAAAATTGGTAGCATTATCTGCTGTGTGCAATAAGTAACATATAAAATTGTAAGTAATTCGGCAGGAGGGGGCAGGGAAAAAGCTGTTCTAATAACTGGAATAGCCAGTGGGACTGGATCTAATAACTGGAATAGCCAGTGATGGTGGTGTGGGAGGAATGTATGTAAATATCCTATTGCAAAGGGCCATGTTGTACAAGGGACCTATATTGGCGCTGTATAGAGCTCAGAGATAGATAGATAGATACACCTTTGGCCTCTCAGTCCTCATAAAATGCTGGGGTGTTTCAGAAGGTTACATGCCAGGAGGACAGAAGAATTGAGGCAAGGAAAGATCAGCAGATTGCACAGAAATGTAACATTTGTGACTAATTCTCCTTGCTGTATTGCAGTAAACAAACTATCTTTTTTTTTCTTCTGCAAAAATTCCCCTCCGAGCCCTGCAGTTAGCAGGATTTAAATAATGAAGCAATTTCAGCAGAAACTCCAGAGGAGAAGGCAAATAAATGTCGATTTCTAGGCAGCAAGGGATTATGCTGGAATAAGGCTCTCTTAACATGTATATTTCTCATGGATGGAGAGTACATTACATATAACAAAAAGGAATGATTGCAGAGGTGCTGGGATAAAATTGCTTTAACGTGAAGTCTCAGTGAGACTTTGTGCTTCCTCGTAAGTTTTGCTTCTGACTGCTTGTGATCCCTACACAATTAATATATATTAGTGAAACAGAACATTAAAATCACTCAGAGTTCTGGGTGTGTAGCAATGATCAGACACAACACAAGCACAAACCCTTTGTAAAGAGAGATGAGGGTCGTGCATTTTTTTAACAATATGCGGAAACGAGGTATTCTTAGTTAACTGCAGCATGAAAGCAACATCTAAAACTGATACATGTTGCTCTGCCATTTAAAAAAATTACAGTGCACTGAGATTTAAAGGCTATTGGGCCTGATTCTGCTTCTAGTTACACTGCTGTAAATCAGGGGTGAAATCCTGGCTTCAGTGAAGTCAATGGGGGCTTTGCCATTTTTACCATTACCTTTGCTAAAGCCAGTGGAGTTGTAGCAGGGTAAAAATGGCACAAGTGAGATCCAGACTGGATCCATTGTCTCCATAGCATTCAGCAAAAACACTGTGCCACAAAGGTCAGAGCTAGAGCGCTTATCACTAAACCCACCCTCCAAAGAGCTACCATTAGACTCACATTTTTATTGTTCATCATTCTGAGAGTACCCACAAAGCACTTTGAGAGAGCAGTTCTTTTGCTCTGAGTGAAAGCTAGCAAACTTGCTTGCTGCCATGTTCCAGCAATCACTGTTAATGCTAGGAGGCAGGAGGAACAGAACCACAGAAGACGCTTCTCTGTGTTGCATAACAGAGCGCAGGAGGCAAAGAGGGATGCTTGCTTGCAGTAATAATAGCATCATTCACATGTGGGTAGGGGAAATAAGCCTTTTTTTGTGTTGACTACTAATTAGCTCCAGGAATGGTCGCCATAAAAATTCTTCTTCCTGTGATGTTTTATTCCAGATAATATATTATCAACAGCACCTGCTGGCATGGGCATTGCTTGGCACAGACATGCGTAATTAAGCCTGATACCACCTCACCCCACTATGTGTTTGTTAAGGGGGTTGTTTTTTTCTCCATTAAAATCAATGGGCGTCCCAGATGCACATGGAGAGAAGGACGGGCCCTGTTATGTCTCTGCTGCCTGGCAGGCTTCCCATTAAGTTAAACCTCAGAATTTGTCTTCAGACTGATCTGCAACATCACGTTCGACAATGACCAGTTTCAGCTTCAGAGTGAAACTGAAGTTGTGCAGCTGCATTCTCGGCATGCAAAGAGCAACTCACATGTGCAAAATATATTAGCTGCAAGAGTAGGAACTACTTACATGAAAGCATCCTGAAAGCCATATAGGAATCCCTTCTTCTAATGTTAGCAAGATGATTTATGTACGTATCTGCAACATGTTCCTAAGTTCGCTTTTCAGGAATCAGAGTATACTGAAGTTTCACATTCTCAAGCTCCTTTTATTTCAACATGAAAGTGATTAAAGATGTTTATCTGAGCCAGAAAATCTTAAAACAGTACCACTTTCATTGTAGGATCGATTAAATCCATCCCAGGGGACCATTAGTCACATAAGAAAAGTATCTGAGAACTCCCCATTAACCCACTTTCCATTTTTCTAACAAGAGCCCTTAATGCATAAAGGAATAGCATAAGTGTGACAGGAAATGCAACTGAAAGAGTGAAAAGATTTGCTATAGGAAAACTTCTTTCCTGGATTTAATGACTGCAGGAGTTGATAGGGGTTTTCTCTCTCTCTCTCTCTGTTTTAATCTTGATAAAGAGCAAGCACTTGCTTCTTTGTTTTAATATAAAGCACAGTTTGGGGGAAATTAAAGAAACTTTTTTGTCATTTACAAAAAACACATTGTTAAGCTAATCTATTT
This sequence comes from Terrapene triunguis, assembly GCF_002925995.2. Lineage (NCBI taxonomy): Eukaryota > Metazoa > Chordata > Testudines > Emydidae > Terrapene > Terrapene triunguis. Next base: position 15,854,883 of record NW_020664435.1, on the reverse strand, counting down.
GTCTTGGAGTTTGCATTCCAAGAACAAACGTGTATCCTTTAAATGTTTGCAGCCTACAAGTTATGGGGCCAAATTCAGAGTCTCACACCAATCTGAATTGCACCCGTATTGTTGGAAAGAACACACAATTACACTGCATGTAAAGAGAAGTTCTAAATTCTGTGTCTTGGACTTACAGTTGAAAGCCACACTAGCCAAAGTGCACCTTGGGCCACGAGTAGTGAACACGGCTGTAGAAATCTGCATGCAGAAGGCCCTATTCCCTGCACAACTATTCCACAGTGGGCACTCTGATCCCACTGGCCAAGTGCGCAGTTGCCTACTTCTGTTTGTTTCTGTTATTTCCAAGAATTATGGAGAGAGAAAGAGAGAGAGAAGCCAAGCACAAGCTGCAATCCATGTACTGCACTAAAATGGAATGTAGAAAAAGGCCTACAATGAACTAACTGGCAAGCAGAGAACTAGTAGCGGACAATGTGTCGCTAAGAGAGAGCAGCAGCCCTAGGACAGTTGCAGCCCAGATGCTCAATCTGTAATCACACTGCTCCCTGTATGTCAGAAACATTTGTCCCTCCAGGGTTTAAAGGATGATAAGCAACTCAGTTCTGTAGTTTCACACCAAAATCCATTGTATGCTATGAAAGAAGCTACAACTAATATGTAGTTAAAAGAAGATGGAGAGGCTTTCTTGCTCCTTGGCATCAGGATGAAGGCAGCCCATGTAGCTCTGCAGGAAGGTGCATTGCATCACTCAACAGCAATTGTTCCAGCTGATAACAGGACCAATGTTAATGAGCTCTGAAGAGAGTCTCATCCAGATCTCCCTGATTATAAGGATGGTGGCTACGATAGTAGGCTTTGAATCAAGGGTGTAAAGAAGGTTACATTGGGATGGTTCTCATGATTCCAGCAAAGAAATCAAAGAACCATTCCACAACATGAGATGGACTGAGTCCTTGGCAGAATACTGTCTTGAGAAACAAGATATTGAAGGGAAATGGATACTTGGACTGACCAAATTCAGTCCTGGCCTATGGGTGGAACTGTCATGAAATTCATGAAGTTACATCAAGGCTGAATTAAAACCCACTATTTCACAACTGATAGGACAGTAGAATTCAGTGATGGTCTCAAACAAGCAAGTCCAAAAGCTGATTTCAAGTAAGCAGAACTCTGAACAGAAACAGTACAGAACAACACTAGATACTCTTTATTGTAGAGCTGCAGTGTGCTGCTTAACAGAGAGCTGAGCTCTGGTCAAGAGCCCTGCTGCTCCTCATACCAAGTCTTCATACCAATGTCACTTGCTAGTAAGGCTTGCACAGAAGATTACATTGAAAAACATGTCACCAAGCTGCTAAGTTACTAGAAAAATTCAAAATGTTCCAAGCTTGATGGCTACTGGAACATCAGATAATGTTCAGAATAGGATTGCTGCATTCTAGAAAGGTAGTTTAGGCCCAGATCCTCAGAGGTAATTGAGCATATATAGGTGCGCTAGACATTACTGTGATTTTCAAAAAGCACCTAAACAGGCTAAGTGCCTAACACCCATTGACTTCAAAGGTAGTTAGGTGCTTAATCTGTGTAGGCACTTCTGAAAATCCCACTAGGTGCTCGTCTGCATCTTTAGGCATCTAAATATCATTGAAAAACTGGCCCAAAAGCCGTTCTGTCCTTGGTCCCTTTACTGAGATTGACTATTAGTGCCAGTTACGATAGGCATTTTTATGAAGTGATCACTTGTCTACTCGAAACTGGACTGAGACTACCAACTCATTTCATGTAAATCACTGCACAATTATTACATGGTGCTGGTAACCATCTGTGACCCAGAAGTAGAGAGTTCCATATCCCTGTCATTGCCATCTACTGGTTTTAATTAATGTCTTGCCAAGCCCATAAAACTTGGCAAGTTATTTTTTTGAAGACAGGAATGTGTTTCCCTTATTAGGTTTTTCCAGAAGTCTCACAGCTGTAGGTTATTCACCAGTAATGTGCTGATTAGGAAGCAATGATATGGGACTTATCTGTCATTGCATTTGTTATCTTAATTACTTTGCAGTGAAGATGTTGAATGGTTTTCATCATGGGGACTAGAAATTCTGCTGCTGCTGGATCTAGCATGATGCCAGTATTTAATGGATGGTGGATTAGGGGTAATTCCCAATATTGGACATTCATCAGTTGCTCTTTTATAAAAGCATTTTAGCAACTTGGTCAATAACCTAAAAAACAAAAGGGCCAAATGTTACAGTCCTTAGATAAGCAAAACTCCCATTGGGTCAAATCTCACAGACCTAGAAGTCAATGTGATTACCAGTAAATAGAATCATCTTGCCATACAATTTCACTACATCAGTAATAAAAGCAAATACATTAAACCAGATCCTCAGTTGGTATAAATTACCATCGCTCCATCAATGCAATGGAGCTACACCAGTTTACACCATCTGGGAATCTGGCCCACTTGTGGGGGCCAAATTTCCACAGGGACTTCACTCTAGCCTCTATTTGTGCACATGCAATTTTGCATGCACAAACACCTTTTCCTTTGTGTGTGGAGATGATAAAATCACTTGTGCTAAAATTAATCACTGAAAACCTATTTGGACATTTGGAACCAGCTTCTCAACTGGTGTAAATGGACACTGCTCCATTGGTGTCAGTAGAGCTACAGTGGTTTAAACCAGCTGAATGTCCTGTTCTCTGTGTGCATCCAAATAGTTGCTCAAAAATGCACGCACAAGCATTTGCATGATCAGGGTTCCACATGCCATTTTCCTGAATGCTTAGCATTGGAACCAAGGATGGTTAAAATAAAAACCAAGCAAAACCTTAACCCAAAACACAACCCCAACTGACCCCTAACTCTTCCAAAGAAGTGTAAAAGTTTGGTTATTTGTTTTTGATTGTCGCATCACTGGCTTTTGCACTTTCTGGTTTTGGCCAGGGAAGAAGTACTGAACACTCTGGAAGAAATTATAATTACAATTATTTTGGTCCATCTGAAAGAGGAATTTTAGGAAAGGTTTCAAGAAAACCTGATCTCATGATATTTCCAGACAGGATCCTAGAGATAACAGGTTCAGCAAAGCTTCAGATAAGTGTTTTGGGATCCTTAACTGGGCCAGACGTGCAATTCACTTGGTAGAGTGAATTAATGCTGACAATGAAATGATCTGAATGTGTCCTATTCATTTGTTAAATAAGCCTTCCATGCACTGTAGGTGCATGTACAATATTAGATTAATGAATACCAAAAAAAATCCACAAAATATTACTAAGCATTTTGAAGCAAGAACTGTGTCTTAATAATTGCTTAAGAATCAGCTAGCAGATGGGGACCCAGATGCTACCATGATGTAAATCAAATAAAAGTAAAGAACTCAACAGCCTCCTCCAAAACAAACTTATCCAGATAAGCCACCCCCACAGAAAAAGCCCGGCCAAATATGCAAGCCTTGTTGTGAGTCCCAAAGGTCAACACAAGACAGTTTAGAAAGATGTTCATGGAAAAGTGAGGTTTTTACTACAATAACTTTTTTTCAGAAAATAGGTTTACTGACATCATTCATTTTTCAACAAGATTTTGAAATGAAATATTTTTACAATTTAAAAAATTGCATTTTTTTTCATTTTGAAATTGTGGGGAAAATCCTACTGTCTCACTTTTTTGCTCTTCCCGCACTGTTTTCACTGGAGAATAATACATCTCAAACATTTTCAAACAAAATGAAAACTTTGGAGAGGGGTCCAGGTTTTTTTTGACTAGTTCTAGTCAAGAAACTCAGGATCAGTCAGATAAACTGAAGAACAAGTTCCTTAGCTGAGGTCCCCTCACTGAGAATACTCTTTCTCCAGCCCCAAGGATTAAAAATCTGGGAACTGTTAACTCTAAAAGGTCAGATGAGCAGAATTTTGGGGATGGAACAGAAGTGGTTCCAAGAAAGCCTGGATTTACACCATGTAGGGCTTCATAGATTAAGACCAACACTTTGAATTACATCTGGAAATGAATTGGGATTCTGTATCAAGCTCTTAAAGGATCCTATAAGAGTCTCTGAATTCATTCTTGAACTTCATAGCCTGATATGATTATTGTGGGACAAGACAACAATAACATTGGAAGTCTGTGAAGACAAAGAACAGAAGTATAGTGTGCTCTATGTGAGAAAGGGAACAGAGTAGACACATTCTGCACTAACTAAAGTTTCAGAATGGTTTTCAAGGGTAGTCACAAGCAGCCAGAAGCTAATTGCACTGTGAGGATGTTGTAGCAAAGAGTAGAGGCAAACAAAGAGCATGCTAGTGCTTTGCAAATTCCCCTACCTACCTCTCCTGTTCACTTCCTGCCTGATCTGTACCAACTCTCCTATTCCTGACATGGACCTCTCTGGAACAGGAACTGCAAATCATGCCAGATTGTACTAGGGACTAATATTAGACTGCCAAACTCATTGTTGTATGCAGTGTAGTTGTAGCTGTGTCAGTCCTCGACCTTTCCCAGAACTGATGAAGAGCTCTGTGTGTTTTGAAAGCTTGTCTCTCTCACCAACAGAAGTTGGTCCAATAAAAGATATTGCCTCACCCACCTTGCCAAATGCATGTTTATTATTAGCTAAGTTAGGATTTGAATGCAAATCTCCAGAAGTGGCACATGTCCTGGATAGGATGTGGTTGACCAAAGAGACTAGTTTCTAGTCTATCTTTCCAAGCATACTTGTGCTTATTTACCTCTTGAGGCCCAAGCTTTTGTTTAGATGCACAAAGACCCCAGGATGCACCCTCTGGAGATACCTACACTTTTTAGGCTGATATGTTGTAATGTTAAATTAAATATGGAATTACTAGTGAAATTTCAAAGTCCTGTGTTTATGCATGAGCTCAGCCTAAGATGATCATAATGTTCCTTTTTGGCCACAACGTCTATGTATCTACTGCTATACTATGATTTCCAAGCAAAGGATTCAATCCCCCTTCAAAATAGTCTCTTCTAGGGTTTTACTTTATAAAGAGCTCTTTTAAATAGGACACTGCCCTAGACATCGCTTCCCCTAGTTTGGAGGAAGATCCCAATGATAAGTAGGTGGATTCATCATCTTAACAAAATTGTTGCTTTGTTCTTCAAGTATTGATAACTAACCTTCTGGAAAAGCAAATGATCAAACAACTGGTCCATGGGGGACCTTGGAGCCAAAGATGTCAAACTTTCCCCCCCTTTTATAGAGTGGCCGATACAGGTTCCAGCTTTTATGTTAGCACAGTATGTTTCAACCCTTGTCCTCGTAATAGAGATGTAATAGGTAAAACAAAGGTCTTTGTTCCAGTAACTTAAAAGCAGAGCGTAGTGGATTGTTGAAAACACGACTAGCCTTTATGGAAAAAAAACACCCAAAACTTTTAAGGGCACGTCACATAACCAGTGCTCTAGTGATCTCACAGAATATATATTAGCTGCTAAACCTTGAAAATCCATTTGTTTCTGTGTGTCCATACTATGTGTTCAGTACAGTGGAAATCTTGATCTATTTGGCTGCTACCTACACAGCACACGTATAATTACTCTCACTGTAAGAATCTCCTTAAGTCCTCACCATGCTGAATTACAGATATGGTCCAGCCAAATAACAAGCTGACCAAATCCATCCTTTCAGTAAGTCGCAAGATTTGAGCATCATCAAAGAAAAGAGGGGGTGGTGAAAGGTCAACTCTTCAGAATTCTTCAGGCAGCCTTAACATGGTATTTCACACTGAAGTACAAACTGTCACATGTGGATCCTCTCATTTTCCCCTCCTGCTTCTGTTTGCACCTTCTGGGGACATGGGTTGCTAGGGGCAGAGGCAAGTGATGGACAAAATAAAATAGCTGGATTATGGGGATGGTTGGCACCAAACAGGAATGTGAGATAAGAAATCCACAGAGCAGGCAAGCAAAGTCAGCAGTCCAAGGGAGCATGCTGTGTTGACAATTGAGCAACATCCCTAGCACATGTCCAGTTCAAAGGCACTATTTATATTTATTGTGCTGCCAACGTGATGACATGAATCATGACCCAACCCCCATATTCAGTCTATTCCGCTGGCCTTGTACATTGTCTGACAAAATTATCCACTTATAGCCCTTTAGTGCATGTGCACAAGGTGACTTCATTGACTCCAACACCCTGAGGGATCTTTGAGGCAATCATTTCATTCACCCTTAGAGGTAGTTAGTTATCAAAACAATTAATATTGTATATGTCCCTCTTTGCCTTCAGGTCTTTGTTACACACTAGCGAGCTCCCATTTCTGCTCTTCCCTCTCTTCCCTTGGATTGTTAAAGCAAAAATCTTTGCATTTATTTTCATGGTTTTTGACCAGCTAGAAAGGTGAGTTGATTTTTCTTTTAATTTTGAAAAATGTCATCAAAATGTCAACAATTTAGAAAAAAAATCAGTAAATTTTCATTAAAGTTGTCACTGTTTTTCAACCAGCAATGTGAAGGGAGTAACTTCTAATTCTGCTAACTTATGCATTTTACAATACAAAGAAAAAAGTATTTGTGTTTTCCCACGTTTTGGAGCCTTGTCCTTCTTAACGCTCCCAAAACAATGACTCTGTTTTGTGATTGAGTATTTCAAGGAGCTGGACCTGAACAGCCTTCCCCTGCTGTCACCGGCATTTAGATGAACCAACCCAGAATGCTATAAATGATCACCTTAAGAGATAGCCATTGTTTTTTACAGCATGTGTAGAGAGAGCTACATCTTTATAAAATGGTACTTAATCAAAATGATTCCCAAATGATGCCCAGCTAGAACACAAACACCTTTAACCACTTTCTTTTAGACTTCTCCAGCTTTTTACAAGAATTGGTTTGGCCATATTCTGGCTGATGCAGTATAAAGACCACTGTTTACAGATCATCCTGAATCTCATATATCTAATTTAACATGGTTGAGATCAGTCTGACAGCATAAACATGGAATACTGATGTCCTGTAAAAAACAGAAGCTGTCTTTCTTGCCTGTGTTTATATTGGAAATGAATGATTAAATACTGTGTGTGGCCTAGCTACAATATCTTTAGTATCTATCTTACTTTGGGCCATTTCTTTGTTTCCCCCGGAATAGTCCATCAGCCCAACAACTGATCACATTTCTACTTTTTATTTCAACTGTTCCACTTAAGATAACAAGAGGCATAGTGTAATAGCTCTGTAGGATTCCGTGAACCATGTGTGTGGTATGTCTCAGATTCACTGTTAAATTAGCAGACCTAACTCTGGAGATGAACATGTGGATCCAAACAGAACTTAGTAAATTTTACACCCACATTCTTTTCCATTCTATACTCACGTTTCTCCTGGATGAATGACAGATAAGATTTATTGTCATTCCAGCCTCTATAAAATGAACAGACTGGAGTAATTATCCTTAGCTTAAACCCATATGACAACTGGTTCAGTACATAAAGCTAGTCCCACTCTGGATCTTGTTTTTGGCTTGGGCTTGGAGACACAGGAAGTGAAGATTACATATCTGACCTGGCCAGACCATTAACTCCTCTGATTGAGGCCCACCTTTTCTCCCACTGGGGCATGGGTTCCATTTTATTTGCTCAGCTTTGGAAGTTGATGGACCTAGCAAGCCACAGGCCTTGGTGAGAGAGAATGCTGACAGCAGATAGACCATTCTAGTCATGTCCTTGGGTGGACATTCCGTTAACTGTTTGTCCTTGATTATGGATAGGGTAGCTCCAGAATACCCCTCCTCCTGCATCATCTTCCGACGTTAGCTTTATGTTGAGGTGATCTGTGACAGACATGGAGGAAAGGGAGGAGGCTAGACCACCAGTGTCAGAAATTGTGCTTAGAATGTGAAGAACTGCATTACAAAGGCTTTTTGCAGCATGATGGCCTGGCTGTGATGGAGATGAAGAAGGTTTCTCAATCAGCAGAGCCATCCTGGGTAGTAAACAGTCTGGAAAATCCAATTCCCATTCTCCCAGATGCAGAATTGGGGGTTTCTCACTGTGAGGAGTTTCCTATCTACAGTATTTCCTGGAAAAGATAGATTGCCCTTCAGCCTGCCTCTCTGACCTCTGGCCCTGGATGCATTATCATCAGCTTAAACTTAACATGGCCAAAACAGAATTGCTGGTGTTTCTGAAAACAACCTCAGTTGGTCAGAGGAACTATAGAAAGGAGATGGCACAGCTGGTGTCTGCCTCCATGTTTGCCCTGCAGTGTCTCCTGCTGACCAGAAGTGGCTCTGAAGCAGCCCTGCCTCTATTTCTTCCTTGAAGGGGCTCCTTAAATACTCGCCACACTGGCTTTATTTTTGTCCAGTAATGCCCTTCTCCCAGGGTATAACTTATTGGCATCAAACACAACCAATGCTCAGTCCTGGGGCTTCTTTTCCCCCCTGTGTCTGGTTTCTACAACTCTTCCTTGCCTTAGTAAGCCACTCTCAGCCCTTACTGGAGTCTTTTCCAATCCCCTGGAGTCTGCTCTCCCTGGCCCTCAGCTTTCTTCAGCCCTCTGGCTATTGCTTTCAAGACCAAACCTTTTCCCCTATCAAAGCCCTTGCAGGAGACTCCTGATCAGAGCAGATCTTCTAGCTTTTCCCCCAGCTGCTTCCTTCAGGATCCTTTCAGCAGTTCCTTGGGTAATCCATTCTGGACATGAAACAGACCGCTGCAGCAGCCTTTCTCAATGTTTGCAGCCCTCTGCCTGATTCCCTCTTTTATAAGGACCAGGTGCCTCCCCTTAAGCCCCAGTTGGGCAGCAGGTAATAGGTCCAGGTGCACTGGCCCCTGCTTCCTCTTAAAAGGCAGTCACCCTGTGACACCTACTAAGACCAGAACTCGGCAAGAAGGGCATGAAAGAGCGTGGAGGGGGTATGGGCAAGGCCAGGACCTTTCCCACTCTTCCACTCTAGGATGGCTGTGCTGGGAGAAACATTGGCTGAAGTTTTGTGTAAGAGTATCAAGGGGCACTCTTAATATGCTCTGCAAGAGCCACTGAGCCTTAAATAAGCATAATGGGTACCATTTTCAAAAGCACCTACATGACTTTGAAGCGACTTTCATTCAGACACAGGCTCCATGGTAACGTTAGGCACTTTTGAAAATGGGACTTAGACATCATTGAAACTTTACCCAATAGCTGCAAGCACTGGTCGTGCATCTCCTCACCTTTTTAGCACGGCTCACTCTTGTAGAATATAGAAAGCAGCTTTTTGAGTAGTTCTAGCCTCAGAAAATCACAGTTATTTGTTTAATAGTATGGTAGGTACCTCCTGTAAGCTGCAGGGTGCTGGAAAATACAAGGAAACAACAGCTTCTTCCTGTCTTTTAAGAAAACATTGGCAATTTTATATGGTGTTGATAGTACATGATGAAGGTGCCTTACACTGGTCATTTTCAATCTTGTTCTGCACCCTAAATGATGTAATCCAATGCAGTATGATGCCAATATCATGTTGTAATGTAAAAGGAAATATTGTTAAAGGAAGCCCAAGATCCACACACAAAAATCAAGTGCCAAACGAGGATTTGCATGTACAATCACCCATTTTGTATGCACAGCCATGGCAATTGCACATGCAATTTAGGTACTCGGTTATGCAAAAATCTTAGTCCTCGTTCTTTAAAACTTTGCTCCAGAGAATTTGAGGTTTCTAAGTGCTTCTAATAATGATCAGATCTTTACCTAAAAATATATTAACAATTCATCCTTTAAAGAGGTAAGCAAGGATAAAAATAGGAATGGAAAAATATCTAAACAGCAGCCTTTCCCATGGTCAACAATGGTACAGATAGGAGATTACTACAAATGTACACATTATTATGGGTTGGGTAAAACTTCATTGAAACTAGAGGCTGTAATTGCCACCCTTGATTTAAGATAGCTGTAAGGAACGGTAAAGTTCCTTTATGAAATAATAATGGTCTCCATCCCAAACGCAGGTACATGTCACCATCTAAATCAAAGGTGCATGTGAGTCCACTCAGAAATATGAACTATGTAGGAGAAGGGCTTGGCTGGGCAAGTTGCAGTAGGGTGTGTGTGTGTGTGTGTGAGAGAGAGAGAGAGAGAGAGAGAGAGAGAGAGAGGAATAACACCACAGAAAAACACAGGGAAGGAGAAGAAGACAGACACGCCTAGAACACCCCTGGGAAAATCCTCTAGAGGGAACTTCTTGGGCTAAGTGCTGGTTGAAAGGGTCTTGAGCAAAGAAACTATCTTCTGTTGTTTAAGTCCTGCTGTGTTCAGGGAAACAGGACTTTGTAAATAAACAGGATTGCTTACCCGCAAAGCTCCAAACTTTGGAACTTTGGCTAATCACTCAGGTCAAAAGGGATAACAGTATAAACATGATTTTGTATGTGCATATAAACTGTAAACAACTTTGTGTTAGAAAAATAAAATATAACAAAACAAGAACAACCCAACATTAGTAGCAGATCCTCAGGTTTCCAGGCATCTGAATTACCAGCAGGCGGTTCAGCAGTGAGGATATCTTTTTGGCTAGATTGCAATATAACTGTATCCTGTTTTTGTTGTTGTTTACTCGGTGTGACATCTATCACCTCAAATGAGACAATTTTTATTCCTTTGTAGACATGATAGTGAATTTAGCATGGTATGTTATCATAGAACTCCTCACAGTCTGTGCTGACAAATAGCTATATGGACAACCCATTCAGTCTGTAGTACCATCCATCAACGATGACAGAAGCTGGCTAACCAGTGCAGTTTATAACAATTTGTTATTTCCTAGGAAGTTGCCCCGCTTCATTATTACTGGTGGAGATAAAACTAAGATGAAAGGCCAAGACCCTTGTTCGGTTCTTAACATTTTCTCAGAAAATCATTGTTTTTATATAGTATTTACAGTAGCATTGACTGACAGGGTAGCTCATTACATTGGAACAAACATGCAATATAAAAGCAGAATGGCCTTACCAGTAGCTCAATGACAATTAACTTTTGCCTTTCTGCAAGAAATTTCCTCCTATAGGAATGGTCTTGAGCTGGGTATCTAAAGCATACTCTCTCCTGACGGGACTTAATCCTATTCAATAAAACAATGCAAAGCTAGTTGGGATTTACTGTGATCTGCAGTTTGTGGCTGCAGGAAATTCTTTGGGATCCAGTATCTAAAGGCTCAAGAATGTATTTTGTGGTATGTTGTTTTATGACCCTTTGTGAATCAGAGCATTTTCTCTTGAGTTACAGACTACTGTGCAACAATGTTACCAGCTAGCACTTACATCCCAACAATGGGCTCGCCTGGGTGCAACCCGATAGTATTTATTGTTATTTAATGTGTGCATTACCATAACACCTAGGTGCCCCAGTCAGGGTCATGACCCCACTGTGCTGGGTGCTGTACAAACACAGAACAAAAAGTTGGTCCCTGCTTTAAAGAGCTTCAAGTCTAATTTATCCCCTGGAGTTCCTGATCTCTAGACCCCTCTTTAGTCTATGCCCCTTCTGAAGTAAAAATCTACTGTTCAATCATGTGATTTCAGTTTTGATGTGTGGTTAATGCAGTGTCAAATCTGCACCAGAAGCTTTATCCATGTTAGCTGGTATAGTTTCCTCCTCCACACACAAAGCAGGGGAATTTGAGGAGGAGGGTCATCTACGGGAAGGGCATTGTAGAACTCCAATTTTTCTGTCGATCCAGGAAATGCCACCCCTCCAGGTGATATTGTGTGCCACAGGTTTTATGCCAAACTAATGGAAATGCTGACTTTTTTGTAATGATCACCAGTAAGCAGGGATCTCTTCACCCATTACTGAAATGCAGCTAATTCAGGAGTGGAACACAGTCATTTGTTATCAGTGCACAGCAGCTCTGTCAGCTTGCGAGGACATATAGAGGAATACTGTAACTGCCATAGTTTGAGTTAGGTAGGCAGAAGATAACTTCCCAAACTGGGATGCTTGGATTTGGCTAAGACACTATCAGCTCTATGACTATGTTTAATACACCTACATTACCCAGGTGTCAAACACTGGGCTTTGCCTCACGGCTTGTGTGAAGCATGTCATGTGATCGTTAATGACCACAAGCCTGGGGTTACATTTCATCCTAAAGCCTGCCACTGCAATGGCACACGACTACAGGGTCTTCTCTTTGGGTGAGTACTGACCCAGCAGAGAGTTAGAGAAGGGTGCTACCTACTAAAGCACAAGCATGACTGCCTGGGCCTCCAGTAACTGAATAGTCCTTGGAAACCTCAAATTCAAGCAGTGCCCCACCTCACACTACTTCGCTTATGAGATGCGAGAAGATCACGCCACAAGGTTAGATGGCTACAGACGCTGGCTGAGAACAGGTGCTGGTTCTGCCCTGAATAGTGACAATTAGGCAATTATTCGAACGTAGTGGTAGGACAGTTCTTGGAGCAATAAAATATTTGTCTTTCATTATCCCGCACCTCCCATCTGGTAGTTAAAGAGACACTTCCTTTCCTGGAACATGCACATAGTTAAGATCAAAATCACAGCCCCTTTGATAGCTGCTTGAAAGCTCTTTCACATTGATTAACCATTGGCCGCCAGACAAAGCTGCCACTGTGTTTTCTTTAAAATGAAAGACATGACAGGCTTGGAGAGAAGTAACACCATTTATTTTGGTGAAATGGAAAAGATTCTTCAGCTGCAGACAGTAAAGACGACGCATAGGTGGAAACCTGTTACTGGTTCCACAGTACACTGAAATGGCAGATGGACACACAGAGGCTAGCTTAAGGATGTCTTCATCTGTTCTGTTTGGAAAGAAAACAAGGTTTTGGCACCAGGATTTAAAGAAAATAGAAGGTGCTAAATTCACTAAACTTGTATTGGTTTGACTGGGTAATAACGATAGTTTAATGACAGGAAAGAGGCAGATAATTAGAAGTGAGTAGTTCTGATCGCCCTTGCGCAAGGCTCCAGATAGCTTTGCAACACTCCTGAATCCTTGTTTGCTTTGTCTGAAGTTGAAATCCCACAAGGTCTGGACGTTACCAGCTGTCTAGCTAACTAACTGCCAGTACTTTTCCTGAATGGGAGCTATCAGCTTCCACAACATCAGCCTCCTCCCTTGAGCACTTCCATGCTGTCTTTCTGTGTGTGATTGCTTTTATCTATTGCTTGCAGGAGCTGCTTCTAATCATATTGCTTTTTGCCTCCAAGGGTCAAATACAAGACCATTGCTCCCTAAACAAATGGAGAAAACTGTCACCTTTCACTAGACTGATAAGCATTTGGCAGGCAGGACACCGTGAAGTAGGAGAGCAAACAGCCAGCAATCTGCAAACACCATAAATATGTTACAATCTCAGCAGGAAGATGGGCAATATATGCACCAAGAGGCCTTTGTTTAATGAGCTGTCAGAAAGCAGGCATGGAGTTATGTTTGAAAACATGTGCAAGCTGTAGAGACGGAGCCGGGGCACTGAAAACCTCTTCTCCTTTTTCAGGGATGTTTGGAGCATCTTATCAGTTTGAGAACTGTCATGCGATGAGGACTATCATTAGCAAACTAATAGCATTGGAAAGCTACAGATTTTTCTCTCTCAGTTCCATTTTGTGACCTAAATGAATTATGGCAAAACTTACTGCTTCTTTTCCACAGAATCTTTTTGTTCAGAAAGCTGGAAACGCAGCCAAGAAACCAAAATGAGTGTACCAATAGAAGACAAAACTAAACAAGCATAACATGTAAAGGACTAAACAGGGAAGCTAAGTATATTATTTCTAATACTGTGGAGATTGTGTTAATATTACCCTCATGCACCTCCAGCCACTCATTTATTTCAATCATGCGCATAAAAAAGCATTGAGACAGAAATGATGGCTAAGGTATAATGGGAGTAGTAGGGCTCTTTTGGATAGGTGTAATATAGTGTGCAATAGAATGGGTCCTCAATAGCTATAAAGCTATGCAGGAAAATGATTGCTGAAGTATAATATGAGTAGTAAGGTCACTGGATAGGTATAATATGGCGTGCAACCAAATGCAGCTTCAATAGTTGTAAAACCATGCAGGAAAGGTTGCCAAAGCTTCAAATGAAGCAGTAAGTATCCTTTTGGGTCACAAAGCTCATACTTTCTTTTTTGAAAGGTGAACCAAAAAGCTTTTGAAGCTGCTCAAACCTGAGTTCCAGCTTCTGAGTTTTCTTCCCCTTTAGGAATTACACACTTGTTCACCCATCCTCCTTACACCGCTTTAGACATCTGCAATAGCATTAAGTGCTGAAGCGACACAAAGAATACGCTCCTCAGGGATCCAGGGAAGTAAAGGAGGAGCTGATTTTCAAAGATTTTGTTTAGAGATGGATTAAAGCCCAATCCTTTTTATGTGATTTATCTGATATATTATTTTATAAGAATGAATGACTTTCCTGGTAAGTTGGCCATGGTGGTAACTCTGGCTACTGTTGTACCATGGGCCTCCACACTAAGTCAGCAGTCCAAAGTGACATCCCAGGTCCTTATCTGTCTCATCAGGGATGGACATGCTCTTTGAATAGTGGAGACTAACCCCCAACTAGCTTCTCATAAATCTTCTTCCTGCTCCCTGTCAATCTTGTATAAATTGTGTTTCAACCATCTATGTCTCATCCAAATAAAAATGTTGCCTAAACAGTCTGATAGCAAAGAGAGGCCATAACAGGTCAATTGAAAAGGAGTTATGTATCGTTAGTGTACTTTAAATGCCACTTACTCCATATATGTTGTATGTACGAATTGCTGTGTATCCTCTGCATGCTGATGATACCACAGGCTCTACTTCTGCATGATCTCCCTCTAGCTTCCAATACACATTGGATAGCAAAAGGGAGAAATGGAATACCCCACAGCAGAGATACCTAGCTGAAGACAAGAGGTTAGAATAACCACTTCTTGAGTCTTCCCACTCTAAGAATGAGCACAGCTACTCAAAATTAGTGCAGTTCTTTATTGTCCATCTTCAGCAAGAGACTCTGAGGATATATACACTGTCTCTTTAAATATGTAGGAAGGGGTGAGGCGGGGAGACCAGGAAAGGTGCCAGGCAGAAGATTTGCAGTGAAGCAGAGAGGGTAGCTTTCGCCTTATTCTAATGAAGCTTTTTCTGTGATTATTTACCATTGTCACTTGACAGAGATCATCATTTACCTAGGGTGACCAGACAGCAAGTGTGAAAATTCAGGACGGGGGTGGGGGGTAATAGGAGCCTATATAAGACAAAGCCCCAAATATCGGGACTGACCCTATAAAATCGGGACATCTGGTCACCCTATATTTACCAGGACTGTTTCAGTGTGACAAGATGGCCAAAAGTCAACTGAAAGGTGCTATAAAAGGCGATCAACTCTAGATGTGACTGAAGCCTCGCAGTTGTCAACTTCCTCCACAAGAAAGGGAAATTAGGGATGAGTTAGCAGTTAGCCATGATATTCACATCAAGAGGAGGATTTTAAAGCAATGGAAAAACCTCCACACACTTAAGCATAGAGAGCTTCCTGGCCTCTTGGTGTGAGGTATGAACTACTACCTCCAGGAACTAGTGTAAACCACACACCTCCTGAGTGTGGTGCTCTGTGCCATCTAGTCACACTGAGACCACTTAGAGAGGGATTAATGAGTCTGCTACAGCCTTAGCTAAGGGCCCCATTGCTTTTAGCTCATGCAGTAGAGGCTCATGCATTTAGCTCTAGAGATCCCAGGGTCGATCCTGCCCACCCACGACAGGGACTATCAGTGTTACACTAGGGCTTCCATTTTGGTCCACACAAGGATGACAGAGGATGGATCTGCATACCAGGCATTGGGATGTGAAACCTAACAGGCCCATTCTAGATCTCCATCTGAACTTCAACCAGGAGAAGTTGGACATTTCCCCCATTCCGCCTCAACATTTTTCATTGCCCTGTTCTGTTTTTGCTGCATAAGGCACAGATTCTTTTATTTTTCCAGACTGGCTGATTACAGTACTTTCCCAATCCATGAGGGGAAAATAGGAAATGATTTCCTTAGTCAGGCCCTGAATTGACCGGTGGGTCCAATGATCCTGCTACACTTGGCAGTTTTTCTGCTGGCTTGAAGAGTGCGTGTTTATGCAACTGGGATCATGAAGCTTGAATTATTATTTTAAATGTTTTCACAGAGAGTAGCAATGTAACAGAAATCACTAAACAAACTGTACATTGTGTGTGACAGTTAGCAACGGGCCAGTTTGCAGATTATTAAGGGCTATTGAAAGTTATGCTTATATTTTTCTTCTTTAACATTTTTCAAGGACAATTTGACTGCATTTCCCAGAAAGGTTAATATCAACAATCTGTTCCCCTCATTTCTATGAAAGGCATTTAAAAGTAAAATGTCCTGCTGTTATTTCACTATTGCCTGTGCTATTGATGGCTGTGGGTCCCTGAATAGATCCTGAATTTTTGCAAGTTTGCAGATTTCCAGTGGAATTACTCAGTCCAGAGGAGCATTATGAAAGTTTCTCCAGCAAGTTTTCTGAGTGCTGGTTGTGCTACATGCCTCCACTCAACATCCTTCACTATTGGTGATAGGCTAAGTAACCTGAATTTTCAAACTGTTTTTAAAAATGTGAAGCCCTACTCCAGTTGCCTTTCAATATGATTAGCTGGCCCCAGTATTTCCTAATGTACACTATAATATTCTAAGAGCTACATACTGAAAATATACTCGTTCACAAGAATATGAGCTATGGCTATTTGAAGGTAGAATAATGTGTCCAACTGTAAATCTAGAACAAAAGGCAGGGTTTTTTAACCTCATTACCATATCTCTACCTATTGGGGCTAATATTTAGTTTTGGTTCATTAAGCTCCCTTGATTTGAGTTGTAGCATAAGCAAATAACCCTAGACACACTACCCAGCCATATTTTGAGATCATTCTGCTGGCTGCTGTAGTTTTATTATATTTACTTGCTTGTTTTTTGTTTTTTTTTAATGTATACTGCTTTGAAAATTGAGCAATGGACAAAAATGTTCTTCCTTCCTTTATCATGCGTAACACAGAATTACTGCTTTTCTAATGATAAAAATAGAATATGAACAATGTTGCATGATACTGCATTGGTTAAATTTTCCATAGTATGCCTTTTCATTTCCATATCACAGTTGTAGACCTGATAAACTCAATGGACCAAACTGAGACCTCGAGTCAAATCCTGACTCCACCAGTGTCAATGACAAAACTCCCATTGATTTCAATGGGGTCAGGATATCACCCTTGGTGTGTTTTATTGTACACTAATAAACTTGCTCCTGTAGTTTCAATTGAATAAGGTACACTCCACTTTCAGTCCTGAACTGGTGCATACTGTTGGCAGCTTTTAAATCATGAAGGGCTGCATTACTCATCAAAGATGGCTGGATTTCAAGAGGGATATGCTCTGTATGCTCCATACAGAGACTCCCTGTAATAAAAGATGATAAGTTTTAGTTAAGGCCATTAAATTATTTTGTTAAAAAATAATAGTTTAAAAGGATGCGATAATTGGAAATGTAATCATGTCAAAGTTAGGAAATTCTCATTTCAGGCTGCATGACACATCCAGTTTTTGTTCTCAGACTCACTGATGCATATCCAATTTTCCAGCATCTTGCTGCAGCATAAACAGGTCTCTGCAGACTTGACAATATATAATCTGCAACTGACAGCAGATTTTCTAATGCATAGCCTAATCTCTGCATGCTTGCTGCTGCAAAGCCATGCTCCGTTCATTCAGTGCGACTTTGCTAATGCATGTTCCATGCTATACTACAATCACTTTTATGCATTTACAATTCTCTGCAGACTCACTGATACATAACAGCTGTAGTTCACTGATGCGTCTACATATCTACTGATGCATAAGTAGATCTCTGTAGACTTGCTGATGCATATTTTACCCAAGTACTGTGGTCATTGGTGCACATCAATGCTTTGGAAGGATACTTCGTGGCTGCAG
>NW_020664435.1:15723018-15836527 GCF_002925995.2 Terrapene triunguis | reverse complement strand
TAGCCTGGGCACTGTTTCTTAGGAAGGACTGAATGCTTGGACAGGCACTGTCTTTTTGTGCTGTGTTTTGTATGGCGCCTGGCACAATGGGGCCCTGGTCCATGACTGGGGCTCACAGGCACTGTGGTGATGATTTTATTATTATATATTAATATTGTATACTATCTATTGTATATTACTATTATTATTAATAAAAGTAAGAATGATAACGCTGGAGTCTTTTTTGGAAAACAATGTCTACGATATTACTCACAAAGCTTTGGCATGATTTGCTACACATGCTGATTCATAACAACTGTCAACATATTTGTCAGCAACATGAGAAAGAAGAAGAAAGGAAAAGAAAAAAACATCCGTCACCTCAAATTAACAATGAAAAATTGGAGGCCAAAAGAATTTCTTTGGCACAAAATGATTAACAATATCATTTACTGGACCAACTTCGGTTGATGAGAGAGACAAGCTTTCGAGCTTACACAGAGCTCTTCTTCAGGTCTGGAAAACTTAATCAGAGTGTCACTGCTAAATACAAGGTGGAAGAGAGTGTTTAGCATAAGTAGTGAACACATATTTCAAGGGACCATTTAAAGTGAAGTAGCCCGTTACCATCCCTTTAGTCTTAGGGAGGAAAGGATTGGGGGAGGAAGCAGTTGGAGGGGGTCATTAATAGATCAGCACGGCTACAACACTGCATATAACAATACCATGGCTTTGTCTACACTGCACTTTCGTCAGTAAAACTTTTTGTCGTTCAGGGGTGTGAAAAAACACCACCACCCGAACGACAAAAGTTTTACCAACGAAAAGCACCGGTGTGAACAGCGCTTTGTTGGCGGGAGAGCTCTCCCGACGACAAAGCTACCGCCTCTCGTTGGGGGTGGATTTATTTTGTTGGCAGGAGAGCTCTCTCCTGCCGACAAAGAGCAGCTAACCTCACACCTTTTCAGGGCTGGCTCCAGTTTTTTTGCCGCCCCAAGCGGCGAAGCGGGAAAAAAAATGAAAAAAAAAAGCTAAAGCCGCGATCGGCAGCACTTCAGCAGCAGCTCTGCCACGCCGCTTCATTTCTCGGCGGCAGGTCCTTCGCTCCGAGAGGGACCGAGGGACCCGCCGCCGAATTGCCGCCGAAGACCTGGATGTGCCGCCCCTTTCCGTTGGCCTCCCCAAGCACTTGCTTCCTTGGCTGGTGCTTGGAACCGGCCCTGCACCTTTTAGCAGCTCAGCTGTAATGGCACAGCTGTGTCACTACAAGGTGCGTAGTGTAGACATAGCCCATGTCATACAGGTCTAGTATGACAGAATCCATGATGACAGCACAGAACCTGAATAGAAAAGAATAGAATTAATTGTATACTGTACTGGAATGCCATGCTTCATTGCACAAAAGAATACAAAATGCATGAAAGCTTTGATATCAGATCCTCAACTAGTGTAAATCAACATAGCTCCATGAGGCCCTTTGTTTCCAAATTTCTCTTTGTAATTCTGAGGGCCTGATTTTAAGCTATAATAATTCCAATTATGGGTAAAAATACAAGCAAGACTGTGCACCCAATTTGTGTGTGTCAGTTACTGAATATCCAACTTGTAGCTGGCTATTACAGTAATAGCTCTGAGCAAATTAGACACTAATTGTACAGGTGATTTTGTAGGTTTCTAACATTTTAGAAATGAGGCAGTAAAAGTCCTGTTATATATCTCTATAGATAGATAGAGTGACATAATTTGTGTGTGTTATAATTGTTTCTGCTTTCCAAAAATTTTGAACATTTTTGGTAAATGTTGAACTTTGAGTGATCTGGCAGAGAAAAAGTTCCCATTAAAAATGTCGTAGGAAGTAAACGCTGGGCATTTGACCACTCATCCAAGCCTAAATTTTCAAAATCAACGAGTGATTTTTGGTGCCTCAATTTTTTGTTCCCTGACTTAAGTTAAGACACTGAAAGAATCTGATTTTCAGCACTTTCTAATAATCAGGTCCCCATAAAGTGCCTCAAACTGGGTACCTCAAAACTGAGGCAGCCAAAATAAGTCATCACTTCTGAAAATTCAGACCCTTATCTTTTATACATCTTTCAAATGAAGAAGAAACGGAGCATCTTAAATTATACTGGAAAGATTATAGTCCATGTATCAGTGAGAAAATCAAATGTGCCTTGTAAATGTTTCTTATATAAGTAACATTTTCCACAATCTTTCGTCTGTTGTATAAAACCCTGCTACAAGACAGTTTAGGTATCTAAAATACACTCCTCAGCCCCCAAGACTTATTCACAAATCATCTGGTTTAAAAGAGCCCTCTCCAAATATACTTCAGAAAGTTTTCCATTTTGCCCTCCCAGGCAGTCTAGCAACAATGATGGCAATAAATAACTTTGCAAAGGAAATTCTCTGTCAACCAAGAAGGTTAAAAAAACTGACTGAAGAAAATGTACAAAAAGAATAATTTATTGCCCCTTCGCATCTGCTTTTATGTGTATCCTTTTGAGAACAAATTAACTAACCTTGCATATCTCCATATGGTCCTTTCTGGGGATACTCATCACTATGAAAGCGCATGTTTGTTAGGCCCCTAATAACAAACACGTATGTTTGTTATACTTTGGAGAATGTGAGGATTAGATGTTGATGGTGCTTTTACAATATGATAAATTGCTGCAGGAGAAGAGAAATATTTTAAAATCTGCCAGGGATTTTCCTTCCACAGAAAGGATCCCAAATCCCAATATTTTATGTGTACGCTTTAGGTCATAAAAGCAGCTGCTTTCAAAATGTAGATGATACCCACATGCTTCATAAAATCCCCCTTCGAAGGTCAGTAATGAATTTGCATTATTTTTTAACAATGGTAAAATTAAACGTTAGTGCCAGAAACAGAATGAAAGTGACCTTTACTCCAATGAAGAGCTTTTCTTTGTCTCTCTGTGTGTGTAAGTACATATGTACAGAGGAAAGATTTAGGCAATAAAGCTGAAAATCCAGTTTTTAGGCTAAGTTTTCAATAACTAGAGAATATTAAAACCTGATCTGTATTTACAGTGAACAAGTACAGTAGAAAAAAACCATATGTTTCCCATGAATTGAATTTGGTGAACAAATTTAGGCCAAAGAAAATTCCCAAGGCAGTAATTCTTTTGTAAAAAATATTTTTGCTTTAGTTTTAACATCTAGTATGGAAATTATTTCTTTATAATAATGAGGAAAGGTAGCCAAGAGTGATATATTTAACTACAGACAACAGGCCAGTGTTTTACATTAATTTGACCAATGTTGTGCTAAATGTAGCACTAAATGACTATTGTCTTGTGGTAGAAGAAAACACATATATAGATGTAAAGGTTATGTGCCATGCCCACAGATGGCGTAAATCAGTGTAACTCTGTTGAAGTCAATGGAGCTATGCTAATTTACACCAGTGGAGAATCTGGCCCTATGAATAAAGTCATAGTCAGTGTGATAGTGTATATGGACAGGAAACCAGTGACAGTGGTAGAGATCAGATTCTTGTTATGGTAAGTTCTTGATTTAATCATCCAAGATTCAAATGGTTACTAATATTCACTGCATTTAGGGAGTTTATTTTTAAACTTTTTTCTGTCAATTTATTAACATATTATATTAATACATAGCAGTATTGCCAACCCCAAGCAATCAAAAACCATGAGTGAGCTTCCCACCCCCAAATTAGGAGATTTGCTTAAAAATCAAGAGCATTTTAAAAAATAATACATTTGCGGTCCTTTTTATTTGCGTTTGCTTTCTGAGCCTTTATAGGGCATTTGGTTCACATTTCAGGCTTTTTCCCACAACCATGAGGGCTAGAAACATTTCTTTTTTTTAATGAAACCTGAGATTCTCAAATAATTGCGTGAGTCCAAGAGCTGGGGCATTGAGGAAAACAAACAGTGCGAGACCCCTGATAAAATTGCAAGAGTTGGCAACAATTGCTTGTAGCTATCCTGAGAGAGAGCTGTGATATGGTTGCTGAGCGCTATGATGACAGCCAAGAACTTATGATGATGAAGATGGAAATCTCCTATGCTGAAAATAAAAGAATGGGCATGATCAGTAAGTAAGGGCTTGATCCTATGGCTCACTGAAATCAATGGCAAAGCTCACGTTGACTTTAAAGAAGCAGGGCCTAAATTAACAGCTATGGAGATGATATGCTTCAAGTGGTAAGACTTATATATGTCTTTTATTATAGGCCATGAATGTAGAAACCCCTGTAGTTAAGGTTGCCTGAGACTTCCCATTATAACTCCCCAGCTTCAAAGTCTTATAACTTGGTTTAACTTAAACCATTTGGTCTGGAAGTTTCCATACCAGGTGTCTGCCCCAAGGTGAATTTTTGGAAAGTGTCAATTAAATGATTCAGCTGTTTCCAAGAATGAGGTTAGGGAAAAATATGTTATTTTGACCATGTTAAAATAATTCTTTCAACCATTTTCTTGAAAAGCTCTAGAGCCTTCATGCTTTGAAGTCAGGGCAGGGGATTGCTCTGGTATCATGGATGTGCTTTTTGCTATCCCTGTGGAAATCTGCCCAATACTGACCAAGTTAGAAGCCTTTGAAAAACCTCACTTGGTGCATGCTCACTAGAGACCTATTGGAGTTCAGCAGCTAAATTCCCCAAAGGTTCCACATGCACTGAGCATGTGCCATCCCCTCACAGTTCCTGCGTGCCAACAGGGCTGCACATGGATCACCCCCACAAAGTGACTGATCATGCTCCATTCCTGGGCTGTAAGGACTGACCAGAATGTTCCCTGCCATTACTCCTCCCAGCTGCCGTGGGTGCTGTTGCATTGGGTACAGGAACTGAGAGCAGAGAGATTGTCTCTTGTGTAGTCTCAATGCTCCTCAGACAAGGGATACTTTAATTCTGCCATTGCCTATATGGGTTTTTTTTGGGGGGGGGGGGGACTTGATTTTGTCATTTTAATGTACTTCTAACTTTTTAAAAAATGTAATTGCAAAATAAACTCTTCAGGAAAAGAGAGCGTCTATCATGCTATGTTTTTACAATGCCTAGCACAATAAGACCCTGCTCTCAGTAAGGACATCTAGGCATTACTATAATACTAATTAATGACAACAACAATAACAATAACAAATGAAGACATGATGTTCCTGATATAGTTTACCTGATTTGGAGGAAGAAAGTTTAAATTCCTTAAATGACATACAGAGCTTTGCCAGCAGAATTTTGAAGCTTCACATTTGTTCTTAAAGTACTTATAAGTTCTGCGCCAGGAAGGCTTCCTCCTGCAGAGCTGTGCACATCCTGAATCTGATTCTGGCTCTAACAGGCCAGCTGGAAATTCTGCCAGCAAGGGCAGAAACTCTCAGCTAATGTAGAGCTTGCAGAGCTAGCTTCTATGCCAGCTGCCTCCATAACCCTGCACTAGCACTGGCGTGTAAGGGGGTATGTGGAGGATGGGTATGGGGCAGGGCACAGCTCTGCTCTGCTGATCCTCAGCTGACATAAGTTAGAGCAGTTGTAACTCATGCTGGGGCAGGGGCCAACACAAATCAACCCACAGAATTAGGGACTCATGACCAGCCCCATTTGCCTGCACTGTGTGGAGCTTGGATTTGGGGGGAGAATTAAGACTATAATGTACACCAGTGCACTAACAAAGGTCATTTGAACAGAAGGGTATTGTTTGTTTATTTTGCTCCATGTAGCCTTATGGAAAAGCCAGTGTAGCATAATCTGTGGTAAATACAAGCTTTGCCAAATTGCCACATAGTTTAGGTGGGGATCCAATCAAGATCCAAACATATGCTGATTTATTAGCAGCCACTGCATGAGAAACCAGTGTTAAGCCTATGAGAGGAAGCTCACATCTGTGTTTCCCCACAAGTACCTTATAGTTTTTCTGTGTATATCGAACTACAATAAGGAATTGGAAAAGGTACAGAAAACAGGGCTGGATTAACTTCTTGTGGGCCCGACTCCAAACATATTTGTGAGCCCACCGGGGAATGATTGTAAAAGGGGCCGGGGGCAAAAGCACAGTGGGGCGGGAGCTAGGGTTAGTCCCTAGAGCAAGGGAGGGGCCAGGGGTAAACTGCAAGCTCAGCAGGGCTGGGGAGGGGGTAAACAGGATTCCCCCACCTCTGCCCACATAGAGGGGGTACCTACCTTCTCCCTGGTTCTAGCCCATTCTCTGCACTGAGCTGCCCCTCCTCCAGTGTGACAAAGTGGGAATGTTCTTAATGTTTTCTCTGAATACTGTGTGGGTGCCTCAGTTTCCCCTATGCATTTCTTAAGTATCTAGGTGGTGGGATAAGGCTGTGTGATTGTTGCAGAGCCCTAGAGGGCAGGTGTGATGCTGTCTGCACAGAGAATGGCTGACGCACTGTCTCCTGGCAACTGATGGCCTGGGCCCCTCCCCTGCAAGGTGCCAACTGACGGTGTTGGAGAACAAAGAGATCAGGTGGCCTCCTGGCCCAGGGAAAGAGACAAAGGACAGAGGTGGGGCTGGAGGGGGTTGCAGTTTGGAGCTGGCTGGGGAAATGGAGGGAGGCCCAGCACTGGTGTCTGGGCTCCCTCCCCCACAAGATGGACCTGACTGAGGGGTCCTGTTTTCCATACCTACAAGCTCTGCTTTGACTGTGTTCCTGTCGTCTAATAAACCTTCTGTTTTACTGACTCCCGCACACTCTGTGACATCCAGCAGCAGCAGGACAGGCTTTCTTCCAGCCCTCTGGGGTGGGTGTTGGGAGTGGGAGGAGCGGAGGGTAATGTGGTTACTCCTATAACCAGACTTTTAGTTTCCAGTCAGCACTGCTAACCAGACACCCAGGTCCCATTTTCTACTGGAGTTTCTAGTCTAAAACTGGATACCTGGCAACAGGGGTGCCAGAAAAGCCTGAGGGGGGGGGGGAGGAGGGGCAAGCAATCATTTTTAAAAGTGAGAGGGCTAAGCCTTAAGCGGTGGGAAGCAAGGGGTGGGTGGGCTAGGGAGTGGAGAGGAGCTAATGGGCAGGGCCATGTCTGCTGTACTGCCCAGGTAGGTTGGAGACTGACACAGTATCCCCAGCCCAGATGACGTGACAGCCAGTGGTGGATTTAGAGTTAGTGGGGGCCCCTGGCCCTGTGCTCAGCTTCATTTTCTTTCTCTCCTTGGGACCCAGCCAAGAAAAAGAACATTCTCTCTTATCTCCCCCCACCCCTGTTTTTTCATTCTTTTTTTCTTCATCCTCCTCCTATAAGTAATAGCAAGTAAATGAAAATAAAGTGAGGTACCTTGATTATTCTTGTAGTCTAACTTATTTTTCCACAGACCACTTGAAAATTGCAGAGGGTCTCGACAGACCACTTAATGATCTTTCCAAATATTGTAAAAAAACGTTGGGGTGTGGGGTCTGGCCAGGAGCTAGGGTGAGGGAGGGGACTCAGGGTTGGGGCAGGAGGTTGGGGTGTGGAGCGCTTACCTGGGGCAGCTCCTGTTTGGTGCGAGAGGTGCAGTTGGGAATGCGGGGGGTGCAGGAGTGCACGTTTGGTGCTCAGGATGGGGGTGGGGGTGTGGGAGGGGTTGCAGGGGTCAGGGTGGGCAGAGGACTAGGGGTATGGCCAGGGCCGGCTCCAGCATTTTATCGCCCCAAGCAGCGGGGGAAAAAAAAGCCGTGATTGGCAGCACTTCAGCGGCAACTCTACCGCAGCCACTTCAGTCTTTGGCGGCAATTCGGCGGCAGGTCCTTCCCTCCCAGAGGGACTGAGGGACCCGCCGCCGAATTGCCGCCGAAGAGCCGGACGTGCCGTCCCTCTCCGTTGGCCGCCCCAAGCACCTGCTTGCCGCGCTGGTGCCTGGAGCCGGCCCTGGGTGTGGGCTGGGGTCGTGGGGGTGCTCACGGCCGGGGGCTGGAGGGGGTATGCCCCGATTCCAGCCCCTTCCCCAAGGCCTCACCCCTGCCTCTTTTCCTCCTCCTCCCCAGAGCAGCGAGCGTGCTGAGGCTCCGCTCCTCCTCCTCCTCCCTCCTGCCAGCAAGCAGCTGATCCAGCTGATCAGCAGCAGGGAACGTAGCAGGCTGGGGAAAGAGGCGGGGGAGGAGCTTGGCTGCCAGCAGAGCCTGCCCTGCTGCAGCAGGAACCAGCAGCACTAAGCTTCTGCCCCCACGGCGGGGGGAGGGACCGAGAAGAGCGGGCCGTGCTGGGGCCCCTTTGGACTGTGGGTCCGGTGCCATGATAAATCCAGTACTGACAGAAAAGGGCAACAAAAATGATTCAGGGTATGGAACAGCTTCCACATGAGGAGAGATTAATAAGACTGGGACTTTTCAGCTTGGAAAAGAAACAACTAAGGGGGGATATGATAGAGGTCTATAAAATCATGACTGGTGTGGAGAAGGTAAATACGGAAGTGTTATTTACCCCTTCTCATAACAGAAGAACTAGGGGTCACCAAATGAAATTAATAGGCATCAGGTTTAACACAAACGAAAGGAAGTATTTCTTCACACAATGCACAGTCTGCCTGTGGAACACTTTGCCAGAGGATGTTGTGAAGGCCCAGACTATAACGGGGTTCAAAAAAGCACTGGATAAGTTCATGGAGGATAGGGCCATCACCACTATTAGCCAGGATGGGCAGGGATGCAAAACCATGTTCTAAAGTGTCCCTAGCCTCTGTTTACCAGAAGCTGGGAATGGGTGATAGGGGATGGATCACCTGATGATTTCCTGTTCTGTTCATTCCCTCTGAAGCACCTGGCATTGGCCACTGTTGAAAGACAGGATACAGGGGTGGAAGGACCATTGGTCTGACCCAGTATGGCCGTTCTTATGTTCTTACAATTCGGGCATTTGACTGGGAATTAAGAAATCTGGGTTCTATCCCCCAGCTCCGCCATCTGCTTCCTATATGACCTTGCACAAATTCCTTAGCTGACCTGTACCTCAGTTTTCCCACCTGCAGAATGGGGCTACTAACACATCCCTTACTCACAGGGGTGTGGTGAGGATAAATTCATTCATGTCTGTGTAGTGCTCTGGGAAGCCTATATGAATATATGAAATAAAAACTTTAAACACAGTTTTCTTTAGGTAAAATCTCTGCATGACTATGGAAGGCCACATTCTGGCTGCTCTTGAATAAATGGGTGTGGTGGGAGAGGACGCATGGATCCCTTTTCTCCACTGTGCATACACACACAAAGGGCACCTGTAATCCTGGTGCACTCCCTGAGACCAACACCAAGTGAATCCCAGGCCCACCCTGCATCTGTGTTGGCTGGTGAACTGTGGGTAGCACTAGGGGGAAGCCCATCCCTTCAGAGTGCTCCCTCAGCCTGCATGAGTCCTGCAGGGTTAGAATGCCTCTGGGAAGGCCTCACCATCTGTAGCTCTCTTATGGGGCTGTGGTTTATAAAGCCATAATGTAGCCCATAAAATATAAATGGGCTGGTTAAGACACAATTAAAGAAACGTGTTTAAGGAGTATGGAGATCACTCACTGACCCATCGAGCTCCAGGGAACAGGATGTAAGCACAACCTACATACAATGCATATCATGTGTGCAGGTACTGAATGACATATTCAGACTCAGCCTATCTGAACTTGGTTTTCATATGTGAATGTCTAAACAGAATGGACTGTACCACATAAAATTAGAGAAAGAAGATCCCTACTATGCTCCCGCTCTCTCTCTCTTCCTCCACTTCCACTTGTGATATTGAGGCATCTGAGGTAACTGTAGACTTTATACCCAGATGACTTCAAGACAGAGTCTATCTCAGATTACCAGAGTCTACAGATTTCAGCTGTTTCAAGTGCAGTCAGAGGTCACACTGTAAATCAGCAATTTTTGGAAATTAACCTACCGTGCCATCCACTTCTCATGGCTTGCCCCATCTATCTAAACATATCGCTATACAAAATGAATGACATCTCCTGCTGCCCTTTAAAATGGTTTAGTATGAGATCTCTCTGTTTTCTCAGCCTTTGTGCTACCCTGATACACAAGGGCCAACCAGCAGCTCCAATTAAAAGTTCAGAAAAAATGGGTAGATCTTCTTCCAGATGGCTTTCAAGTGCCACTGAGCTCTGCAATAGATATTCACCAGCCCCTGGACAAATAGTTAGAGAAACAGAGACTAGGCATTGAGGATAAAGCCATGATAGTACTTCTAATCTAAAGAATTTTTCAATATGTGTATTTCCAAGGCAATTGGGTTTGGGAAAGGTAAAGGCACATATTTAATCAGAAGGGAGAAAGATAATAGTAATTTAAGTGTTTGTTTTCAAAAAGACAATGATTTTATCCTTGATTTTCTACTTTTCTCAAAATTCCCATACAGAAATGTATAGATTATAAACCAGAAGGGACCATTGTGATCCTTTAGTCTGACCTGCTGTCTAACACAGGTCAGAGAACTTCCAAAAATTAATTCCTGCTTGAACTAGAGCAGATCTTTTATCCGATCTTGATTTAAAAATTGCCAGTGATGCCATTCTACTGAAGCACCATTTTATATTGATTTCCCCCTAGCATTACCCTGTGAGTGTGCTGAGATGACTTGTCCATTCCAGGAAAAGTTTGCTTCTCTCTGCAGTAGGATTTATAACCTAGACCTTTAGCTGACCGAGAGAGAATGCGGAATCTTGAATCAAATGGAATCCTGAATCAACATCTTTTCAAAATGTGTGTTCCTTTTATGGCCATTTTGGCATGGAGATGCTGGACTGTAAAATTTGTAAGTTCATACAAAGACATACAAACCAGATTTGTTTTAACATGTGTATCTGTACATACGCGCACACACATTTCAACATGCAATATCATTTGCAGTGGTGACATATCAAAGCATATAACTGTGCATGTGCATGTGTAGATAGATAGAACATCCATATCTCTATATGCATAGAAATAGATAAGTGTTTTTGATATGTCACTGCTGAAAATTATTTTGCATATTTAAATGATGCTGGTAACCTGGATTGACCTCCACATTGTAACCATATGATAGCTTTAAATTCTGGAAGTGCTAGTCAGGCTTTCACTTCCTCCATGTTTAGTGTCAGATTTCTAGCACTCCCTAGCATTGACAGGAGAAGGTCCTTATCTCAAGAAAAATGTGGATACATTGTGACAATTCCCTGGCCAGTGAAAAGTGAGAGATACTATACGAGTGGGACTGAGAATCTTTTCGATCTTGGTGGTTTGATGTGGAAATGGCCCCAAACATCCGCTGCAAGAGAGTCCCTGTTTCAGTTGCTAAGGCAGGGAGTGAGGGGGGCAGGTTGGGTTTTTTGTATGTCATTAACAAAACTCGTGCACCTTTGATATTTTGCTTACATGGTCCTTCTGTCACTATTCACTTGCAATTACTTGTCTATTTAAAATGTCATTGACGAACAGACTTGTGTGGTATCGTGATCATGTCCGTTTCTGATTAACTTCACATGCTTACGGGATTGTGGCGGATGAGTTGTGTGTGTATGTGGGGGAGAGGGAAACTTCTGTTGTTACTGACATACCATATCCCCCTATTGATTCTATGGGCAGCGCATAGCAGCTGTACATGCGCCACAAGACTTACAGGGCAAAATCTTAGTGATTAACTGCAAATTACAATTGTAAAGCATTAGATTCCCCAGAAAAGTATGCTATTATGTTTCCTGTATTTATGGCTTATACATGAACTCAGAGCACGGGAAGTTGTCCCCCATCTACTTCTGCCCATTAAATTCAAAGATGAGCATCTCCCGTCATTAGGGGGGGAAATAGATTGCATGGATGATGCGACTGCTGCTTATTCAGTATTGAATCAGTCAGGGAAGCATTTTTCTTGCTGGTATCTTTGAGAATGCTTCAAGAACCAAGATTACCAGAAAGAAAACAGAAAGTCTGCTTTTGGCAAGAATGGAGATTTCCTAGCATGTGGCCCAGAGTGGTTTTTTTATACGATTAAATAGAAAATTATAAACATTCAGAGCTAATTTTTGAAAACTGTGGTCCCAATTTTCCAAGGTGGGTACCTAAAGTTAGGCACCAAAATCCATACTTTGGCACCTTCAGAAGCAGCCTGATTTGCAGAGCTGCATTGAACCTGCAGCTCCCATTGAGTCAATTTTGGCCTGTGATCTAAGAAAAACTAGCTGGAGGAAATTAATAAATTAACAAATGCAAATTATTTAAAGAAAAAAATAACCCTGTTTAAAAGTAAAATAACTGGCTTTTATGGCTGATTCATTTCCACTTGGATCCTATTAAAAAGATGTATGTCCCCTGATGAAGATCTCACCTGGCAAAAAAAAATAATTTTTTTTGGAAGAGCGGCAGGGCCAGATTCTCATCTGTGTCCAAAAAACATTGAGTTTAGCTGTGAAGAGAGAAGGGGACACAAAGGAGCTGTTTGTGGTTTCTCAAACCTGAGGCTAGTTTAGTGCCAGCCTGGTGCCCAGCAGAGACTGCTCTAAGAGTATGTCTGCACTGCAACTGGGAGGGGTGCTTGCAACACACGCGGGCATACCCAAGCTAGCTTTCAGCTAGCTACCTCACCAAAAACAGCAGTGAAGCCACAGCAGCACAGGCTGCCCAGTGCCACCGAAGTATGAGGGTCCCTGGTGGGCCGTTACTCAGGCAGCTGCCACAGATTAACTGCTATTTTTAGTGACCTGGCTAATTCAAAGCTAGCTTGGGTATGCCTATGTGTACTGCAATCACACCTCCTGATTGGACACTACACCAGTGTCCTCTCATACACACACTACACCAGTGATGAAGCCCTCTGAGACTGTTCTGAAAGCAGGGAGTTGACAGGGATTAGATGCACTCTGGGAATGCCCCCTTTACCTGAGGAGTGGGTGAGGACTGATATAGCTGGCCAGATCTACCAGGTTTACAGCCCCTTGCTGCTGATGGCCTAGCACAAAGGGACAGTTACATTGTGGACAGGGAGACCCTGTGTGAAGACAGAGAAAAGGTGCTGGAATGTTTCATCTGTTAATAATTATACCCATAACAAACTGCAGGTGCAAATGCATGTACCTAGCTATCTGATTATTCAGCCAGAAACATATAGTTAGATGTCTAAGTGCTAATATTTGCTCCTGCTATTCATTACAGACTCGAAAATTACAGGGTCAATTATTTGCAGACATAGATTTATGCCTAGGTTGAGCCCTAGTGAAAATTCGTCCCTATAGACCAGAACATCAGCTGGTGTAAACTGATGAGATGCACATGCCTAAATTGGGTAAATATGTGATCTTAGTGCTGTACCCACCATCCTCTCTCGCCCTATTCCTTCCCTATGGTTTGTTATTTACACTTACTATGCCATGTCAAAAATTACAGCCAAACAATATCAGGCCTAGTGCTTATTCACATTAGTCCCACTGAAGACAATGGGCCCAATTCTCAATTGCCCTGAGGTCCCTTTATGCTACTTCAGCAGCAGATCTCCCCCTAAGGGAATATCTTTGGTGTAGGGGGGCTTTGCAGTTGAAGAACTGTCGGAATATCTCTATTCTGCCCCCCTCATAGTCCCTTGTGTAGGATGCCTGCCACAGGGCATTCCAGCAGGGCTGGGGCATCACTGCATTCTGGTTATTTTCGGCTGCATTCAGCCCCTAAGGGGACACAGGCAGCCTGAATATAAATTAGAGCTGCCTTCAGGTTAGAGCTGCTCTGTGACTTACACTGAGGATTAGGTAGGCCCGGGCCATGGTCAGGACACCAGAAAATGCAATGGTGGTATAAACAAAGAAAGAATTAATAATCATCAGCAAATGTATTTCACAGCAAATGCATATGAAAAACACCGTATGCTGTCAGTACTCGGAAAAGGGGGTTATAAAAACACTCTGGGGTACTAAGAAATTGGCTCATAAAATAACTACACTAACAATGTCAATTATTAGCTTTTCACTACAAGATAAATATAAACGGACTTTATCCCCAAACTAGCAAAATACAGGGAATCAATCTCAATAAAAAGAACTGTTAGGGTAAGCTATTTGGGAAGCAGAAACAAGCCTTTCCTGGCTTAGAAACATTAGCCTGCCCGTCTCAGCAGGTGATTAATGTCTTCTGCTGCCAGATGACACTGAACTTTCACAGTGAGTTTAGCTGGGAGGGAGATTATTAGGAATGCCTGCATATAAACTCCATCAGCATTATGATTTTTGTGGGGGGCAAATGTACAAACGTCTCTATTTCCTTGAGAAGATAAACTTTAATAAAGTAGAAATTAAACTTATTAGTTTCAAGCCAACTAATTATAGCATTAGTTATATACATCTGGGACTTCATGGGACTTGGCATCATTCTCTAGTGATAGAGCCACATTTTGAAACTTGGCCTCCAGTTTTGTATCCAAATTCAGCTGCAGATGCCCATTTTGCAGGTGCAAATCATGCCGTTTAGATTTGAATGTGCCTGCAATTCAGGTTGCTAGTGGCATCATTTATGCCAACAATCATTTCTGACCACAAAATAAACTGAACACTGGGTTGAGAGCCCTTTAAAAACCAGGCCTATAATATTTTAGATATTACTCTTGGTACATATATGCCATAAAATTCTTTAAATAAAATGGGTAGAGTTCCTCTCTGCTGTTGCTCCTTTAACATCAATTATAGTTACAGTAGGAATGAATTTGGCCCAATATTTTTTGTAAATTCTTGTTTTCTTTTCAAACAAGCATTTAATTTTCTTTATTCTGAGCAGAGCTGACTGGGAACTTTCCGACAAAATATTTTTGATGGAAAATGCATAGTCAGTCCAAAATTGACATTTTCCCTCTATTTTTTTGATTTCCCATTGGAAAAATCAAAATGAAATATTGTCTTTCACAGTAGGTCAACTGTATTAAAATATTTTGGTTTATTGAACCGAATTGTAATGTTTCATTTCAGGTCAGTTTGCTAGCGATCTGTGTTTACCTGATTTACTGCCTCATGGGAGTTGTTGTTTAGGTGCCTCATACCTCCATTATCCTCTATGGGCCAGGCTCCCTCGCTGGACTACATCTCCCATGATGCACTGCAGTCTTCCCTCTGATTGAGTCATGTGTCAGGACCACATGCTGCTTTTTTTCAAAGCAGCATTAAAGTCTGTCTAGCAACACATCCCCTGGACCTGTGTGATGGAATCTTCCATGGCTAGTAGGATTCCTAGGAAAATAGATGCATTAACCAACATCCCCGCTCTACCTAGTAACTGGTCACAGCAGGATTTGGTCCTGTGTTTGTTGTTCAGAATCACTATCAATAATCAATTCAAGATGTTGTATAACTATAAAAACATATATGCTTAAATGTGTGATTTCTTCTAATTTTTGCAGAGAGGAAATGGTGATGAACTCTAAAATAGCAATATAGGCACACAAGCAGGCCTGATTTTAACCAGATAGTCTCTGAGTCTCCGATTATTATGATCAAGACTCTACAATTCTGGGGCACCTCAAGGCCAATTTCTGTTCCAAGTTCAACCAAATTAGGTAGCAATAGAAAGTAAGGTTTGTGGCAGGTGGGTCTAACTGGTCTTTTGTGACATTACTAAGACCACTAAACTGACTTAAGAAAAGTATAATGACAACAATTTGTATTTAATAACAACCATAATTATGTTCAAATAAAATAATAATAATACCATTAACTATGAGCCACTTCTGAAGAGCAATTTTTATTCACACCAATTTTACTATTCTGGGCAAATATCCATTTTAATTACATTGAGAGTCAACATACTCCTATTTGAATTGAGGCAAAGGAACATCAGGCCTTTGATACTCACCTCGTACTGCCTATCCTCTTGGAATACAAGCCCTCTGGAGTTTGAACATGATGATTTGCAAAGGGACTTCATGTCAGAGCCATTAAGTAAAGTTTAGATTCCTTCAATGGAAAATCCTACCATCCTCTACAGCAGTGGTTCTCAAAGCCGGTCTGCCGCTTGTTCAGGGAAAGCCCCTGGCGGGCCGGGCTGGTTTGTTTACCTGCCGCGTCCCCTGGTTCGGCCGATCGCGGCTCCCACTGGCCGTGGCTTGCTGCTCCAGGCCAATGGGGGCTGCAGGAAGGGTGGCCAGCACATCCCTCAGCCCACACCGCTTCCCGCAGGCTCAGCCCCCACTGGCCTAGAGTGGCGAACCGCAGCCAGTGTGAGCTGCGATCAGCCGAACCTGCGGACGCAGCAGGTAAACAAACCGGCCCGGCCCGCCAGGGGCTTTCCCTGAACAAGCGGCGGACCGGCTTTGAGAACCACTGCTCTACAGTGCTGTAGTTCTCTCTTCTGCGGATGAAATGTATCACTAAAGAAATCCAAACTGTTCAATTGCTTGAATTAGTTTCTGTGTCTTCTCTCCAGTGTCTGTTTAGCCTTTTTGAAGGTCCACAGCCATCTCACAAAAGGGCTCTGCCATATTTTGTGTCATCATTTCATTGCTATTTGGACCATTCACAACAATGCTAAACAAAATAACTCATAACTTTCCATGGAATAAAATTCTGATCAGGCTAACTCTTTGATTTATGTCATGTTCATTAATTAACAAAAGCCCATATTAGAGAATATGCCTGGTGTGACCCAAGAAACCCTCAATGCCAGCTGGGAAGGGGGTTACAAGAATTTCCTGATTTTGGTATATGCATTCTGGTTCACCAAAGAATATCATGTGTGGTCTTAAATGAAAGCCAGTGTCACACTGGACTTTAATATCATTGTGAAATGTATGTACAGGTACTATGTAAGGAGTTATGTGTATATACTAAAAACATGTTTTAAAGTCTGTATCAAGGTAGCATTGACAAACAGGTTTTCTGTCAGACAAGGGATGCTTATTCACTGGTCTCTCTGTTGAACTGTAGATTAAGTATTGTCTCATTCACAAGGGGTCTCCCATCACCTATCTAAGATGAATGCAGACAAGGGATTGTAAGAATTTCAGAAAAGAACTAAAAGGTATAGAAACACATCAGGGGAAGAGAACCTTATCTTGAGATACACACTGCTGAATTGTATATGGGGAACAAAGAAGACACCTTGTTGTCCTGCACCTAGAATGCAGTGCATTTACATTAATGAAAATGGGATCACAATCAGCTTTGGTTGAAGATGCTGCAAAAGGTTTGGGGTGAGATAAACTTCATTAGACAAGAGGTTAACCTAATAGTTAAGTTTAGTCTCTAGCAAGTGTGTTAAGATTTTGTTTGTTTTCAATATTTCTTGAATCTTTGATAATAAACTATTTTTTCACTATAAATATATCTCAGTGCTGTGATATTAAAGTAGGGGCTGATCCTGAGTTGAAACATGCAAGCTGGTTTGTACACCATTCCCTGGGTACAGCAGACCAGCTATTTCTGTGAGTGTACAGTTGATAAGGGGCTGACACTACAGAGGAATACTTCAAAGGGACTTAGGGACTGGGGTCCACCTATTGTTACCCTGCAAGGTAAAGTAAAGGCGGGCATAGCCCAGAGGATAGTGCTTTGGTGGCTGACAGGCAGGTAGTGTCAGGGAGCTGACCCCCAGTTAAGCACAAGTTAGTCTCCCTAACACTGGAGGCCAGGGAGTAACAAGGTGACTCATTGTCCTGGGTACCCTGAGAACTATCACAACTGCACACATGTATGTTCATTGAGAGCAAGAACAACAAATAATAATATGCTGTTTTGCAACCATCTCTGTATATTATAGTTTCACAGTTAGCATTAGCTGCTGATAATGCTCTAATTCTGAGAGTCTGAGTCTGGGCCTGTCTAGCTGCACTATCCCTGTGGAATGTGTTGGCATGTTGATATGTGATCCCTAAAGTAGCCTGGTCCTAGCCAATTAAGCCTTATAGTTTACGACTAAAGCCCAGATCCTACAAACATTTACACATGTACTAAACTTTATATGTGTAAGTGGTCCCACTGATCACTTACATGAGTAGTGGTAGTAATGTGTATTTGCAGGATTAGAGCCTACAACTTTATACTCAGACCAGATACAGATTGGGAACCAGTGGATGTCACAGAGCATTGATGTGATTTGTTCTCACCGGCTTTTTTTCTCAATAAGTTTGCTGCTGCCTGTTGCTCCAGGTGGAGTTTCCACATTGTCGTCACATTCAGTCCCAGGTACAGTAGAGTGAGTGACAGTACTCTAATGTGGAGGTGATAAATGCATAGGTCATGATGATACAATCCACATTTAAGAGGCAGGCTATAACCTCTTAGCCAGCCAATGACAGTGGAATCACTGTTGCAATCTCTGTGCTCAGGAGCAGTGAGGAATCCAGCATAACCCCAAAGCTTCACCATACCTTGATAATTGGTGTCCTAGTGCCACATTTGAGGATGAAGTCAGTGTTCTGGGAACTTTCTCAAAGCCTCCCTCTTCTTTGTCACTTCTGTCCCTTCATCTCTTCTGCATTCCCTGCATTAAGTTCAAGACAATTGTCCTTCATACATTCATGTATCTCTCTCGGTGTTATTGGGACATGTTGGCGGTGGCAGAGGTTGTTTTGATGGAGGACGCATAGAGCTGAGTGTTGTCAACATTCTGTTGACACTGGAATCCCCAGCATCTCTCAGTCTCTCTCATATCTGTTGAAGAAAAAGGGTGACAATATTGAATTTGGTATAACTCCACACCAGAGGGCACTACGTGAGGAACAGTATGTATACATCGTGATTCTGTATCTGTCAGACAGGAAACCAGTGTTTCCTGGGGAAGCCACCAGAAGTTATGAAGGTTCACAGATAGTTGTGATGGCTTTGCCACAGGCCGAGAGAAGTCATGTGTAGGAACAAGACTCCTATGGGGTGTCCTACGTATGCAGAGGTAGAGCCCAAGGGGGAAGGCAATTGGAGCTGTGGATGCTCAGAACCTCTTAAAATCAGATCCTAGGATTCTTAAATTGGGCACCAAAAATAGGCCAACATTTTCAAAAGTCTTCACTAATGGTGAGTGCCTCTAAGTATTTAGTTAATAGTGGCAAGTAAACCTTGTCCACACTAGCAAAAAGCTAGCTCAGTTTTGAAAATGATTTTACTTACACAGAAATTCCTTTCCAAACGGGGGTAGCTCAGTACAGAAGAAAGAATGACCTTGGAATAAAGGCCCTGGATTAGAAACAAGGGAGAGCTGGTTTCTATTCCCAGCTGTACCCCAGAATTCCTGTGAGACCTGGGACAAGTAAATCATTAACCTCTCTGGGTCTCAGTTTAGTCCTCAGTAACATGGGGATAATAACAACAAGGAGTCTGGTGGCACCTTAAAGACTAACAGATTTATTTGGGCATAAGCTTTAGTGGGTAAAAACCTCACTTCTTCAGATGCAAAATAGGGATAATAGTATTCCCCTTGTCACAGGGTATTGTGAGGCTCAAATGCTATGGTGAGACGAGCATCACATAAAACCCTCTCAATAAATAAGATTCACATAGCATGTCTGGTATCCATGTCAGAGAACATCCCTTCATGAGAAGAAGTCAGCTATTATATCCAAATTACATTTGTGGTGAACCTTCTTAGCAGAATTTAAATCTAGTTCTGCAATATGGCATAGCATGGTTTCAAATTTGTGCCACACGAACACTAACCATTCTATCTGGCATTAAAGCATAAAGGTTCTTAGCATGGATTAGTCTGCTAAAAAGTTATATGTGGTCTTGTACCCTCAAATCATGGGTGACATGAACTCCCTTAACTTACAGTGGCTACTTCCAATTTTAATTGAATCCTAGTACATGGGTTAAGTTGTTTTTCTGTTATGTCTAAAAATAAATTAAACGAGATCAATATATTTTACATGTACCAAACAAGTTAGAGAAAGACAACAATGGCTCTAAAATTATGTGATATGTTTTTTAAAAAAAGGATTCAATATGAAAAAAAATATAGCCAATTTAATGGTCAAGTTAAACCAGACGCTGTAGGGATAACTTGCCAGTTAAAAGTCCCAAAGGTGGTTCTATTAACCTGGGAGGGAGTGGAAGGGGTAAGGAAAATAAATATGAATTGGATCTTATTTAACTTGGCTGATGGCCAGAAAGTTCAAACAAAGTGCATTTCCCAGCCCAGCTCTCATGCATGCAAAGGTTCATGAAATCAGATGTAACTTCTTATATATTTTGTCGCTTCAACAAGAAACAGAAAAAAATACAAAGCAGAAGCATCAGCATTTCCCCACTTTTTAGCCATGTTATATAGTTCCCATCACAAACATACTTATGAAAACAATTAAAACAATAAATCCGTTCCTACCAGTGGCAGAATATCTAAGTCAAAATTTTAAGTGGCACATTGGAACTCTCCTTAGCTACAGTTATATGTTCTCAATAGTCTGCCATTGGCGGCAATGGCAAAACTCCCATTGACCTTCAAGGGCTGCGGGATCAGACATCTTCTCATTAAAGCAACACAGTTTGAGAAACTTTCTGCTGTGGTTACTGGGAAGTGGAGATTTCATGCAGACATTGAATTCAATGAGTGGCAACTTGTTTGGGGTTAAAGTAAATTTATTTTCCTTGGGTTTTTTTTTCTCATTTCCCTCAAGGTGTTGTTGCTCTGCATTTGTTTGTTTGTGTTTATATACACTGAGCTTGTGCACACTTATAGTATTTGTGGAAAATGGCACGTGCAAAATCTTGACCTGTGCACATCACCACTGGGGGTGGCGGGCAGATTTCAGGTAAGGAAAAGTGATGGGCTGGGCTTACAACTACACAGCACCACTGGCCAGAAACTCCCTGCACAGGCGCTGTATCATGGCCATGGGGACTCCTGCCGTGCTGATACTGCATTAGCAGCCTGGTGGAGCAGGAGGATTCTTTCTCTAGTGGAACCCCACAGCCTCATTACTGAGATGTGTGCTGATGAGAGGAGTTATCCAGAAAAGAGGAAACCGCCATGGTAATTGTGACAATCCCAAGTGGAGAACAGAAGTTTTAACCCTCTCCTCCCAAAATGAGCAGTTGAACCAACCAATTGCATCTGTACTGTTGTACTGCGGAGTATATCAAGCAAAGTCTTTTATGAAAGCGTGTCATGTTCTGAACTAGATAGTCATTATGAGATATGTATGCAGACTGTGGTTCTGAACATCCATAGAAAACTGTTCATAACCTGTACTACAACTTTATCTGCACATCACAGCAGAGAGGGGCACCTCCCAAGCCAGGTGTTTACACAAAACCGGCTCCAAATAACTATCCATTGGCCAGCCCAGGAAAAGACAATGATGGACCAATAGAGTTAATGGGGAGACACTGAGACAGCCCTGGCTATCACGTCCAGAGGGAATTTCCACCACTCTGAATAACCATGAATCACCATGCCAAGAGAGAGTGGGGAAAAAGAAAAAGCCTTTTAAAAAGGAAGCTTGAAACAGAGGTTTTGATCCAGTAACTGAAGGACAGACTCCAGGTGGGAAGCTGTCCATAACAACTGGTTCCCCCCTTTAGTTAGGGGTTATGCTGGGAAACTGTACACAAGCAATAGGTAACTTGTATCAGACAAAGGATTTTATCTAACATGGAAGTGCAAAGCCTGAGGTTGCGTCTTTATGTTTATTTTCGGTGTGATTGGTGTGTGCTTTCCCTTGCTGTTTCATTTTTGAATCTATTAAAGAAACGTTTGGTTTATTTTTTTCTCAAGCAGGTTTCTAGTGTGCAAACTGAGTGGACAGTGTATGCCAAAGTGAGCTGATTACTGGGGGGCTGGTTTCACATGTTTGGGATGACAAACCAGAGGGGAACAGTCCAAGTGTCTGGTACGTAAGGTAATGGGAGAGGTCTGTTTTGGGTTGACTTGGGACTGGAAGGATAAATGGTGTCACCCTACAAGGAGCAACCAAGCTGGTGAGAGCCAGGATCAGACCTTGTACTTGTGGGCAGTCTACTGGTGTCAGGGAATTGTACCATAAATGCACAGCATAAAGAGCCCCAAGGATACAGGGCAGGCAGTGACAGAACCCCTCACCGGTCTGAGTGATCCCCAAAACATCACAGCAGGATCCCAGATTCCCACCAAGTTTACTCTTGCAGCAATACAATGGCCATAGTGCTTTTTCCCTCCTGTAGCTTTCAGTGTGTACAGCACTGTGATTCTTACTGAGGGTGTCTTTCCTTCTTCTCAGATTGGTTTCTTGTCATTTTTATGGAACAGAATTTATTGGCACTTAAAAAAAAAAAGCAGAAGTGTCTGTGTGCTGGCGCCCCCCTTAAACTGTACTGTGTTCTCTCTTCTGACTCATCTGCTTTCCTCTTGTCTCTTCTTGAGGAGCTGGACACATGACATAACGAGATTTTTAAGGGTGCCCCCCTATGAAATAGGAAGTCATTGATGTCTGTTATTTGCTTAAGAAAACCCTGGCAAGGAACCCCCTCATGTATCAAGGGAGGAACAGGCCACAATGGAGGGACATCCTAGTAATAGCGAGGGGCATGTGGTAAAGATATATCCTTTGACAAGTGGGGCTTATGCACAGAACTGCAGTACATTCCTTTATGGCAGCTTCATCTCATGCCACCTACTGTAGCACTCTTTCTCCTGTGCCAGGTCCTGAAAAGGAACAACCCAGATGCCTCATCAACTCAGCAAACACATTTGGCATCTGAAGGACTTGGATGACAAACTTTCAATTGCATTTGCTCAGGCAGTGGCAGCTGGCTGTCCTTTCTCCTTGCTGAGAGGTACAAGCACAGCTTTCTGTTGAGCTGTCTGTTGATTTGGGCATCGTTGTTGCCATGGCTTTGGTTACTTGACGCATGACTCAGAATTCCCTTCCAAGTGAATAAGTCCATGTGCATTGTTCTTGGATGAGATATGCAAGTGCAGGGCTGCCCTTTCACATTTAAATTGGATCTTTCTGTTAGTGGTGTTGGTCCAGTTCTCAGTGAACAAGTGTCTACATGACAAAAGCCTCCCTATAGTTGGCAACAATTGTCAATTTTGTTGGCAGTCTCAGAAGACTGAACTAATTTCTCAGTTCTAGAGGTGATCCCCCTAGTTAGAAGCTGAGACCCCTCTGAGATTCATAAATTAGAAAGACAAAAGGGATCATTGTGATCATACAGGAGGACAGACTAGATAACACAGGTCACAGAACTTTCCTGAATTAATTCCTGCTTCAACTAGAGCATACTTTTTAGAAAAAACATTCATTCTTGACTTAAAATTTCCAGTCATGGAGAATCCACTATGACCTATGGTAGGTTGCTCCAATAGTTAATTACCGTGACTGTTAAAAATCTGTGCCTTATTTCTAGTCTGAATTTATCTATCTTTAACTTCCAGCCATTGGGTCTAGTTACACCACCTTTGTCTGCTAGAATGAAAAGCCCTCTATTATCTAATTTCTGTTTCCTATGTAGGTAATTGATGGAACAGTGATAATAATACCTAGCACTTACACAGCACCTTCATTCAAGGATCACCAAATACCTGACACACATTTAGGCCAACATTTTCAAAAAATGGGTGCCTAAAGTTAGGTGCCTATGTCCTCATTTAGATGCCCAAATAAAAGTGTTGATTTGCAAAAGTGCAGAGCATCCTGCAGCTCCTGAAATGAATAAAAGCTGCTGGGTGCTCAGCACTTTTGCAAACCAAGCCATGTATTTAGGCACCTAAGTAAGGACATAAGAGCTGATTGTGACAGGTTCCCCAAGTTGCAACCTGGAACTGGGGTATCACTGAGTCCTCTGTCTCACCAACCTAGGCTCCCTCTCACACTGTGTTGCTGTTACAAGCTGCAGACTCCTCCAGATTCTGCACTCACACAAACATTCACAGACAGGGATACACCCAGCTGAGTTAGATGAGTGCCTTCACCAGCTACTCATGAACCAACAATAGAGAGGCTCCAGCCAGTTCTCCCCAGCTCCCCAGCCTAGGCCCAGAGCTGTACCATCTTGCCCTGGTCAGAAGCCTGACAGGGCATGTTATTACCCAGTCTGCCCCAATGCACCAGCCCCTGTTCCTGAGCAGATGTCCCTTTGCACTTCTAACACACTGTTTTAGGTATAAAATATAAAACAGATTTATTAACTACAGAAAGATAGATTTTAAGTGATTATAAGTGATAAGTGTACAGATCAAAGTAGATTACCTAGGAAATAAAACAAAATTGCAATCTGAGTTCTATTAACTAGACAGGATTTGAATCAAGCAGTGTCTCACCCTGATGATACAAACAGTTCACCAGTCTCCCATACACAGGCTGGGATTCCTTCTTTCCCACCTGGGACCACCTCCCCGGTTCATTCTTTGATCCTGAGGTGTTTCCACGTGTTGAGTCATGGGATGATGTCACTTCTCCCTTTTATAGCTTCTTCCATGTGGAGGGAACTTCATTGTCCCAAACAATTTTACCAGCACAGTTAGTGGAAAAATACAAGCACAAGGTGGAATCCTGTGTCACATGAGCTGGCCACATGATGAGTCATAGCAGGGGCCATTACCCATATTCTAATGTTCACGGGAAAGTCCATTAAGTGGGGATAAGCTTTTTCCATGGCCCATCGTGTTCATTGATGAGCCATCAACTTGAATAGTCCATTCACAATGTGCTGGCTAGACTGGATGTAAACTACCTTGTGGGAGTTAACACAGGAGCAAACACATTTTATGCAAATGCAGGTACACAGTCAATTTTCATAACTTCAGATACAAAAATGATACATGCATACAAATAGGATAATCATATTCAGCAAACCATAAGTTTTCCATTGACACCTCACATGAAATATTTTGAACAAGATACATCATAATTATATCACCATGGCAGATGTCGGGGTGCCAGGGTATTGCTTTGGGGTACAGAGCATCACACCAATATTTTTTAAATCTTGACCTAATTACTTAAGCCTCATCAGCCTAGCTAAGCCCTGGTGAGTTAGATGTAGTGAGCATTTTACAGATGGGGAAGCTGAGACAGAGAGGTGAAATGACTTACCGAAGATCACACAGTAAGGTGGTGTCAAAGCCAGAATGAGAAACCAGATGTCCTGACTCTCTGGACCCACGCTTTAATCACAAGATCATACTGTCTCTTATGAGCAGGTATGGAGAAGCTGGCACTGCCACTGCCTGTGTTGTACCTTTTCTGTTCATAGAAAGGCTATAGGGCTAACGGTCTGGCACCTTTTACCTCTGCTGATACAGCAAGCTACTTAAGCATGTGCTTAACTTTATATGCATGAGTATCCTTACTGAAGAAAATGTGACAACTCGTGTGCTTCAAGTAAGGCATGTGCTTACACACCTTGCTGAATTGGGGTCTACGGTTGTTACAAAATAGACTTTAAAAAAGAAAAGAAAATGTCTGGGCAAAGGAATTTTTTTAACAAACTCATTCAAGAGGCAATTTACCAGACACTAATTCGATCCTCAAAAAGAACAGGAGTACTTGTGGCACCTTAGAGACTAACAAATTTATTTGAGTGTAAGCTTTCGTGGGCTACAGCCCACTTCATCGGATGCATGTAGTGGAAAATACAGTAGGAAGGTGTATATATATACACAGAGAACATGAAACAATGGGTGTTACCATACTAAGGAAGATGTCAGTGACCCACACATCACTCAGGGTTTTGCTTTGAGATTATATGAGCCAAATGAGCAAATTTTACACCAGAAAAAAGAAGAGGGATTGCA
This sequence comes from Terrapene triunguis, assembly GCF_002925995.2. Lineage (NCBI taxonomy): Eukaryota > Metazoa > Chordata > Testudines > Emydidae > Terrapene > Terrapene triunguis. Next base: position 15,810,925 of record NW_020664435.1, on the reverse strand, counting down.
CGTACTGTGGCACTTGTCTAGATCTTTGCCAGCATTTCTAGAGAGGAGGCATGCTTGAAGGAGATTCAACTCGGTAGTGGATTGGCTTGCAGAAACATGTAGGATTTGCTGCCCCAGCTCTGGAAAATACTGCCTGGGCCTCCGTGGCAGAATGTTGAGTGTCACAGAGTTTTGCTGTGCAGTCTGAAGTGTGCTATAAGTAGCAAACTACTCATTTAATCCCTGAACAAATCCATTGAAAACCTGGTTGACTGACTACCCACAGTATCTTGAAGTAGTTCATCTCTCTTTCTCTTTGTTGAACCACCTCATTTGAAATTAAGTATGATGAAGCCCAATGCTATAATGTCAGCATTACAGACATTTTACATTTCTAATAGTCTTTTCAGAGAACCTTCTGATTTCTTTCTACTTTGTTTTCTTGCACTTTTGACTGACATGGTGCATTTAACCTGCTGTTGGGAGGAAATTAAAGCTGTTTGTTGTATTCTTGACCCCATTCTACCTGTTTACACCAGTTGGGGTAATTCCATTGAAACAAATGGCATTACACTAGCACTAAACTGGCATAACAAGCCATAAGTTAAAACTTAAGTTAAGAATCAAGCCATTTAACCTCTGTACCTTTGGGATTTTGTCCATTATTTTAAAAACTCACAAGATTTTCAGTGCAATCATTACTGTTAGCCTTATGCCATGGGCATCATTTTGAAAGATTATTATTAATTTAATAATTATTATTTATTATTATTTGTTTGTTTTACTGTAGCACCTGGTAGCCCCCATCATGGTCCAAGACCCCATTGTGTTAAGTGCTGTACAAACACAGAACAAAAAGACAGTTCCTCTCCCAAAGAGCATGCAGTCATAGGTACGTCTACACTCCAAGATTGGGGTATGATTCCCAGCTTGTGTACACATACTTGTGCTAGCTCGCTTCAAGCTAACGTGAGTATAAATAGCAGTGTAGCTATGGTAGCGCAGGGAGTGGCAGCAGAGCTTAGCCATGCCGGGGATGTACTCACCAGTTTCAGATGGGTTTGTACTCACCACGGCTAAGCTGTGCCTCTGTGGCTGCTACCCATGCTACCACAGCTACGTTACTATTCATAGTCACACTAGCTTGATGAGAGCTAGCACAAGTACGTGTACACGAGCTGGCAATCACAGCCCTAGTGTGTAGCGTAGAGGTTGCCTCAGCATATGACAAGAGATGACAAGGAAACAATGAGGCAATATTGGTCAGCGTGATAGGCTGTGATTTCAGTACGTGAACAGCCTAACCGTTGTCGAGCTCTTTGTACACATCATGGCACCGCAGAGTTTTAACGAGGGATTTTAAGGTGGATAATGAGGTAAAGCGGTGCAGATATTTACAGGGGGCTTCACCCAAGCATGGTGGATAGCATGGGAAAAAGCAGTCACAAAGGTGCTTGTTTGAACATTTAATAAGTGGGCAATGGAGGCTGGCATGGGCACATCAGAGGTGGGAGCTGACCTTTCGATACTGAATAAGAGGTGATAGGTAGGTTAGGGTTAGGTAATTGGCACAAGCATTGAGCACACTTGAACATTCAAATCAGGAATTTAAGTTTACCATGGGTCATTCTTCCCAGGAAATCTGACCATCTTTGCATGGGCACAAAAAAAGGAGAGTCTTTAAAATTATGTTCCTGTAAGTTCTCTGGGATTCAAAACTAAAAGGAAATGAGCAGGGAGAGGAGACACCGTATGGAGTTTTAGTAAACTATCCAGAAGGTTTTTCAAAGTCAGGAAGACCCTGAAGGGTGATGTCTGTCATTGCTTGAATCTTGGCTGTCCTGCTTTCCTCAGTTTTATGGTTCCTAATCTATTTCCATCACTTATCCTGTTTTATGGTTGTAACTGATAAGATAAATTAGACTCTTTTTTTGGAAATGTCACAGTTTAGAGAGCTCACGGTTATAAACTAAAACAAAGCGTTCTGTAGACTTACCCACTCTGCGACCTCATGTAGCACAAAATAGAGATTAAAAATATTTTAGACTTGAAAATGCACATGAATCCAGGACAGACATTCCTTCCATAGACGCCTCTAAGATCGGAGTGATTAGTACTTTATTGGTTACACAACACCCAGCTGTGTAAGACACATTTGGCATAAGCACACATACATAAAACACATACATATAATTAACCATGAATATGCCTGGGTAATTAGCCTTTTTAGAGGGGATTCACTTCTCTACAAAGACCGAAACAAGAGATGGAGCATGAAGACAATGAGGAAAACAGATTAACATTAGTGATGAGGGAACCTCTCAATAGAGGTGAAATCCTGGGCCTATAGAAATCAATGGGAGTTTTACCATTGACTTCAGTGGGGAGATGATTATACCCAAGATCTGGTTCAGGCATTCAGTTACTCAAGTGATGAGTGTGATATGGGAGATGACTGATGGATCGATTTATCAGTTGATAGACAGGCTGCTTTTCAGAGGTTTATCTAAATTATCCGAATCTTTCAAATCTGCAAAATGTACCTGGAAGTGTATAGGAACAGGTTCTCTCATCCAGGTACAATTATGTTCTATTCTTGCCACAAATACTGCAAGAATAGGCATTTGAATGGCATTTTGGCACTTTCAGTGCTAGTCCTAATTGGAACCTGGGAGTACAGAAGCATCAAGAAAATGAAAGACAATTGGGTGGTTTAGGGGAAGCTAATTGAAAGTTTCAGAATCTTTCCAAAAATACTCAGTTCAAGTTTGGTTTTCAACATGGACAGAAGTTTTGGGGGGATGGTCTGATTTTTTCCCATTCCTAATTAAAACGATACTTTGGGGATAGTAATTTTCTTAATAATATGGCCATTCCTTTCCTTCCCCCCCACCCCACACAGGGTTAGAGCTTGTGCTGACTGTTGAAAAATCAGTCATTAGCAGCCAGGAAATGACTTTGCCATCAATCAGAATATTGCTCAGCCATGTTTCAGCTTTTCCCCTTTCTCTGTGTAATTATTCTCATCCTCCACTGATTACAGTTTATAATAGCTATAATTCTCTCAAAATCAATCATTACTTTACTTAACCACGGGGAGACTAGTAGAAATATGAAGGAACGCAGATATCCTAGGCAGTGGGGTTTATTTTAATTATTTTACAGTACACAGCCTTTTAGCTGTATTGCATTTAACCTCCTTCTTAGTATTAAGCAGCAGTTCTGTTATTTTAATTTTGTTTTAAACTATGGGATGCTTGATTATCTGGTAGTTTCATTCAATTTGAGGCATTGCACTGTGAATTAGCAAGTAGCCTTTTGGGGAGGTGGAGTTTTTGTTATTGTCATGAACAGTGTTGGAATAAAATGGTGTGAAAAATCTGTCTGCCAACAGTCTGTCAAATTAGAAACCAAGACCCTGCTTCCACAGTGGGCTTCCATGTGATCACAGGACGTTTGATTTGGCCTATACATGCTACTTCGTTATTTGCTGTTCACAATGTTACGCTTAGATTAACACAAGGCAAGTTTTGAGTTTGGAGTGGAGATTTATTTAAAGGGATGCCACCAACTTAAAAACCCTATTTCTCTCTGAATATTTGTTTATCTAGTAGCATTAGAAATCCAAACAAATAATTACTATATGTAGAAAATATATCTCTATTATTTGAATTGAGCCATAGGTTAACTTTATTCATCTGACACCACTTTTTGTATAGTTATTTTCATTCTTTCCCCTTTATAGTAAGTCAGTTTCCCCCACTGATTATGTGAGTCTCTCACACAAGGACAGGCTGAGAAAAAAGTTTAAAAATGGTAGGGGAAAATTATTGTAAAACAACAAGCATTGGCAGGAAGCCTCAAGAGCAGGCGTAGTGCCTGAAATGTCTATTGCTAAATTATATAGCCACCGATTGATTGACTACACTTGTAGTTCATTATGAAAGATGTTCAAGAGACCAAATAAACAAAGATAGCCCATTTTATTGTTAAAAGTCAATAGTACAGGAAAGAAAGAGTTACTGTTACTGATCCTTCTGGGAAGCTGTTTCTTGCAGAGGATCAGTTCATCTTACACAGAAGGTGCGCTCCCAAAATATGCCCCCCAAACTACCTATATTTAAAGTAGGCCTGTTTACAAGTTAACCGCACTTTATATGCCACCTAAAACTAAAATTCCCCAATTTGCTTTTTTATCTTGTTTTTCTGGTATCATGCTGTACCCCTTATTTCTTGTTTTTGAACACAGCATTCGAAACCAGTTGGGCCACGAAGAAACTTTCTGCCTTGTACCAGGCTAGAATGCTACATATCTTGATTTTGACAGGGTTTATATTCGGTAATGCCCAATGCTACATTTAGCTTTGCAAGTTATTGTGGGATATATATCTCTGAACACAAGTTGGGCAAGAGTGAACCTCGTTCCATTCACCCTAACTTTGTGCTAACATGCATTTATAATATAAAGTATATCATATTAATATGGTGTGCAATACGTATAGCATGTACGTTAGCTATCACGACTTTTAACTCTTTTTAAGAAACATACACACAATTCAATTCAAGGTTGATGGCGCTTTAATGAAGAAATGATATTAAGTTTGGGTAAGGGAAAATAATTATAAGAAGTTATGTCATTTGATCAGGGAATAGAAACAATGTCACGTAACTCAAGCCTGATCTATGTTAAGAGCTGATGTAAACGGCTGCACACAGTAAGCCATCTGCAGTGCCTACAAAGCCCATAAACGATGTGACATATATTTGAACGCCATCTACATATAAAGAAATAGTGCACTCTTGTAACAAAGTGCATTAAGGACATTAGCATTGTTGAGTTACACTGGTGCAAACTTCCTTAATGGAGACAAAGTCTTAGTTGATTAGTCACAAAACTTGAATAGTGAATTCTGAATATCAACTAACTAACTAACTACTCAGTACAAAGAGTCCCTTACATTGCCTCATCTATGTGCATAAAAATTGTTCGAAATTCTGACTCCCCCTGCTTTGCATTTAGAGCCACCTGCTCTACCTGCTTTGTGGCTTACCACCACCTTTCCTTCATCTTCTCTCCCCTCCTCAATTGCGCTGAGTGTAAATGCAGCCCAGAGAAGAATCTGACCCATGGTCTCTTTGGGAGACATTTTGTGAACAAAATAAAGGAATAAATTTGTTCAATAAATTGTTTCCATCAACTAGTTCAGCCCGGTCTAATAATAAGTAGAAATGCTCCCTGGCTGATATGCTATTATAATTATATGCAGTATCTGCAAACCTAGCAGAATCCCTTTTGCCAAAGTCTGATCCAAAACCCAGAGAAATCATTCCGTTTTTCCATTGATTTCAGTGGCCTTCCAATAAGAACCTTAGGGCCCAATCCGCAGTCCTTTACTCACACAAGTCATCTTTACACGTGTGAGTGGTTCCTTGTCACATGAAGAATGGTTTGTAGCCTCAGGCCCCTAGGGTCCATTATTTCAAAGTAGTACAGCCCTAGTATAGCTGCACTAACCACCTCCCGCCGTGTCTGTGCCTTTCAAGAAACAAAGCTATTTTGTGAACTATTGGTGATGTTAATAGCCTTCTTTTCTCTAGAGATTTGCTCCTTCTTTGGCCCCAAATATTTCAAAATAGCTGAAGCCAGCAGTGAGAAGCCCTGGGAAGAAAAAAAAGTGATGCATGTTAATTTCTGGTTTCGACATGATGAGAATTTCATTCCCTTCATTACAATTCCCTTGTGCCAAAGGAATGTTCCTTTGATTCATTTACTGTACCTTGTACTGCTGCTCTGTAAGTGATCATGTGCACTCTCTCTCTTTCTTCCTCTCTCGCCCTTTTCTGCCTGTTCCATGGATGTTTATTTATTCAGGAATATAAAACCATGTTTTCATTCCTTATAAAGAGGCACTAGTTGACACACGTGTACACATGGAGCATTATTGAGATGATAAAAATGGAGACGGAGAAAGAGAAAGATTTCCAGAAAAACCTGCTAATGATCAATGGGAAAGTCTAAATGCCAAACAAACAACAAGCTGTATGCTAGTTGAGTGGGGGTGGGGGAGAGGAGGACAGGGTGGGCTCTCTACATTCCTGCATAACTGATGAATAATTCTGTCAAGTTCTCATGAAGGAATCCCCAAGTAGGGTAGATGCAGATATCCAATTGTTGGGGGAGTAAATAAGCTGTTAAATAACATTTAAAAAAAAAATTGGTAGCTGTGATGTTTTTCCATTCAAAAAGAGCAACCATATAGTCTTGGTCTTTTAGTTTAGATGAAAAAAATAACAACAACAAGAAAGTAAAGTTCCCATGACAGCACAGTGTGTGTCTCTTCTGTAAAACACGGAATCAAATTTGAGAACAAAATGCCTGGTTTTCCTGCACACAGGCAGAGTTCTTAGTAATTTAAAGATGAAGTGTACAGAAGACAGGCATCCTAGACTCAAAGTAATAAGCCACAAGAAGTATTGTCATTTCACAGACTGCAAGATGCATTTTTGTACTGGTGCATTAAAGATGAATGTGAAAAGAGGCAGAGAATCTTTCCTCTGATGAGACTTTTAGGAATACTGTACTCCCCCTGCAATGATACACCCCCTATTTTAAAGCTAAGCATATTGAAAGTGAAGTGTTCTGAGGCAGGATTCAAATGGAAGTGGAAGATAAGGCTCATAAAGTTTCCTTTATCAACAGAAAATATTGTAATTAGGGCTGGGAAAATTGTTGGCTGGCAATTTGACTTTGCTGAACTAAAATCTATCAATGGTCAGTTTAGCAGATTAGAATTACCAGACTTCTGTATCAACACAAAAGTGATACACAGGTCACAGATGTGCAAATCATCTTGCAGGATCATTAGTAGCACAGCACCACAGTAACCATATAGCTACATATCTCATTAAAACACTACGGCCCTGAACCTGTGGGCTGCCGCGCACCCCCTGCATTCTTTGTCAGCAGCGGAACCTGTACAGCACTTTATAAGATCATACCCTGTGAGATTTACTACTAATAACAATCTAGATTTAGATACACTGCAGGTCCCCTACCCTTTATCTTTCACCACCTCTACTGCTACAAGACACTTGGTGTAGAAAAGAAGCATATTGAAGCTTAAAGTGCTACTTTGACTCTAACGGTGATGATTTCTGTCAATATTTTGCGTAAGCCGACTCTTTTAGAATTTCCAGACTGTGAGGCTATGCTGAGAATCTGACAGGCCAAGCCCAGGAGATAGGCTATCAGTATACAAAGCTGTCATCAAGCAGTGAGGCACCACTGAATGATAGAATAAGCCTGCAAAAACAGAGCATGTGTACCAGAAACCATAGCTAAAAAGACAACGGTTTAAATCACATTACATTATTTTTAAAGTCACTACTTAAAACCCCTCTTTAAAAATTGCCCCTGGGTGCTGTGTATGTTTTCAGGTCCGACGATGGTGTGCAGGATTTTTAGTGCCGAATTCTCCCGACTCCACAGATAAAGCTGCAATTAATGGCATTTCAGTGCTCTGTATTGCTGATCTACTTAACAATCCGATTGCTAGGACATTTTAAAAGTTGTTTAGCTGACTGCCAAAAATGAGGATCATTAAAAATAGATTCACAGCTGTTCAGGAAAGCTGAAATATAATTTTGTCTTCATTATGCCTTATTGCAGATGTTATTGATTTAATCTCATTGCATTTTAGTGGGCAATATCAATTCATGCTGTCTTTGACTTTGGAAACTGGGAATTCTATTTAGTCTTATTTTTAGAGCAAGAGGTAAAAAAGGGGTGGTGATAATAATGGAGTAAAGATGGGAGCTAGCTTTCTTTATATAGCAGCATTATTGGGCAAGGGCTCAGAGGACACAACCTCATAAAATAATGTGTGCACTGTAGGCCAGATGCTGCGACAGAACTCATACAAGAATCCCATTGCAGCCAATGTGTGAGTATTGCATAAGTAAACTCTACAAGATCAGATCTTACACTATGAATTAAGGATGATGGATTTGGCATTACAAATAGAAGTGTCAGTTTCCCTACATCATGTCTCATTATATTTCATTATTGTTGTCGTTAATAATTATTAATTATTTAAACTACAGTAGCACCCAAAACAGACTAGACCCTTTCCAAACAAAGAGGGAAGGCTTGTTTTCTTTCCCAAGACTATACATAAGTGGAAAGTTTTGCACATGCGGAAACAGGAAACTACATCCCTATAAATATAGGACAAAACTCTGCTCTCAGTTATACCAGTGCAAATCTAGAATAACTCCATGGCAGTCAATTTAACCAAGAACAGAGTCTGGCTCACAGACTTGATTCTATAGTAGTGACAAGCTTTGATTTGAGGTCACTAACGTAGGAAGACCCTGCTTTGATCAACAGATCCTGCTACAGAAATTGCCAGCTGTCATCAGTTGCTCTGAGTTAAAATAAAATACTAAAATAAAAGTTGAAGGGACAGTGATTTTTTTTTAAGATAACTGATTTTTGTGTAAATCTCTCAGCTATTTTATTCTCTCTCAGTAATTGTAAGTGTACGGCTTTGATCTGATGACTCTCCTAATTTTGCCAGTTTTGTGGTCGGTGCAGAACAATCTTCAAATAACCCTTCGCTGTCCAAGGTCTCACTTTGAAAAGCTGTGCTTCCAAATGCCTTTAGGTTCATTTCAATGAGCCCTTCTACATCAGCCAGTCTTTTATGTTTCATAGCCATTCTCAACCCACTGAAAGACAAATACTTCTTCAGCCCTTTTCTTTATCATGCTGAAGTGTTGCCATATTTGACCAGTGTGGGGGCTGATAAGGCAGCTGTAGCATTGTTAGCCAATGCCCTCTGCCCACATACAGTACTATACCAGATTGAATAAACCTACCACAGATGATTGTCCCCAATGGCATTACTAAAGGGTTCTTTGTCAGGCTTGCTTCCACCAACTTTTATCCAACAGACTTGGCTGGCTATTCACAGCACTGTGCAAACTACGGAGTTTCACTTTACGATTATTCACATGTAAAAGCTGATATCATGTTGATCCAGGACAGTCTTAGTGTTTCCACAAGTGAACAAATCTTTTGGTAGTAAAAAAAACAGGTCTCTTGCTCTACCCTCCCGCTTCATTTGGATCACTTTTTTGAGATCCCATAAAAATGTCATTTTTCTCCAATGGTGAAAACGGTTCCCACAGTTCTGTTCAGCAGTCTGCATTCAAAAGGACCAGACTGTGAATCCCTGAGCATTCAAATACAAGAGGACAATTCATATGAGTAACTGCTCACCAGTGAGAGTAAGGGTGTCACAATTTGGCCCACAGTGTTTTTTAAATTAAAGGAGCCCAAAGCACTTGACAATACCGAGTATATATTGTACCTACAGAAGATCTGCCTGCAAAAGAATCGCATACACTGTAATCAGAAAGAACATTTATTTATCTCAAAGGAAGAAAGAGCTAACTTGGCCCCAGCCTATATTTCCAGTGAGTGTAGTGTTTCAGACCCCATGCTTTGACACTTCAGTCCCTGATCCAACAAAGGATTTAAGCATGTCATTATCTTTAAGCATATGAGACTCTGAAGTAGGTAGGACTACTCACATACTCAAAGTTAATTGCCAAAGTGATTTGCTGGATCAGGGCCTGAGCCCTCTTTCCTCCATGAGTATCAGGTAACCAAAGACCTGTAAATAGAGCTGGCTGAAAAAATTCAAAAATTGAAATGTCAACCATTTTTTTCATCAAACAATTGAATTTGAGGGGGCGGGGAGGGAGGAATCATTCCAAACATTTTATTCTCCAGTCAACTTTTGTTACAAATATACACTGGGGAGACCATATGTTTCAGGGCTACATTGTGTCCTCTTAGCCAGTGGTCCAGCTTCCCTTTGGACAAAGCAGTCTTCTCCCTCTGTGCACAGGCCAGCAACCCCAGCTAACTCGTAGGAGGTGGACATGGCCCTGAATTCTCCCTATCCCTTTTGGAGTGATGTACACCACCAAGTATACTACAAGGGAGTAATGTCTGTGCTCTCACCATTGCAGGACTGCTATTTTCCCTGGCCGGTAAGTGGGCAGTGCCAGCACAGGAGGACTCTTTGGGCTCCCACCCCCCAAAACAGCCAGATAGGGGCTTTTTCAGTGATTCACTGAATATGACAAGGCCAGAACCTAACAAGAGAATCTCAAATACAGAACCGATACATCCTGAACCATGTGTCTGTCCTGCAATGGGGAGTGGAGGCATTTCATGAGCCGTTAGGACTTTCCCAGCTCTAGCAACTCTGATTTATTCTTTATTACCCACTAATGTATTTACTTTCTTTTTCTTCCCATAATTAAAGTGAAGGGGGATGTTGTGTAATTTTTGTAGTGGTTATTTCCAATCCCTGCTCTTACTTAGAATTACTGCTCATTTTACTTAAGATCAACTGAAAATTAAAGTCTCGTGCAGTATTTTTCAGGACCTAGCGCAATGACAACTAGCAAGAATAAGCTAAATCTGGACTAATTAATAAAAAAATATTGCTGCAGCCTGCAAATATACTTCAGAAATTAATATAGCTAATACGTTCTTACAGTGTAAATGGATACATAAAATTGAATAGCTGGCAAGTGGCATTTTTATGGCAGCTTTTAAAAGAGGCATACGGATATGCTGTGGTCAGTTTAGAGTGAAAATAAAAACAGGAGAATGAATGACACAGTAAAGCATGTTAGTCTCCCTAAACCCAGCACATTAACCTAGCAATTAAACAGAAAATAAAACACAAAAATTCAGTAACTAACCTAGTTATGCCACCTGGTGTGTATTCTTAGGAAAGGCAGCCAGAACATGCTATCTGAGATGCCCTCCAGTGGTTGGATTGCAGACGGTGCACTGGATGCTGTGAATGCATTTTCTTTTATCTGTTTGCAGTGTTATTGTAGAAGTGTTGGTCCCATGGTATTAGAGAGACAAGGTGGGTGAGGTCATATATTTTATTGGGCCAACTTCTGTTGGTGAAAAAGACAAGCTTTCAAGCTGCACAGAGCTCTTCTTCAGGTCTGGGACTGGTGGGACATGGGATCTGAAGACAAGCTCTGTGCAGCTTGAAAGCTTGTTTCTTTCACCAACAGAAGCTGGTCCAATAAAAAATATTACCTCACCCACCTGTCTCGCTTTTTCTTTTATATGGCTCTATAGAGTTTGAAGGAATGTATTGCATCTAAGCAGCCCATCTTCAGAAAGAATGGGATGGAAGCATTTATAATGAAAATTACTATAGTTAATTACACACTTCACTGGTAATTAAAATCCTTGCATAAAGAATATAGTTATTGAAGTTTTTCCCAATCAGAACTTTTGTAAAATGGCAAAATAAGAAATATATAGTAGGGTCCCTTCATTAAAGAACCAGTGTGGTAGGTATTTCTTTAACGCTACAAGGAAAGCTTGTAACTAAAGTAAAGATTTTCTTTTTACTTCCATCAGTCAAAATTTTATATGGGTCTTTAAACATAGATTTTTTTAGGGGAGTAATTGATTTTTCTCTGCTTTTATTTTAAAGTTACTAATCGGCATGAAAAGTGTAAATAATTGCAGAGAGGTGTCATTTATAAATCATCAACAGATTTTCTCTAATTTTTATCTGGCGATGGATTTTCATAACATGCTGCAGTAACTAGTATTCATGTTGGCTATACTAAGGGGAATATTGATATGTGTTCAACCACTCAAAAGTCAATGGCCCAGACTCTCTCGCACAGCCTAGGTGTTCTCAGCGCAAGTCCAGGAAGGGAGGGGCAAACTGACACTAACACATCTTTGCAACTCCCTGATCCTGGGGGAAACAGGCACCAGCCTGGTATCACTGTTCCTGGTACAAGATAGAGAAGATTTTTAACTTGCTCTATCTTCTTCCTGGGATATTTCAGCCTTGGTCAGAAACAGCAGCTCTCCAGGAACACCCACTCTGGTCAGGAAGGGAGGGGTGGCATAAAAATTGCTACAGGGACTCCATGCCCTCCACTGATATTCCCACTCAGGGGAAACCTGAACTGACCATTTATGTCTGCTTTGCACCACTCTCGCAACACAGAGCAGACTTAATAGGGCCAAGGATCTGTCCCAATACTTTCACATGAATTAAACTAAGGCTAAAGCATGGTCTCAAGAAAGCACGTAACATCCATATCTTAAAAGCTCCGTGACTGGAAGAATGTAGATCTGATAAGGGCAAATAACAGCCACGCTTTTATGTATGTGTTACACCAGGTACAACTGATCACTGCAATGTAGACAACACAGTACTATGGAGGTAGAGATAGGCTCTGTCTAGGCTGACTGACTCAAATCTCAGTCCAAATTTTGCTCCAAACCTTTTCTGATTTTTGAAAATGTAAACCTAATAAGTGCAAACATGCTAAGCATGTCCCATTTAATCTCCATCCCCACAGAAAGCTTCCAACTCTGCTTGGAATTAATAAATACAACATTAAAAACAACACTTCACCCCTTTCAATGAGGTTCTCAAAGTGCTTTACAAAGGTGAATTATTGTCTCCATTTTGATAGGTTGAGGAAACTGGCCTCATCTGGGATTCTCATCAGGGCTGGCAAACCCTTCTGGGCAAGCTGGAGTGTTTGGTTCACATGAGTTCCAGGTCCTCCCTGGGGTCAGGAAATGGGAATGTGTTCTGGGTTGCCTCTGAGTCTGGGAAGCCGTGGAATGCCTGAGATTTGAATAGAAAAGCCAGCCAGTGAGAGTGCCAGGCCTGAGATGCTGCGGGGAAATATTGCTGACAGCAGGAAGCCTGCTGAAGATCAGGGAGAGGGTATTTAGGGGAGAGAGAAGAGCGATTTCAGGAATCCAAAGGTCATTTAGGGGGTAAAGATTTGGGGAGTTAGAAGGCGAATTAAGGACAGAGAAGAGGAAGCTGGTTGTCAAGAGAAGGGAAGGAGAGGAGAGAGATTGATTTATTTATGTAGGAATTTATAAACCTCTCACCCCCCTAGTATCTGAGCACCTCATCGTCATGAATGGATTTCATCTTCACAACAGCCTGGTGGGGGTAGAGAAAAGCTGCTCTTCCCATTTTACACATGGGGAGATCAAGTTCAGGGTAGATTAAGTGACTTGCCTAAGGTCACACAGGCAGCTTGTAGTAGAGCCGGGAATTGAACCCATCACCTGAGCCCTGGGCCTGTGCTCTATTGACAAGGTAGGCTGGGGTGGGAGGACGCATGGAGAAGTCTGGCAGATAAAGAAAAGTGGGGGGAGACACAGAGAAAGGGAACTCAGGAAGGGGTGGATATTGGTGTTGGACCCGTGGGCCCTTCTTCAAACTAAACGTCAGGACTGTCTGAGGTTCACCCATCACTAGAACTGTTAGGGTTTCAAATGTCACTGTTCTTCCCGTGCTGGAGAGAGACATGCAGACAGACAGGAATAGCTCTCTGCATCACTGCAAGAAAACCCACCTGGCGAGAAAACTTTGGCCCAACTCACAATTGCCTAGCACCTTGCGGTGTCATTTTGCCCACCCAAAGTGGCTGTACAATTCCTTTTTTGATTCAGTCGGGCTTCCCCGCACTGTACGCAGGTGTACATGACTGTGCCCAGGGACAGTCACTGGAAAATCAGTGTCTAGATGCCTTTTTTCACTACTCCAGGGCAAGCTGCATTAAAGTCAATCCAGAATTATAAAGTGAGGGCAAAGTAATAACCACAGGGCAAAAGCAAGCAACAGTGGGTCAAATTCTAGCCTCAGTTATACCAGGGCAGCCCAGTTCACTTAAATGAGGTGATATATATGTAACTGAAGGCAGAATTTAGCCTGCTGTGTTGTAATTATGCTATGAACTTTCACGTAGGCAACTGGCATTTCTGCTGGGGGTCAACAGTGTGAAATGTTCATATGTCCCAGTCTCTTGTACGACAGGCCAGCATGGGCTGGGAGTGCAGTGCATGCAGCCCCAGTAAAGCATGTCGTACTTTGCAGCTCTCCACAGTAAGTGACTCCTGGGCCCTTTAAGGAACAGCAATCAGGAAATCTCAGCCAGTCCTTGTTACTCAGAAGAATTGTAGTCGTGATGTGGGCTTGGAGGACACAGCTAGCTAAAACTGTAGAAAATGGGGTATCCGCCGGGACACACAGGGATGGAAGGAGATTGCAATTCAATAGTCTCAATATGAATGGTACTTTACACTATATTTCAGCTGCTATCAGCTCTGGTGACTGGAACAGACTACATTTCCCACTTTCTCAGTGGCACATTTTGCTCCATGTCTTTTTAAATTCCCTGGTGCTGTTACACACTCCTCATCACAGCTTGTTGTTCCTTTTCAACAAACTTTGTCAGAAGGGTACGTGCTGCCACACCAGAGCTGAACACACAGAGCAGATTCTGTCACTTGTCGGAGCAAGAATAGGAGTGTCAGCAATTCCAGAGGAAGGCAAGAAGCCAGGAAGGCCACCAAATAAGACAACTGGGACTTGGATACACCACAAAAGTTGAGAGGGCAAAAAGTATCTTTCTTTAAAATAGTAGTTTATTTTTCAAAGACCCAGGCTTCTCCAGTCTATGCAGCTGTAAGAGGCTCTGCCCCAGATTGAAATTATGATGTGCAATTTTCTGGTGAGTGTGGTGTTTTCTGCCAAACCCCCACAACTGTCTGTCTGTCTGTCTCTCTCTCTCGCTTACTAATTTGGAAAGTCTTTAACCAACTTGCACCATTTCCTACTGGGAAATAAAAATCAGCTGCCCACTCGTCATGGAGCCTACCTTTCTTCAATGCAGAGACCCTGCAAGCTGCACAGACACTAGGATAAAGGGAGCCAGAGCTAGCAAGATCAGCATGCTGCTGTTTAAACTCATGTACTTTACTGGCACAATAATCGTGTGTTTCTGATTTACACATAATCATAAGTCCATGAAGCTATGATTAGAAACATGCAGTCTTTGCAAATGCAACAAGGAAATGTTAATGCGGTACGAAGAGTGAGCCAAGCCATTCACATTATCACATGGACATGTTTTCTATGATGGTGTCTTAGCCAGTTTTCTCTTTCTTTATATAAGAGAACTTCATCAGCAGGACAACCCTTTCTGAACATCTTGTCTTACTAACCATAAACGTTAACGGTCTGACACACAAATTATTCAGATATGATATACTGTGTAATGTTTATGTCTCATTTTACTTTGTGTCGTTATACCATAAAACCATATTGTAATATGCTTGCCTAAGAACTTCATGGTTGTAGCTGTATAGAACCAGAATGTCACAGTAAGGGATAGAACTCAGATCTTCCTCCCACAAGTAAAGGGGAATCTCCATAAGCTACTGGCATCATAGGGCCTATGACACACCGGGTTCCATTTACTAGGGCATAGGTTACTAGCTGGCTCATTACAATATATGATAGAATTTTAATACAGATTTACTATTACCAGTAATAACAGATTGCCAGCACAATGTAGTTTATTTAATAATTCTGACTCAGGGTTTCAGAGGAAAATAGGCATAAGTTCATAGGTGTTGTGTTTGGAGTAATATAATTTAAGAGTGCAAAGGCAAGTGATAAATAATAAAAACACTAAGTTATTGAAGAGTTAAATTCAACCACTTGATCAAGAAGGAGTATTCTTAAAACTTCAGAAGCACTCCACCTCCAACATGAAATGGAGTGACAATACAGTGAAACAGCAGATGCAGGCATGACATTGTCAGAACATCTTTAATTGGTTGATTATACCCTAGGGGCAAGACACTATTGCCTAGCAACTTCTAATTTCTGATTAGCCTTACCTAGTGGTTGACCCTGATTACTATAGCATCTTGCTTTTTATTCCCAGCTAAAGGAGTTATCCTGAAGCTCAAGTGGCTAAAGGCCTACATTTTTAGCATTGAATTTCCCAGGTTTAATTCCTGCTGATGAGCATGGTGTCTGTATGCAAGTGGTCACGGGTTGTTCCAATTGCATCAGGAATCCCCCAATGAAAGCCTGAATCAGGTGCCCTTCTCCCTTCTATCAGGAAATACATTAGGGAATGTCAGACCAAATATGCCAACAAACAAAGCCCTAAAATACAACTGGGGAGCACTTTATCTGATCACCCCTCATTCTATCCTCTCACTGTCTGTGACGCCCCATACTTTTGCACATAACATTATGTTTCAAAGTGATTCCTCTAAGAAGAACCTTAAAAATCTGCACTCATGTCGTAACTCAAACATCCTTATTACGATAATATCTTTGTAGCCATCACTTCATGGTGCTATGTGTAAATTAGAAAGACATTATTACCAGCAAAGCTATTCTCTCAACTACATAGACATTTACAACCTGACATAATCTCTTAAAACCTGAATTGTTTGCAATGAAACTGGGTTTTTTTCTTCGTGAAGATGTCAAAGAATCTTAATTTCAGTTAATTCTTGCAACCCTAATGAATCTCCTTTACTAAGGAGCTGGCAATGGTCTTCACAGTATAATGGTTCCAGGAACAACTGGAAATTACGTAGATAATATCATATCTTCTTAGATCAGTATCATCTCTGAAATGTGAAGCTTTTGCCAAATCCAGGCTGCTAAGCTGCTCTCTTATTTTTTAAAAGAAGATTTCCCTGAAAAGTTCTGAAATGCTGGGAAGGCTTGACGTCAGTAGACCAGAAGTTGATGAGAAGGATGCTAATGGACAAAATGTGTGTGACCCCTGGAGAATTATAGTGTTACGGGAGGCATTTCCCAATAAGGAGAACATTTCTTACATCTGTTCTGAATCCTTTGCTTAGTCTCTCTTTGTTCTCAATGAATAAACACTCTTCTGTTAATATTAATCAAGTATATATATTTTTTCTACTTAATATTTTGGGACTTGGTTTAAGATTCAAGCTTGTGCTCCCAAAGATTGCTTTTTACTGCATGCTGAGAAAACACCTGGTTAGCTAGAACAGAGTGGACGATAAAGTAGAACCTTGCAGTCTGCTCCTTTTTATATCTGTACAAAAAATATCACAGGATGGCAAGAGAGGGCCTCAGCCAAAGCTCACTGAAGTCACTAGAAAGATTCCTATTGACGTCCATAGGTTTTGGATTTGGTTCAGAGAGAGAGAGAGGGCAAATAACCTCTGTATTCTGAGGTCCTCATTGGTTATCTTTAAATGGCCATTTCAGAATTGTCTTCTTCTTCTCTAGGCCAGGTTTTAGCCTTTTGTGCTTTACTATGTAGAAATGTCAAGCTCTATTTTAATTCAGGATTGCAAAGGCTTGAGTGATATTTTAAATTAACTGGAGGTATTTAGTTCATATGCTGAATGCATCTGGAATGAGACTGCCTGAAGTCTATCTTCCTTTGAGAAAGTAGTACTACCATATAATTTCAGAGTTGCTGGACAGAACAGCTGCAGAGCTATAGGAACATAAAGTAGTTTCCCAAGAAACCTCTTAATTGTATAAAGGACCAGATTTTGAACCCTCCCACATGCCATTGCTGAGCAATGACACCCATTAGTAGTCCCACTGAAGTCAATGGAACTACTTGTGAGAGGACCGGCTTACCAGGGGGAATAAGGAATTCTCAACCTGGCACAAAGTTCTCTGTGATTCATCAGTGCTACACTTTGTTTTTGTTTTCTTGCTGCATCCTATCCTGCATCTTTATGTTGTCTATTTTGATTGCAAATGTCTTTGGGCAGTGGCACAAAATTGCTCCACTAGAGGATCAGGGCCTCTAATTATATATCAATATATTTCTAGTGCACAACCACCATGATACCTGGGGGGGACAAAAAGAATACAAATGGTCATTGCTAACCAAGTGAGGTTCATTGTATGCTTAGTCTGAAGTTACATGAAACCAGGCATCCCCCATTCACACAGAGATAATCGCCATTGTTTGGATATGCAGAGAGAATTTGACATAAACCTTATAATTTCTTGCCTAAAGTTTTTTAAAACGTCCTCTGGACAAAATGGTTATTTTTGTAAGCAGAAATTATTTTGGAGGGTTCTTTCCTAGGACTCAGGGCGCACTACTTATGATTGGAAAGCCACCTTCCCCCACCTATTCTTACCTGCTACTGACTCAGGACAGAGAGTAAATGACTAGGCAGCTGCTCTAGATGTCTGATCTTTTCCCACCTGCAATAAGCTGGAAAAAGAACAACAGCACTAAAATAACATTACACTGGAACCTACAGTAAAGACCCTAATACAATGGAAATTGCCAACCCATCTAAACCAGGCTCTGTTCTGCTCAGACTATCCTTTGCAGTTCTCTCTCAAAGCATCTCAAAACAGCAGGAAGTCCTAAGTGCTACATACCATAGGCCTGATCCTACATTCCTTGGATCCAAGCACTCCAGTAGACTGCAATGGAAGTTTCTGGATGCTCAAAGAATGAGGGGCCAGACCCCACGTGTGCTACAATATCCAGGCAATTCAAGGTTCACATAAAGGTTGCTATGACATCTTGCAGTGATGAGCAGCCACCTGAAAATCAGGTAACTTTGAGTTGTTACACTGAATCCAGCTGAAATGACTGATCATTCGTATTCCCAAAGACATTGTGGGATGGGGACTGGCCATCCCTCCCACACAGACTTTTTAGGGGAGCTGGTGTAAAATTGGACAAGCCTCAAAATATCCACTGTGTTTTTTAAACAAACAGTTTGCACATGTTGGATTGGGGTTGGATTCAGTGTCAGAGTTAGGCCCTGAATGGATGTCCCAATGCTGCTCAGTCTTGAGCCTCCACTATGTGGGGTTTTGATGTTTCTTTTATGTGTATAGTAAATGAGATTCACTAAATAAATAATGACTTTGGAGTCTGCCCAGCATCCAGTACAGTGTGTTCCCGGTCTCTAAGGCTGAGGGGGTTGAGATGCCCGCCCAGTTCGCTCCACCATATGTTATGCTCAGCTAAATCACTTAATCTTAAGCAATTTCAAAGTGAATGAGGTCAAAACTTCAGAGGTGACCTTAACTCTTCACAAAATATTCGCTGTCACAGATGTTGTGAAGAAAAGATTGTTTCAGAGGAGCAGCCATGACTAGACAGGATTCCTTCTGACATTGAAATGTACTCCCTTCTCCCATTGCAAAAGCTAGACACCTTCCCACTCCATTCCCCCCAGTGACACACCATTAATACGCGCCCCTTAACCTTCCCAGTGCAACAAACGTCATGAGCTCCCATAAGCCCTACCTTGTCTAATGCTACACCTCTCAGAAATCCCTATGCCCCTGACCCTGTACAGCTACCCAGTGCTAAACCCCTCACAAGTCCCCCGGTGCCATATCCGGTTCACACCTCTTACAGGTAGCCATGGCCCTAGCTTGACTAAAGCCTTACCTCTCCCAAAGTCCCATGGTCACTCCTCTACCAGGAGCTGTACTCCTCAGCAGCCATGCTTTCCTACTCTGCCAAATGCCACAGTTTCCACAGACTGGCCTCCAACATTGCCAAGTGTGCATGTCATGGTATTCACAAGATATGGCCCCTCCTCTACACAGCGCCACACCTCTTGCAAGACACAGCTCTATATAACCTAAGGGTAAGGCATGATATACAGTGGCCATGTCCTAAAGCATAGCCATTTGCTAGGATTTAACTTGATGTTTATTTGTAGAGCATCATCGGTGTGTCTGGCACTATCCAATACATTGGGGAAGCAGGAGTCCTTAATCTAAATCACTTTCTCTTCTCTTACCTCCCCCCCCCCAAATCTCTCTTTCTTCCTTCCCAGCCAGTGGGAGAAGTAGCTTGGTTAGTCTTTAGGCCAGATTAGCGAATTCAGTGTTTGTTTGCTTGTTATATTTGTTTGTGTGTCCATGAGTGTGAAGTAACTATTGTGGGCAATCTAAATTGAGGCCATGAGTCTTGTCATTTATTTGTGGAAGTGCTTAGTTCCATGGCTGTTCTAATCACTTGTGGCAGTGGGTTCTGTAGTCAAGGTCCAGGTCCTGCGGAAGTTCTGCCTCCTGCATTCACGAGACTCATCTTACTGGTCAGCAGTTTCCATGTTCTAGTGGCATGTATCCATCGTGCTGAGGGGTTGGCTTTGGTGGGGAGGGCCAATCCCATTGAGAATCTCTGACAACCACTGCAGCATAGAGCACTAGGGCATTTTGTTCAAGGTGACTTACATTGCCAGACAAACTGCTACATTTTGTGCCAACTGAAGCCTTCTCAGCGTGTGTGGCTTCATTGTGTCGCGTTTACGCACGCCTGAGATCACAAATGTGTCAATCACCATGGCCAGGTCCATGCCTGACAGTATGGGAGGCAATCTTCTGCCCACTTGCAGAGGGAAGCAGGTATTTTTTACTCTTTGGACTCTTCAGTCCTACAGGATGTTCAAAAGGATCCCCAGGCTGTGGTCTGGCTTAGCAGTCTAGGACAGACACCCTTTATAATTGGGGATTTCTTCAAAGTGCTTCCTTCTTCCTGTCCACATCATCTAACTGTTGCCTGGGTCCAGCTTTATCCAGTGGGTGTTGATTTCTGCTGGGCATGGAGAAAGCTAGAAGATAGTACTATTTACGTTTTGTTGTAAAGGAGATCTAGTGCAGGGTGTTGTCCGACAGTGCTGTTTCCCCTTCTCTTCAATGGCTCCATATATATGTTGAATAATAAGGGGAAGAAGATGGTGCCTTGTGGGAGTCCACTGGGCAGCGCTTTGGGGACGGAGGAACCATTGCTCATAATTATCTGAATTCTGTTTGAGAGGAAGGGCCTGAGTCATTTTCACTGCTGCCACTTCTTGGAGGCAGGGTATTTGGTGATCAGCTCTATCAAATACTGCAGAGAGGTCCATCAGCATGAATATGGATGTGCTCCCTTTGTCTATGAAGAAGCGGAGGTCATCCACCAGAGTGTTGCCTCAGTACCATGCCTGGCCTGAGGCCTGACCGAGAGGGGCACAGGATATTGGCAGATAACAGAAGATACTGGAGACTGTTTTGCATTAACTTCTTGACTACCTTGCCTAGCAAAGAGAGGTTAGGGCCTGGGTAGTAGTTTGCCAAGCTTCGTGGTCTTTAAAATTGAAGGAGTGTTCAACACAAAAACACAGAACAATTTTTAATTAATTCAGAATGCCTTTCAATTGCTATTTGAGAGCAGTGAGAATGTGACCACGATTACACTGAAGATATTACCATTTCTAACAGGCCTGGGCTGTGCAAACACAGTTTTCTTCAGGGATCAATTCTTTTTGGCAGCTTCTCTCTGGCTTGTTATGGTATTTGGAAAGGAAGCACGATTAACCTGCTGCTCAGGCTGAAAGGAGGAAGAACTGGTTTCAATGTTCCCTGCAAAGAGGCCACATGAAGAGGAGTTACACAGTCTAATCCCATGAGATTGCATTTCATTTTTCTTTTCCTAGTTTCAAGTAGCCAGCCATATTCATCCATTCTTTTATGGTAATCTCTTCCTAGGAAAGCGAAAGGAAATGACTACAGCCAAACTATAAGTCAAGTATGTCATGCTACAGAACAGAAAATAGGAAACATTTTTCTAAATAGAGGGAAATTGCTTTTCACAGCCCCTAAAGCTAAAACAGGGCATTTAGGAAACTAAGTCTCTTATTAATAAAACTATAAAATCTTCCTGTGGGCCACATTCTACCCTCATTTCACACAAAGAAATACTCTCAATGATATCAGTGGGACTTCTGCATATAGATTGAAGGAACAACCTGAAATTGCTGCAGCAGAGTATGCAGTATCAGCCAAGGTAACAGTATTGTATCAACATTTTTCATGTAACAGCCTACTAATATCACTATGAGCCAGATTTTCTTGTCTTCTAATGGGAGTTCTTGGGATTTTTCTTTGGAAGGTGATCCACAGTCATTTTCAATTCAGAAGAGTGAACCACTGTTCACATTAATTTATTTGGAGCCAGATCTGTTGACCCCTGCTAAGATGGAATAAGGGGACATTAAACTAGTCATAAAAGAGCCAGGTTGGAAAGAATGGGGGAATCTTCAGCTAGTGGAAAGGAACATAGAGGTGGAAAGAGGCATGCTGGTGGGTGAGTATGGTCAGGGTCAAAGTTCAAAATGTTCGGATAGACCTTTGACCAGTGGACTGGTGCCTATAGGACCTTTCCAGAGAATATAACTTTACCTTATGTTGGGGGCATCTCAGCCCCCAGAGGATCAGAGGAGTGGAAAGGTGGATTACAGCTGCACTGAGCCCTTTGAACTCATATTACATCAGATGTCACCAGCATCAAGTTTCTCTGATGTCCAGTGCAAGAAATGAAAAGACAAAGTAGCAATCCTGTAACAGGATCCGTTTTGGTGCCTGTAGAAAACCAATCATTCAATAGCAAAGCTCTTTAGATACGGCGTACAATGACCCACAGCTATACAAATCATATGCATTTCCTCACCTCTTGTGCACAGCCCTGTTCCAGGCCCACTGGGATGCCTGGAATTGCACTGATTGTTAAGAATATAGGAATGATATCACTTCATTGAATTTCAAAGAACGGCCGGCAGATGGGAACGATCAGACAAGGCTGGTAACCATCATGGAGAAAAAAACCCGACAAGACTCTCCTGACAGATCACTGAAAGATGAAACTGAGAAGGCACCTTTCTACCTGGCAACGCCTAATAATAGCAGCAAATCTTCACCGACAGTAACCAAGTAACATCCTAGCTCACTTGCATGAATGGGTGATCCCATCACCCCTTTCAGGAATTGAGTGAAGGACATCATGCCTTCCTTTTAACAATTTAAAAGCCAGACTGGGGTTTATCAGTTTTGGGAAACAGCAGCCTTGATTCTCTGCTGGGGAGGGATAGCTCAGTGATTTGAGCATTGGCCTGCTAAACCCAGGGTTATGAGTTCAATCCTTGAGGGGGCCACTTAGGGATCTGGGGCAAAATCAGTACTTGGTCCTCCTAGTGAAGGCAGAGGGCTAGACTCTATGACCTTTCAGGGTCCCTTCCAGCTCTATGAGATAGGTATATCTCCATATACTATAATAGGCACCACCATCTGAAAGGTCAAAACAAGCCTTAAAAATAGGTCAGTTGACCTTGGTAGGTTGATGTAAAGAGAAGCGGGAGCTGTGAGGGAGGATGCAAAGAGGCGGAGGGGATGAACCTCCAAATGTTTGGCTTGGCTCAGCTAAACATCCATACAAAATCTTCATGAGGACCTCTCATCACTACAACATATTGGATCTGATTCACACTAAGGCCCTTTTACACCACTCTGTAAATGAGGATCAGGCCCTTTAATACTCAGACTGTTAGCTCTTTGGGGCAGGGACCATCTTTTTGGTCTGTCATTGTACAACGCCGAGCACAGTAGGGGCCTGTTCCATGCCTAGGGCGCCTAGGCACAACCGCAATACAACTAAATAATTCCCTGCAGCAATCACAGCTTACAGCAAAACTGGATTGTAAAAAACTCCTTTGCCAAATGTCCCCTATCAGGTTCAAATCTAGGATGGGTCAGTCTGTAGACTGAGAGGTCATAAACTCCTGTCACTTCCAATTAGTAACAGGCTTTTTTTCCGAACAACTACATTAGTATAGTAACAACATGAGAATTTGGTCTAGCACCAACTAGCTATCTCTTATAGCACCATCCCATATGTAGAAAGAATTTAAAAGATACAATTTGAAGACTGGGGTTTGGTTAGAGATCTGGATGAATGTTCAGTTCAGTGATTTTATCCAGACTGGTTTCTTCAGGAACAGTGATAATCAGATGCTCTTCGATATGGCTTGCTACCCTCGGTTTTATATATTTGTCTGCTTCTTCAATTTTCTCTTCCTCCAGTTCCCCTTTCTTCCCCCCATCCCTCTCACCTTGCTATTTTCATCTGCAAGCAGCCAAAGAAAGAGTGTGATTTGGATCATGTTCCAATGCACAGGGAGAAAGTTGAGTATGAGCAGAGACAGCAGTTGTGTGATTCTAGCCAGGGTCACTTTGCCATTGGTGGTGGGATGGGGGGCTTGCTTCTGTTAAGGAAAGTGATGTGACTGCATTTCAAGGAGGCAGCCCCTCACATATAAAGCTTAGTAAGCACTCAGGAATCTGGTTTGTCAAGAGAGCATTGCTTTATAGTTCACAAGGATTTAGCCCAAAGTCCTCTCAGGCTTCTGGAGGTGCTCAGAGGCTTAACTCAGTCAGTAGGATGCTCACGCCCATATCAACACTATGCCATGTCAGTTGGATAGCCACACAATATATGACAGTCACACAATAATTGTCCTCACACTATTCAGTCAATGCATATCCTCCATATTGTGTGGCCTGTCAATGTGTTCACTTCTAAGAGTACATGTTTCTAAGAGTACACTTCTAAGAGCCAAATGTTTAAAAGCAGAGACCTGCGTGTGCCCAAAAATACATGCACAATTGTGTGACCTTCATCTGCACATGCAACTCCTATGAATGCATGTGCAAATCAGGTGACTGAGCTTGCAAATGGCCACTTAGATTCTTAATGGCCTTTTGCACATGCAAATGTCTGATTTGCTCACACAGTTGTAGTAAATGAGAATCCATACGTAAGCACATACAAGTTGGTCCATAAAGTGGTAATTAAGTGGAATTGCCAAACAGTTTGCAGGCGCATATAATTCTATGAGAAAATCTGTATAACTAGCATTGCACACTTTGCTCCTCGAGGAATGCTTGCTTGACTTTGTAATGACCCCTTGAACAAGGGCAGTGTTGCTAACTCTTGCGGTTTTATTGCAAATCTCACCATATATGGTGTTTTCCTGAAAGCCCCAGCTCCTGGAGCCACTAGAATCTCATGAAATGAGCTTTCATTTTTTTTAAAAAGTAAGTTTCATCCCTCATTGTTGCAGAGGAAATCTTGAAATCATGAAATCTAAAGGCTCCACAACCAGAAGACAAATAAAAAGAACCCAACATTTATTATATTTTTTAAAAAATAGGATTTTTGGGTTTGACCTATGATTTTTAAATGCTTGTGATTGCTGAATGTGTGAGGCTGACAAGTTCTGACAATATCCTAGCGAATAATGCCCCCTTGGGACAGGGTATGTGACAGGATAAAGAAGAGAATCTGGTCAATTATCTCTAAATCCTTCATAACTGTGAATACCTCTGTCAAGTTCCTTCCAACCCTTCTTCTCAGGAAGTGGAGAGCCACATTAAATTGGAAAATAATAACATCAAACAAGATGATTTTATCTAAACCGCTATTGTACCCATTACTGTTTGAATCCGTTAGCACCATCTAGTGGTCTAAGGAAGTAGCTTGCAAAAAGAAACAGAACCTAAAATGGCTGCTGCTTCTTGAGTAACACACACCACGCATCTGTGACAGTGTGTTCTGCTACTAATTTACTGGTTACAACAGCAGCGCCATTCCTAATCACTGCCAATAACTAATAACACTACCTGCATCTTTACAGACAGTTTGATGGTCCATATATCTCTCAAGAAGCAACTGACTTTTTTTTTTTTGTTTTTTGGATGCAGGGATTCATCTACCAGAGATTTTATACTGACAAAACAAACCCTTTGATGATCTCATTGCTATTTACCCATTAGGCTCCAGTGCAACATGCTGGTGACTTTCATACCTGAGCACTGTATTCTGCTCTCATCTGAAGCTCTAAGTTGAAATTGGCATGAGAAAGCATCAGTCATCTTGGAAGAAGAACTGGGAGAGGTTTGTGTCAGAAGTTTTCATATTAAACATTTATCTGAACCCAGGCAAAAACTGGACTAATTGATTTGGTCTTCTGTAGCTGGAAGGAGGACAAGGGTGAAGAGGATTTTTTTTCTTAAAAATGTGAATTAAGTTACTCTGGCTGGGATTTTGCTGCTTGGAGGGAGAAAGGACACAGAGAGTGCGAGCGCAGTATATTCTAAACCTTTTATATGCATGTTAAAATAGACACATTTTGGCTCCTGCTCTTCAGGAGGGAGCTAGTGCATCTCTGAGCAGCACTAAAATACGTGGAGACGATCCTGAAGCTATCCCATAGTGAGGTCCAGGGTATGGCATGGCCAAAGCAAGCAGCTTCCTTCAAGCTCTGGTTGGATTTGTGAGTTTCACAAATATGTGCGAGGTTTTTTTTTTTTTTAAATAAAAGACAAAATGGGTCCTTATGTTCTCACTGTCAGCCAGAGCTGATCAGGCATATTCCGAGTAAACGTTTTTTCATCTCAAATAGTTGATTCGTTGATAGCCGAAACTGTTCAAAAGAAAGGGTTGGTTTGCACGAATCTCACAATTCAATTTTTTTTTTTAACTCACATTAAAGTTTTACCATATACAAAGAGCAAACTGGTACTTTTAATCTGTGTATTTTATTTAGGTTAAAGAAACCAAAGTAAGAAGGAACAAATGCAGTGTTGACAAGCCCTAGCATTCAAATGTTATGAGGCAGGCTGCCAAATATCATGAGCTTGGCTTAAGAATCATTAGATTCTTTAAAAATAATAAATTTGGGGTTCTTTTTGTTTGCCTTCTCGTTTTTGAGTCTTTAGGGTGAACTCTGATCATGTTTCAAAGCTTTTCTCCACAGCCATGAGGGCTGGGAATTTACTTATGTTTTTTAAATGAATACTAAGATTCTCATGGACTCACCTGAAGCTGGGGCATTAAGAGGAACATAAAATGTTCTGAGACTTGCGGAAAACAACAGGAGAGATGGCAACACTGCAGGTGGAATGCTTCCATGAGATAAAGTGTGTGGTGTGTGTTTGACTCCCTCTCTTAGATTAGTCATATTTAGGAAGTGAACCGCTCTTTCCAAAACAGAAGGCCTCCCAGCAAACAGGCAGGCAGCCGCCTTCCATTTAAAGATGTGGCACCTGATAACATCTCCCAGGGTTACATAGCGACATGCACCACAAAAATAAACAAGAAGAAGACTAAAAGGGGTGATGGGAGGAAGAGCTTGCTTGTTGGTCAGTGTTTCCAACTATTTCCTGGGTCAACTCCTGCTTCCTTAGAAGAGGGTGACAAAACTCCCTTTGACTTTAATTTGCCCATGTATAACTGCAGCTAAACTGTGTAAATATGCTGCCTTATTTCAATCACTCTGGAATGGAACTGGCAAGATGTTTAGTATTCATTTAACCGGTAATATTCATTTAACAGCACATTTTTCTAACAGTGTCAGTGAGTAAGATTTGATTTCTTCATGAACGGATGAACAGTGCAAGCTGTTTGTGAGGTAGTAGTGAGGGCAGATCCTGATATGCTACCATGCTGAATGGGAAGCAGTCACATTGTTCCCATGGATGATGAAGGCTGGTCAAGTTTGGTGAAGGATGGATCTTAATAGCATCAGAAGTTTGCTTCAGAGATGCACCCAAAAATATAGGTGTTTAGCTGAAGTTTATCTTTGTTATCAAGCTTATTCGTCAGCTTGTCACACAGTCTCTTCTACACTGCCCCCAAGCATGATTTGACATCTCTGAAATCATCTAAAAGGCTCCTACCCACTCCACCTTTCCCTCTTAAAGATCCATTTTATTGTGTTGCCTAAGGAGAATTTAGCGGATTTGTTGTTCCCCCTACCCCTAGCATCTGTCTACTTGTCTGTCCTTAGTATGTTTGCTCCTCAGAGCAAGGACTATGCTAAAGCACTTAGCAGATTGTCAACACCACTATCAACAAACAAAATAAACAATAACCCCATGGGTATGCGAAGTAAGGCTGGATATGTCAGGAGGCCAGGCACTCTTGCAAGTTTTCTAGTAGCTCCTGCTTCTGCTCAAGCTGGAAATACCTGGGGAACAGCCTTGCTTGTAGGATTTTGACATTCCCATTTATGGACAGACCTAAGAAATGCACTGGCATGCAAAAACATCAAATAACCAGAAAGGAAGTTAACCAACAGTCTGAACGTAAAACCAGGTTTGGCTTGGCTGGGTTTTGGATAAAGGCCTGAGAGGATTGGAGGGAAGGGGCAGTTATTGGCTCATTCAGCCCTAATCATGCTGTGAAGGCAAAGGAGAAAGACCCTCCTGGGTGAGCAGAGTGGATGGGTTGCACCAGCCAGTCCACTTCTGGTGGCATAGGCCCAGATTTTTAAAGGCATTTAAGTGTTGCTGCGCTCAATGTTGCAACACTTATCTGATTTAGGATCCTAAATCTCATTTTCAAAAGGGATTTAGGCACCTAGGAGCCAAAATTCCATTGACAGTCCTAACTGCCTAAATCCCTTTTGAAAATGAGATTCAGGCTCCTAAAACAGTTAGGCGCTGCAACCCTGAGCGCAGCAACGCCTAAATACCTTTTAAAATCTGGGCCATAGCTCTCTTCTGCAGTAACACTGGCTTTGGAAGATCAACGGCAATGATTTCACACAAAGCCTTTAACCAACAGTCAAAATGAGTTTTAGTTCTGGTCACCAAAGATGTTGTTGCTCTCTGCAAGGCCTGTGACTTTCCACAAGCCCATCTCGACTACAGATACTCTAGGATCAAATCACACTTCAGCTTCTGTTATAATCCATGAGGTGGAGACATTGATAGACAAGTTGTAGTCTGTAAGGCAACTGTCAAAGGAAGAATGAATCATAGAATCATAGAATCATAGACTTTAAGGTCAGAAGGGACCATTATGATCATCTAGTCTGACCTCCTGCACAACGCAGGCCACAGAATCTCACCCACCCACTCCTGTAACAAACCCCTACCTATGTCTGAGCCATTGAAGTCCTCAAATCATGATTTAAAGACTTCAAGGTGCAGAGAGTGGGACAAGAGGAGACACTGATGCTACAGTAGTTACGAAGGGAGATCATGACTGGCTATTTGCCAGGGTTTGTCATTTTCATGTTCTTGACCCAGAAATCTTTGGCTCTTGAGGCTTCAACCAACAAAGTAACAGTTTTTAAAAAGTGACAATTTACTGTTATGTACCATGGGATCTCAGCTTCATTTTTAATTAATTTCCCAGTCCAGGAAATCCATTCATCACAATTATGGAATGCCTGAAAAATCACTGAGGAACTACAAAGGGCAGGTAAAGCAAACGCATTTAAAACAGTTACAGATGAGCTGATAAGAGGCTCAAAAGAAATAGTTAAATTTGTGTGCAGGTAATTCAGCCACAGTATCTGGAATGTATAAACATAGCACTTTTTTTTTAACCCTGGCCTTAAAATTTGATCCAAGTCTGGGAGTTAAAAAGTCCCATTTTGTGTAATCAGGTTCTGGTTGAACATGATTGCTGAATTATTTTAAATTGAAGACACATGTCTGGAAGTTGAGCTTTGTGTATTATTCCAGAATGGTGTCCATTAGGTCTTATCCACCGGGGCTATCTTCATTCCTTATGCATCAGGATTAGCAAATGGTGAATCATGAATATGGAGACAGTGAAAAAAAATGTGGTACTAGTTAAAGGGTGATTTTGGAAATTATCTTTCATGCATTATTCAAAACTTTTTGGTCTCCCCTGCCTAGAGCCCCAGCAGCTGTTTAAAAGTGTTATTTTAAAACACAATCATACAAGGCATTTGCAAATCTATGGCATTCCTTCATTTTTTTGAGTCTTGAATTTAGCATTGAACCAACATTCACTTTAACCCCTCATCAGTCCTAAAGCATTTGCAAGAATCTTAATTGATCATCTAATGGTTGCATTGCCATATGCTGTCCTTTTATAATATATCTGTCCCTGAACCCCATGTTTTTTAGGCTGCACCTTTTACAGGCAGATGGACCATTACATAAACTGAAACACATTTTCATGAATGCTCCCTATGGTATGAGAGTATCATCCTGTAAGCAGTATGGGGAGAGAACTGTGAAGCAGAGCTGAGTAGTTCCCTACCCATATGGCAAATGAGAACATGTCCTTATACCATACAACTGTAAACAACGTTATAAATCAAGTCACTGAGTCTTGATAGTGAGACATGTAACCATGAGCCTTATTTATCATGTCTGCACTTCTGAATATTCGCACAGCATTGCCTCAACTCCGAAGGTCCTAGGCTGGAGTCTCTTTGGGTTTGGGACTGCATCCATTTGCCTCAGCACGATCACCTAAATGCATTGTGGGGCACTTCCCTTTTCTTGTGTGCACCCACAAAATGGGCTGCTGCAGAGGACAGCTGGTCACAATATTTTGGACACAAAGGTTGTTCCTTAAGGAAAAAAAAAAGGCCTTTTTTTTTCAAAAGTGAAACTCACCGAAAGAGCATTGAAATTTTCCAGTTTTTGCAAAAATTTCCCATGCCTTTTTAATGGAGGTTTAAAATTACCAACATTGTTTATCAAAATCATTTTGGAAGTTATTTTTGTTGTTGTTTACCAAAAAACTGGTTTTCAGTGCACAAAAAATGTCAGTAACTGTTTGGGAAAAAAAAAAGCGATTTTGATACAAATATTGTGAAAAGTAGAAAACGGGTCCGTTTTGAACCCTGTGAAATTGAAACAACTTCAACATGAATTTTTAAATAATTTCCCCGGTTTTGATCAGCTCTGCTGCAGAGCTTGACTGAATTGCACATGGAAGTTTGCAGATTCCCTCGTTATCGTAGCTCATCACACTGGTCCCTGATCATGGCAGCTCTCCTGCACGTCAAACCTTCCACTCCCCCTTCCCCAGTCAGGCAGATTTCTTCCTAAAGGAATAAAACAGCTGGAAAGTAAATCTATGTCTCATGCAACGGTTTGTGTCTTAAATATCATTGTTTACAAGCATCATTTTCCAAAAATCTCTCACTCTCTTTAATTAACACACCACCTATTGTTTTGTGCCGAGCAAAGATAGAATTGGCAGCTGACATGTCTGAGGTGATTCAGGAAATATGCATAATAGTCATGATTAGGATGTGTAATAGACTTACTATGAATCTGAAAATCCCACAAGCAAGATATAGCATCCCTTAAAAATTATACTACACTATTGTACAAAAATGGTCCTAAACCCTACAGCTTACAATAGTGTTCCACTGATTTTGGTCCATTACTCTGGGGTTTCTTAGGGGATTTTCATTAAAATAGATAGATACACTGAGTTGTGTTTTGCTAATGCCTTGCTAAGAAACACACAGCACAGAGTTGTGAAAGGTCACATGATGAGGATCACTTCCCCCGCCATGGAGAAATGGACAATTCACAGTATGGTTGGAAATGACATCTTGAATTAAAATTTCCTTTTACGAGAATATTCTGATAGCGACTATAGAGCTAGAAAGTCAGTGACACCAACAGAATTTAGATTGTACATGTCTTACAGCAGGGATCGTGGAACAAATTCTCTCATCGGATCCACTAAAGTGATTGCACTTATTGGGAAGCATGAGTAAAGATATCTAGACTATCCCTGACAGCTGTTTGTCTAACCTGTTCTTAATACAAATAATACCGAGCTCTTTTCAGCCATCCATCACAAAGGGCTTTACAAAGGAGGTTAGTATCATTATCCCCATTTTACAGCTGAGACTGTAAATTTCAGTTTCAATTTCCCTTTAACAATTTTAACATCCAGTGGCTGTCGTCTTGCTAACAAGTGACATCACTTCGTAGGGTGGCCACTCACACATTCCCAAAATACTGGACATACTTCTGGGAATGGTTTGGGCCCACCATCACTGGTGTGATCTTGCCCCTGCTGGCATGATCTCACTCACAGGGTATATACGAAATCATGCCACACAGAGGATGCCATTTTGAAGAATACACCACTCCGCCAGCATGACCTCACACAAAATGGCATCCCCTGTCTGATACTGGACAAAACTACATCTCATTTTGTCTCAGTACCAGACAAATGAGAATGATCTGGTTTAAAACTGCACAAATGGCCTGCCTACTTTGTGAGATCATCAATGCAATGCATGCATCTCTTCTTCAGCTGGAGGAGCAGAATGGTAGGCGAGGGATGGGCTAATCAAAGGCATTTAAGGGAGTTACAGCCCCAAATCCCATTACAAGTCAATGGGATTTAGGCTCTTAGTCCCTTATGCCCCTTTAAAAATCTTAGCCAAGGTCATTGTGACCCAGCTGACTTTGGTTTTGATTATCTCCCAGGCATGAAGAATGCTTGAAGCTGAACAGAATATTGGCAAACATTTTATTATCCCTTCTTGCATTTGTCTGTGATGATCCTCATTGCTGAACAAGCTGTTGTTTCCTGGTTGCAGAGAACCAGACAGACTGCCACCAAACATAGACTTTAGAGGGCCAGATTCTCTGCTGTGCCCAGCATAAAGCAGAACAGGGCAGGGGAAGAGTTACTGCTCCCCAATTCTCTCCCTATCTTAGTGTTCCGTTTACAGTAGCCTCAGAAACCCTAGGCCAACTGGGAACTGCCAGAATGCATTTGGCTTCAGCCACTTCCCCCTGCCAGCCCCTACCATGCCCTCCCCCATGCATAGGAGCTGACTCTACGCCTGCTGGGAACCGCCCCCCAGGCCAGGGGTATGCCAAGCGTGTGGCGATCCAGCTGGATTTGGGTAATTCTGCAGCTCTCTTAGGCAGAGGCAGAGCCCAAAAGGCACAACTGAGACCTAAGTGAGCCCTAAGAGATACACCCTCCCATGACAACTCTCCCATCTGCAGGATATCAAAAGATGCCATTTGCCAGGAAAATGCTTCCTATTATTACATATCAAATAAACACGTCCCCCATGAAGAGGATCAGGCTGCTATCACTTCACTAACCCTCCTGGCTTCTGAACTAGTATCTTTAGAGTAGGAACTCACTGGTTGCCAACAGTTAGCATGTGCTCTACTATCGTACACTGCTCCTACTAGCTATTCTGTCTCTTTCTGAAGGAAATAGGTGTGAGGAGATAGACCACTAACAGGAGGCAAGAGTGAGAGAATGAAATGGGGGGGAGGGAGGGGAGAAATATTAAGCAAACAAAAAAAGTAGGCACTGAAGGAGCCTAAGCAGAATTTGACAGACTCTTGCTTATTACACCACTTACATATTAATAGAAACAATAAGCAATACCCTGTGAGAATGTGAGACTTCAATAGTAAATTTTAAACAACTGGTTATTTTAAAAAAGCATATCATTGGATCATTCCATCTTTGCCTAATCAGAACAGTGCGTACTTTATATGTTACAAACTGCTGTCTCAACCATTTGAGGGTTGTCACTGGCTGCCATGTTTTTTTAGAAGACCACTTTGGTGTTGGAAATAGAGCTGTGTGAAAAGTCCCAGTTTGAGAGCAACAAGGTGGGTGAGGTAATATCTTTTATTGGATCAACTTCTGTTGGTGAGACAGATAAGCTTTCAAAAGCTTCTCTCTCACCATCAAAAGTTGGTCCAATAAAAGATATTACCTCACCCACCTTGTCTTCCTAATATCCTAGGATTGACACGGCTACAACTACACTGCATACAAGTCCCATAATTTTTTGAAAAGTGAATCATTTTCATCATCTGGCCTCTGATGTTTCACTGAGCTGTGTGAAACCAAAAGGCAGCTAGGGCAAAATCCACCCAACAAAGCTACACAGCAAACACTGAGCCCTATATTATGCTTTATACAGAATCAACAGAGCTCCTTACTGTGGGGCATGTGGTGGGAGAGAGGGTGTGGCAAGCCTTTTCCCCTTCAAAGAGCAAGAGCCTCATCCAAAGCCCCATTGAAGTCAATAGGAACCTCTCCATTCATTTCAATGGGCTTTGGATCAGGGCCTGTGACAGGATCATACTATAATGCAGAAGTGCACTCTAGGAGGTTGGCCCAGCTAGCATGCCAGCCTGCAGACCTTGTCCCCTAAGGAGTTTGGCTGAGGAGCATGTATAGTTCCACAAATCAGGTACTGCATTTGCTGCCATATGCAAAAATCACTGGCCTACACAGCATAAGTGTGCATTTAGCTCCTGCTCAGAAGAGCAGCCCTGTGGAGTCCTGCATGGTTATCAGGAAACCTGTGACAGAGAACTACCAGTTTCCTGCCCAAGTATATTGCACTGCTGTAATCCAGCCAAGAGGTGACAAAGGCATGAATAACTGAGGCCAGTCTGCCAGGATGGGATGGAGTTTCCTAACCAACCAGAGATAGTAGAAAATATTACTCACGGATGCTGCTATGTGAGAGCTCCGTATCAGTGAGATATCCAAGAGTACCCCTCGACCTACAGACTGAACGGACCAATTGTGGGTGTGTATTGTCAACCAAGGGAGAATGAACCATGGTTACAAACTCTTGAAAATGCTTTCCTCTGCCTATCAGCATCACCTCTGTCTTGCTCATTTCAGCTTCAGCCAGCTGTTCTTCATCCAAGAGCTGCTCTCGTCCAACCACTGGGTGGTGATGGTGTGGTCGTATGTTGTAAAGGATAGGTAGAGCTGTGTGTCATCTGCATATTCATAGAATCATAGAAATGTTGGGTTGGAAGGAACCTTGAGATGTCATCAAGTCCAGCCTCTTGTGCTGAGGCTGGACCAGGGAAACATAGACCATCCCTGACAGATGTTTGTCTAACCTGTTTTTAAAAACTGCAAATGATGGGGATTCCATTCTCTCCAATCCCAGTATTTAACTATTCTTATAGTTAGAAAGTTTTCCCTAATACCTAACCTAAATCTCCCTTGCCGCAGATTAAGACAATTACTTCTTGTCCTACCTTCAGTGAATATGGAGAACAATTAATCACATTCCTTTTTTGAAGACTGTTATCAGGTCCCCCTTCAGTCTTCTTTTCTCAAGGTCAGACATGCTCTGTTTATATGTAGTACTGTGTCCACACTGGGAGGCTGTACCAACGTAACTGTAACCTTTTATACAGCTATCCTTAGTGAGGGCTCTAAAATGTTGCCATGCCAATTTGGTACACTCACTTTGCAGAGGTGAAATGACTATGCAAGGAGCAAGACAGTTGAGTATCAGACCCTAGATTTTCAAAAGTTTGCCAGTTCTGATCTGCAGTTGTAATGGCATAATATAAGAGGCAAAATGTACTGAGGAGATCTTAGAGCAGAATTTTGCACTCATTTGTGGCAAAACATTGCTGTTTGACCACACAAAGCTAACTGTTTTGCAGCCATAATAGAACTTTACCACTCTGGGACAAATTAGTGATTTTTCCTATATACAGAATTGCATCACTGTCTCTGCAAAATAAAAATAAAAATAATAATTAAAAAAAAAAACCTAGCGCTTGGGTTCATTGGCATTACTTCCATGCACATTCATGGAAACGTCACTTAGTCTCCATAAATATTCACAAGTATAAACATGACATTTTTGCATTGTTCTGCTCCGAAACCTGTTACTTTTCTTAGACAACACGGTCCAGATCCTCCAATCCTAACTGATTGACTTTATTGAGAATTTTGCTGGAGTAAAAACTGCAGAACTTTGCCCAATATGCACAGCAGAATTTGAGAATGACAAAATATGGGCCTGATCATGCATCTAGAGTCAATGGGAGTCTTGGAGGAGGATTGATGTTTGGTAAAGTATGACATTAATGGAAACTAGATACTACTTAATATTAGAATGACTGAGAAATAACTTTTTTATTCAATCTACTGTATTGTGACTAGACACAGAGCTGGATTGAAATGTCCAGCTCACCTGTGGTTCTGTGGATGCCACCAACCGACAAATGGATATGCAAATATTTAGCAGACTACCTGCTCCCTGAAAAATTACTTGGCTGAAGGTGAAACATGTATTCTCTCCTTAGAATTCAGCACCTCCACCTTAACTGAAGGGAAGAAAAAACTTAAACACTGCCTAATCCTGATCCCACTGAATTCATTGGAATTTGATGGCTCACTTTAATGGGAGCGGGTCCATAGTAAACATGGGAAAGAGGAAGACTACAGGAGACCACAGAAAGGAACATGCATGGTTCCTCATGTGTCAGATGGGGAAAAGGAGGCAGCAAGTATCACATGCATTTCTTTGCTTGTAAACCAAAGTCAAGTGGGCTGTGTCTTCATCAGGTGATGATATTCAGTTGCAACCAATGTATTTACCATACTCCAGTTTTCAGGCAGGAAATTATTAATTTGATGATGATATGTAGCAATCATATAGCATGTTACATCTTCAGAGCCCTAGGCAGACGTTAAGCAGGTGTAGAAATTTTCCCTTTGGTGGATGTCTGTAGCCAGCGCCATTCTTCTTTACTGTACAGTTTAATGTATGCAGGCAACTCACTCTGCTATAGCAGTAATAATAACATCTGGCCCTTTAATTCAGGTTGGTTGATGAACCATAAGAACCTGCAGCGTGTTTGAGATTCAGACCTAATGTATGGAAGCCATTAGCCTAGTGTCTGTGGAATATGGCTCTAACTGTCTCCTGTTTTTCATTTTGTGTAAGAATGAGCATCATCACGGAGTACACCCCCCGCCCCCAGCTTCGGTGGCAAGTATCTTAAGGGGATACGGGAAGCAAGCATATCCCTTCTGCCAAGGCAGCTGGTTTAGTTGAGGGACCTCAGTGCTGCTCTGGATTTAAACATGGTGCCCAGATCCTATGCTGTACATTGTGCTCTTCTGGAAAGTGCCAGAGCACATCACCTCCCTCCCTCCCAGCGAGAGCTGTTAATCTTGGACTTCCTAGAGAAGAGCCCTCCCTCCCCACAAGTGCCGCTCCTCTCTCTGGAATGGCACAGCAATGCACCAAAGGGGAATCTCTGCGGGAGGCCTCAGGTAGTGCCACTTTTGAAAGGAGCTGCGGAAGAGACCACCTGAGAGCACTGTGCCACTACATGTTAAAAGGGTGGTGCTTGCTTTAGGACAGGGGTTCTCAAACTTTTTCTTTCTGAGTCCCCCCCCCCCCAATGCTATAAGAACTCCACACCCTACCTGTGCCACAACAACTATTTTTATGCATATAAAAGTCAGGGCTGGCGTTAGGGGCTAGGAAGTAGGGCAATTGCCCAGGGCCCCATGCCCCACAAAACTAAGTTGCTCAGGCTTTGGCTTCAGCCGTGGATGGTGGAGCTTGGGGCCCCGAGCTTCGGCTCTCTGCCCTGGGCCCCAGTGAATCTAATCCCAGCCTTGCTTGGAGGACCCCTTGAAACCTGCTTATGGCCTCACAGGGGCCCCTGGAGTGCAGGTTGAGAACTGCTGCTTTAGGACACCTCTCAAAAGTGATCCAAACCTGGAAAAGGGGCTGGAGAATGAGCAGAGACCAGAGAGGATTCATATTTGGTGTAAATATGATCCCATAATATTGGGGGATATTTTCAGAAGGATGGCTTCCCTTTTGTGGACACAAATTTTGCCACAAGTGTGCATAGTGTCACCTCTATCTAGTCAGTTGCAGTGCAAACCAGATGGTGAGAGGTGCCACTACATAGAAGTTCATTTGGGGATGCACATTTTACGGTCAAAAATTGCTCCTGCAAAGAGGGAGGTCGGGCCACAACCCAGCAGAAAATATAACCCTTCATTTCTGCAGCCCTCCCTCACAATCTAACCTAGACAAAAATATCAAGCACATATCTTTCCCACTCTGATTTAAAATTTTTGCACGGGCCCCAATTTTCCAAATACAATGTGGCATATGGTCCCACAAACACAGGGCATAATTACCATGCAGAAGACAGGCATCCCGCACATCTCCAGTCAACAGTTCGTTCAGTCTGCAGATTGTGGCCTTAGAGAATTATGAGGAGCATAAACAGAAAATAAACAGGAAAGATATTTCAGTCTGATGTAATTAAAAGCCTTGATAGCACGTAATAGCACTTTACTGGAAATTTACAATCTCCTTGGGAGGCCACAGTCAAAAACTGTCTAATGTGATTGGGCAGCTGAGACCTATGAACTGCCCATCCCTAGTTTGCTCTCAGTGAGTCCTTATCATCACTGTCGGCTTCCATGTTTGTGCAGCTTGGTTCATATGTAGGGACATTATCAGACAAAAGCTTCACAACCTATTTCATTCTCTATACTGTCTGTGTGCATAACATGCCATACACGTAGCATAGACCTGCTTTTACCATTAGCTATCATTTAATAACCCACTGAAGGCATAATCCCTGTAATGTTTACTTACAGGGAGAGCAACTAGGAAAAGCTTGCATATGCTGAAATCAAGAAGGAGATATTTCTTTCCTTCTGTAAACAGAACACAAAATGAGCTCCTCATGCGTCAGTTGAGTGTAGGGTTACATTTTTTTTGCAAATCACTATATTTGCTCTCTAATTTCTTCAGGTTTTTACTGCATTCCAATTTAGGGAGATATAAACCAAAGCAAACAAAGGTCCCCTCCTCCCCCCAAAGGATTCTTTCCTCCCTAAGCAAGACTTCTATTTTTAATTCTCTACAGCTTTTAAAACATTTGAATGGGAAGGTTTCATCAGTCATTGGTGGAAAAGAATTCCTGCCCGTCTCTCAGGACATCTATTTAGATAATCTCAGCCGGCAACTGGATATTAGTGGGGTCTCTGCACAGAGGGGTGCCTTGCAGTTGCATTTCAGCACATTCCACCTTTGTCAAGTGACTCTTCGCAGCCATATTTTTCCTCTCTCAAAGATACATTTTAAAAAAAGATATTGAACTTCTTGCTAATTGGAGGTGATTCTTTCTCTTCTGGCGATTTTCTTTTTCTTGCTTTTTCACAGAGCACCGCAGTGACTTCAATTTGGTGGAAAGTGCAGACCCAAGCAGTGAACATAAGAAAATAAGAATGGCCATACTGGGTCAGACCAAAGGTCCATGCAGCCCAGTAACCTGTCTACCAACAGTGGCCAATGCCAGGTGCCCCAGAGTGAGAGAATCTAACAGGTAATGATCAAGTGATCTCTCTTCTGCCATCCATCTCCACCCTCTGACAGAGGCTAGGGACACCATTCCTTACCCATCCTGGCTAATAGTCATGAATGGACTTAACCTCCATGTATTTATCTAGTTCTCTTTTAAACCCTGTTATAGTCCTAGTCTTCACAACCTCCTCAGGCAAGGAGTTCCACAGGTTGATTGTGCGCTGTGTGAAGAACTTTCTTTTATTTGTTTTAAATCTGCTGCCAATTAATTTCATTTGGTAGCCCCTAGTTCTTATATTATGGGGACATGTAAATAACTTTTCCTTATTCACTTTCTCCACACTACTCATGATTTTATATACCTCTATCATATCCTCCCTTAGTCTCCTCTTTTCCAAGCTGAAAAGTCCTAGTCTCTTTAATCTCTCTTCATATGGGACCTGTTCCAAACCCCTAATCATTTTAGTTGCCATTCTCTGAACCTTTTCTAATGCCAGTATATCTTTTTTGAGATGAGGAGACCACATCTGTATGCAGCATTCAAGATGTGGGCATACCATCGATTTATATAAGGGCAATAAGATATTCTCCGTCTTATTCTCTATCCCTTTTTTAATGATTCCTAACATCCTGTTTGCTTTTTTGACTGCTGCTGCACACTGCTTGGACGTCTTCAGAGAACTGTCCACAATGACTCCAAGATCTCTTTCCTGATTAGTAGTAGCTAAATTAGCCCCCATCATATTGTATGTATAGTTGGGGTTATTTTTAATCCAAGGTGCATTACTTTACATTTATCCACATTAAATTTCATTTGCCATTTTGTTGCCCAATCACTTAGTTTTGTGAGATCTTTTTGATGTTCTTCACAGTCTGCTTCAGTCTTAACTATCTTGAGCAGTTTAGTATCATCTGCAAACTTTGCCACCTCACCGTTTACCCCTTTCTCCAGATCATTTATGAATACATTGAATAGGATTGGTCCTAGGACTGATCCTTGGGGAACACCACTAGTTACCCCTCTCCATTCTGAAAATTTACCATTTATTCCTACCCTTTGTTACCTGCCTTTTAACCAGTTCTCAATCCATGAAAGGATCTTCCCTCTTAGCCCATGAAAACTTAATTTACATAAGAGCCTTTGGTGAGGGACCTTGTCACTGAAAAGAGCTGCCTCTGCCTTTCCTAAGCCAATCTCCTGGACTCCTTGCTCCTATCACCCCCAAAAGAATACTGGTGGTAGATAGATATTTCCCATTTTGATGGTGGACCAAGTAAAAAGTGGGGGGACTGTTGCACACAATACAAAGGCAAGACAGAAGGAAACTGCAGCAGTGTGTAAAATCAAGAACACCTTGTTTCCTGCTACAGGAGTCAGCGTTGGCAAAATGACTCAGTACATGTGCTGGGATTTGCAACAAAAGGCTCCTTAGAAAATTGAAATTCAATGGGATATGAGTGCCTAACTGCCTTAGGTTCATTTGAAAATCCCAGCCTGCACTATGGCTGGTCTCTCTCTTCTTATGAGATTTTCAAACTAGGAAAATAGCCCCCTACAAGGAAAGGACAAGTTAATAATTACAAGGGAGAAAATTGTGATGGAAAGATGTAATGAAAATGCAAAAGAGATCTCTAATAAACTGAGAGCTCTTCTTAGAACCTAGGGAATGCAGCCTGCAGGGAATTTAGTCTAGTTTGTTGTCGTAAATTATTGTGCTGAGCAAGTTTTTCCTCTGGTTCCATCAGACAGCAAAATTCTGCAAGTCACATCATTGAGTGCTGCTGTGATGACTCTGGCACATTCAGACCGGTTAATATTTATGCTGCAAACTCTGGTGACATCTTGAAACCTGAAAGAGGATAGCTACACAATGAAATAAATAAAATCCGACAGTCCTACAGATGGGTCATCATAATCAATTCACCCATGACTGGAAATTCAAATAGTAGGAATGCGTTTATAAATACCGAAAAAAGTAAATCTTCAGCTACACTGCATTTGGAGGATGCTCCCGCAGAAACATCTGCACACACCTATACAGTTGTGATGCCTGAGTAGGAGTTTGGAATACAGTCATTGGCACGAGAACCAGGTCCTTATCTGGTGTAAATGGCATCATTCCACTGACTTCTGTGGAACTATGCTGATTTACACCAGCTGAAAATCTGGTCCCAAAAGTCAACATATGCTTACACTGAGTAACAACAATTGTGTCCTATTCTAAGTCTAGGGGAAAATTGAGGTATGTGGAAAAATTGTGTAGGTATCTCAGATGTGGTAACTGTTGACAAATCTGAACATTTTAAAGGCATTCAATCTACCTTGAAATATGATCAATGCCATAAGGCGGATAATGGGTTAAGAAATATCTTCCTTATCGCACTCTCTCTTATCTGCACAAAATTCCATAATACACCAGAGAAACTTTTCTTCCATCTGTGAGTTGGCATGTTCAATATTCCTCACACATGATTTTTGGAAGGCTTGGCTGACCTTTAGTGCCTTCAATGAGCTTGCACAGAGCACGGGATTGGCAGAAGCACATTGAAGAGCTGAAATCTGCAAGGTATAAAGTATGCCCCATTCTGTGTTCTGGAACTATGTAAAAGCATCCTGCTAATATTTTCCACTTTCCATCTTTCCTCTTCTCCAGAGGAGCTCAGTCTAAGGTGGCAGCCACATGGGGCCAATACAGCCCCATCTTTCCAACTGGGGAAGGCCCATTTGCAGAGCACCGATATGGCTCCATTGCAGATGGGGTTGGGAGAGGCGTTGGTGGGCTGAATGTCAAAAAGCCAGAAAGAGGGTGTGCAGCCTGGTATGGCATGGGGCCCATTCAGGCACGAGGGCTCATTTCTAAATGAATTTCAAAACAAAACAAAACAAAAAGAAACTGGAAGACCAAAGCAGATGGTTGTCACCTTGCCAGGAGATAGGTGTAACCAAATATTTAGGCAAATATAGGGATGGAAAAACACCCTGATTTGCCTGCAGCATATATACTATCCCCAAACATTTCAAAAGTGGGTTTCTAACATTAGCCACCTAAATCCATATTTAGGCACCTTCAGAGGTGCTGAGCCCCAACACTTCCCACTGAAATCAGTAGAAGTCATTCATTTTCTGTGACTGGAGAACAGGGCCCCTGAAATCAATAGGGTTGATTTTGTTTGACTGAAAGCACAATTTTGCTCACCGTATATATTTTCTTTATGTAGGACAATTCAAGTACTGTAGTTGAGAATTCCCACTACAGATAAGGCTTTGTTAGTACTGTGGCTATTAATTGTCTGTTAAATGACCCATTAACTGTACATGGTCTGTGATTTGGCACTTACAAGCCAGAAATATATTTAAGTGAGGGCCTATTCTGAGATGATATTGTGTTATACTGTGACACCATGGGGTCCACTGGTATTTTCTCTCAATGATTTTGATAAGAAATGTCCTAGTCTATAAGTAAAAATATTATGTTTCTTAATTTCCAGCCCTGCAAACTCAGTCTGGGTTCTTTGTTTCTTACACATCATCACTGGGAATGAAGGTTCTGCAGGCCAGATTAGGTCCAGGTTTACACATGCAGAACCATGCTCTGAAGTGTCCCTAGCTTTTGTTTTCCAGAAGCTGGGAATGGGTGACAGGGGATGGATCACTTGATGATGACCTGTTCTGTTCATTCCCTCTGGAGTACCTGGCATTGGCCACTGTCGGAAGACAGGATACTGGGCTACATGTATTATTGGTCTGACTCAGTACTGCATGGTTGTTCTTATATTATTTAGGTTTGTGCAACCCCATTGCCTCCAGTTCATGCTCATAGATAGATTTAAGTATAAGGGCTCAAATGGGCTAAAGAAATGGGAGAGGGTCCATGGAAGGCTACAGTGTGAGGATTAGAGTAGAGGA
This sequence comes from Terrapene triunguis, assembly GCF_002925995.2. Lineage (NCBI taxonomy): Eukaryota > Metazoa > Chordata > Testudines > Emydidae > Terrapene > Terrapene triunguis. Next base: position 15,768,374 of record NW_020664435.1, on the reverse strand, counting down.
CCAAAGGCGAGAGGTGAGTGGGAAAGAGGAGCAGAGCCACAGTGGCTAGACGCTAACACAAGAGAGAAGCTGTGGCCCCATTCCCCCTGGCCTAGATTGTAGTGAGCCCAAGAATCCCCCGACTCATCTCGGCTGGACTCTCGGACTCCTTTTCTAGTCCGCTGGCTCTGTCCATTTCCTCTGTTGGGAGTCTCAGCCCACCCTCTTGCTGTGACTGCTGGGATTTCTACTTGGGGATTTAGGGTCCCCTCCTGCCTATGCTTGGGCAGCTTCCACCCTCTGCAGGGGATTCCTGGCTCTCTCCTCCCATTGCTGGACCACTTGAGGCCCCTCTCTCCAGCTCTAACCCGCCTGTTCTGCTCCCAGACTTCTTTGTGGAGGAGAAAGAATCACGGTGGCATCTGTGCTTCCTCTTCCTCCTCCTTTTGGGTTGCCTGTGTCAGCCTGGGTGGAGGATTGAGGAGCTTTGATAGGCATAGACATGGGAACTAGGGGTGTGGGGAGTGCTGCAGCACCCCTGGGCTCCCAGCAGCCAGCCCCGTGCCCAGGGTCCCGGCTGCTGGCCCCATGCACCTGCCTCAGCTCGGGAGGGGGGTGGGGGGCGGGTATGGACAGGGGTGAGAGGGCTGGCTTTCAGCACCCCCACTATTAAAAATGTTCCAGCACCACTGTTGGTAGGTGACTGAGGGAAGGATGGAGTCTGGAATAGAGAGGCCCGCGAAGGGAAGGAGGAACAGCAGGATCAACAGGTGTGAGAAAAGTGTAATACCCAGGAGTGCTGGTGAGAGACAGATCTTTATTTTCTGACCAGAGTCCCATGACATGGGTCAGGGTTACAAGGGATTGCTGTGGGAGTCAGTATTCCTGGGATTACTGTGACAGCAGGAGACAGCGGCTCCTCAGCCAGCGCTCACAAAGAGCTCCAATATAATCTGAGAAAGAGTATAATCCCTCCTGTACTTTAGGAAGGTCAGACCAAGGTATAAGTGATCCAAAAATGATCCAGTCTTTTATTACCTAGTCATGTTCTATTCAGCCCTATGTGACTCAGTGAGCTATTAATATTCTCTATGGTGTCTTCACATTGATCCAAAATAAGCCCACTAAGAGTCTGTCTTTGACCAAATAAACTAATGAAACACCAAGTTCAGAGCATCACTCACTCTACTGTGTGCGCAGCTATTACAGCACATATAGGGCCATAGTTTTAGAATTATGCACGTACAAAAATTTATGCACATAATTTGTACTCATCTGTCTAAAAGTTTGTCCCATAGATAACAAATGTCTCAATGTCTCAAAATGATGATGAAGCCTGAACTCCACATTGACTTGCTTTTGAGAGTTAAGAGAGCTAAGGTAGTTTGGGTGAAAGAGATCATGGAATGATGATTTCCTGATTCTAAAGAAAGAAAGAAGTGAAAGAAGCAGAATAAGGACACTGGACTTCAAAAAAAAAAAAAAAGCAGATTTTAAGGGTAAGTGTACACTGCAATGTAAGCCGAGGTGCTACTGCAACATAAATATAAATATTTCATAATGATCATAATTAATTAACTACTCCACTGCATCAGCCTCGCTTCACCTGCAAGGATATTCCAGCAAATGATCGTTCTGACACTGCCAACATTTTCATATGTTGAGTCTCCTTTTGTGCTCTGAAAGACCTCCTGAGGTTATTTGGGGAAGCCAGGCGGTGGCAGACCCTGCATACTGCAATGTAAGCCCAGGGTTAGTAGAACTCGAGTTAGTAGACTCTGGGTTGGTTAACCCAGAGATTGAGTGTTGACACTGATTTGGAAATCCAGGTTAGGAATTGTTGAACACTGGGTCCTAGCCTGTGGCTCCAGCATCTACACTGCATTATTTAGGCTTAAGTCCAGCCACCCATATCCTAACTCCCTAGCACCGTCCAAAATGTGGCCACTCTACTCTTTTGTTCATGGTGCAATGTTGGACAACTTGACTGTCCAGAGGACAAAGAAAGTCAGCCTGTGGGATTGTGGAATACTTTTGGTGGACTTCCAGAGCATGAGTCTAGTGGGGTTGCATCTACACTGCAAAGTAATAGGGCTTGAACCCTCGGTTCTGGTTTGACTCAGGCTCAGACCCGCCACTCCCAGGGGGTCCTGGGACTCTGAGTTAGCCCAATTTGTGTGTAGATGGTTAGGCTTTAGTCTAAGTTCAAACCCTGGGCTTACATTGCAGTGTAGACTATCCTATTAAACTCAGAGAACTGGTGGTAAGATCCTATGGGAAGAAAATCTAAGAGAAAAAGGAGTTCAGGAGAGCTGGAAGTTTCTCAAGGAGATAACACTAAAGGCGCAACTGCAAACTATCATGATGGAAAGGAAATATAGGAATAGTAGTCAGAGGGCAAGATAATTCCATCAGGAGCTCTTAAATGACCTGAAAATCAAAAAGGAATCCTAGAAAAAGTGGAAACATGGACAAATTGCTAAGGAGGAGTGCAAAAGGATAGCATAAGCATGTAGGGACACAATCCGAAAGGCTAGGGCACAAAATGAGTTGCACCAACGGCAGACATACAAGGCAATATGAAGTTCTTTAAATACATTAGGATTAAAAGAAAGATGAAGGAAAGTGTGGGTCCTGTCCTTAGAGGAAAATGAGAGCTAATAACTGATGACATCAAGAAAGCTGAGGTGCTTAATGCCTATTTTGCTTCAGTCTGCACTAAAAAGGTTAATGGAGACCACATACTCAACACAATTAATATTAACAACAAGAGGGAAGGAATGCAAGCTTAAATAGGGAAAGCACATGTTAAAGAATATATAGATAAGTTAGATGCATCCATGTTGGCATGACCTGATGACCTTCATCCCAGAGTACTTTAGGAAGTAGCTGAAGCAATCTCAGAACCAGTAGCAATTATCTTTCAGAACTCATGGAGGATGGGTGAGGTCCCAGGAGACTGGACAAGGGCAACATAGTACCTGTCTTTAAGAAGGGGAACAAAGAGGACCCAGGGAATTATAGACCATTGGCCTAACTTCAATACTCGGAAAGATACTGGAACAAATTATTAAGCAGTTTGTAAGCACCTAGAAGATAATAAGGTTACAAGGAATAGCCAGCATGGATTTGTCAAGAACAAAACCATGCTAAACCAACCTAATTTCCCACTTTGACAGAGTTACTGGACTAGTGGATGGGTAGAAGCAGTAGATGTGATATATCTTGATTTTTGTAAGGCTTTTGACACAGTCCTTATGACATTCTCATAAGCAAACTAGGGAAATGTGGTCTAGATGAAATTGCTATAATGTGGGAGAAGTTATCAGTGGTTGACCTGTGTATCTAGTTGGGTCATGCACGGGTCAGCCCTGGGTCTGGTGCTAGTCAATATTTTCATGAATGATTTGGATAATAGAGTGGAGAGTACTCTTATACAATCTGAAGATGTCAATAAGCTGGTAGGGCACTTTGGATGACAGGATTAAAATTCAAAATGATCCTGATAAATTGGAGAATTGGTCTGAAGTCAACCAGATGAAATTCAGTGAAGACAAGTGAAAAGTACTTCACTGAGAAAGGAAAAATCAACTGTACAACTACAAAATGGGAAATAATTGGCTAGGTGGCAGTACTGCTGAGAAGGATCAGGGGGTTAACCTTGGATCACAAATTGAATATGAGTTAACATTGTGTTGCAGCTGTGAAAAAGACTAATATTATTTGGGGGTGTATTATTAGGAGTGTTGTGTGTAAGACGGGAGGTAACCGCCCACTCTACTCAGCACTGGTGAGGCCTCATCTTAATGCACTACTGAAAGGTGCTCGAATAATACGATGATGAGTGTGGTATAAAAACCTATATAGAATAGAATAGAAGATGGTCCCAGGCATGGAGCACATTTAGTGTCTGACTGGAGATTGAAGACACAGCTGCTATCCACCTACCCATCCATCCAGCATTAGGAAGGGGAAGAGAAAGGCCAGTTAGTCAACTCCTTCCCAGGCATAGTTCATGTAATCCTCTTCCTCCCTCTCTCTGGCCTTTCCTCCCACAGTGCAGGGATATTTGGGGGTAGGGCTATGTTATACTGAAGAGGCTGACAGCAGTGCAGTGACAGCCCTAAAATCACAAGGTGTCATGGAGGCTCCCATCAAACCAAGAATTCTACAGCTGGGAGCTTGACAGGCCTCAAAGGCTAGCCCTCACATCACTTTGTGATCAGGAGTATCCAACAGAGTTAACATCATCACCATTAGCATTATTGCCCTATGCGCTGTGTCACATCTGTCGCTCAAAGATCATCCATCACATAAACCAGCAATGCCGCTGTTCCATGATGGGCTCTGAAACTGGACTGGAAAATTTCAAAGCATCCAGTTTTGTCCCAGGGGATTTGCCCAAAAGGGGAGACTGAGTGATAATTGGATAGACTGTCAATGTAAAGCAATGGTTTCTTGAGCAGAAGTTGGAACTTAGTATATTTCAATAAAATTTAATAGTATAATAATAATAATACTGTGCTGTACTATACTGTAATAACAGTACTGTAGTTATAAGTATACTATACTAATAATACTGTACTTATCCATTACACTGTAAAGGGAAACATAAGGATATGCCTTTACAGTGTAATAAGGGATAAATACTACATAGGCATATACATTAATAAAGGTAGTGGGACAAATGTATCTGTCGTGTAATTGTATTGACTTCAGTGAAGTTACCCCAGGGATGAGTCTATTCCAGTATCTCTCTTATATATATAAAAAATCCTCATAGTTTTTAAGCAGAGGTCTCTTGGCTCGGTAAATTTGACAGGAAAGAACAAACATATCCTAGGAAAAGGAAATCTCTGCTACTACCAAATGATCTCTTAACCCACCTACCCCCCGCCCCATCAGCATCTGGTATTTAATAAATACCTCTTAAGGAATGGGGTTCATAATTTATTCTAGACTTTACCTTTTCGTGAACTCTGTCATGCTGCACTTGTGAAAGATTTCCTTGTACTTCGGAGGTATTAAAGGCACATCAGCTCTGTCTCTCCCTTAGTTTCTGTATATTCACATATTGATATCTTTTGTGGATGCCCCCATGGCACAATAATACCACCTTTCACTTCTATACTCCTATCTGAGGATCCAAAAGTATGGCCAAGATTTACAAGAATAGGGACCTAAAAGCTAGGTGCCTAAATTCACATTTAGATCCTTAAATAAGGGGCCTGATTTTCAGAGGTGCTGACTGCACGGGATGTTGTAGGTTTGAAGCACCTCTGATCAGCCCACAAAGTGCCTAAATATAGGTCTAGATATTTACTTGGAAACCAAGGCTCAGATTAGGCCAGTATGCAGCAGTACTACTATCCTTCCAAAGCTGCCTTCTTGTTCTCTAGAATCTCAGATTCTATTTAAATGTTATAATAATAAGAAGTCTCTAGATGTTGTGGGTGTGAAAAAAATCCTTTAAAATATAAGCCAAAGGTAAGTGATGCAGCAATGTCTGCCTGAGTCTTTAGATAGCATGGAATGCTAGCTCTGGGAGGCATGAGCTGTCTCATACATTCAAAGGGTGCTAGCTCAGATGCCAGGGATGATACTTTCAATGTCAACATTGTTAACTAGTTCACTGCTCATCAAAGCGTGGAAGAAAGGAGAGGAAATACAACTTCGTAATTTGCTGTGAGGACAGCTCATTTTGGTGCAATGGGCCACTACCGTCATTTTTTCCCCCCCCAGTCAAGAAGGATCCATGGCCAAGAAGCCCAGCCAGGCAGCTGAGCCCCACCAAGGGGGAAACCAACCCTGAGCTGCCCAGCAGATCCCAGAGAGCATGACAACATTTTGCCTATTATGTGTGGTCATATTTCGAATATGTGCACAATCAGCCCAGGGCGGTGTCTCAAGTGGGCAGAGCTTGTTTTGTGAGCAGAGCTGGGAAGAACACTGCTCCCTGTTTTTCCTAATTTGATCTCTACTTTAAACACCCAGGTTTGAAAATGTTGAGCTAAGTGATTTGCTCAAGCTCACACGGGCTTTTTGTGGTATAACCTAGAGCAGAATCCAGATCTCCTAGTTCTCTATTTCAACCTAACTCCAAAACTTTCTTTCTTCTCTTCTGCACAGAGGCAGTGTGGTCTAGGGGCTTCACCCCATGTCTGGGAACCAGGGACTCCAGCATTCTAATGCCAATTTCCTTCCTGGCTGCATGACCTGTAAGCTGTATTACTTTATCTGGAAAATAGGGTAATAATATTCACTTACTTTCCTGAATGGGGGGAGGGGACATGTTGTGAAGATTAATTGGGTAACCTTGGGTAGGCACTTTGAAGATGCTGAGTACTAGAGCTGAGATTTTCAAAGGTGTCTAAGGGAGTTAGGCACTCAAATCTCATTGAAATTCAATGGGAGTTGGACTCCCTCTGGGCCTGTCTATACAGAAAAGTTTTACTGCTTTAACTATACCGTTATAGTTAAAGCAGCAAAAGCCCCTGGTCATATTGGTATAAAGCTGCTTATGCCAATATAGATTATTCCCATAAAGGAAGGGTAATAAACTACACCAGTATAATTATGTTCACACTAGAGGTTGTATTAGTATAACTATTTCAGTAAAAAAATCACCTCTAACTGAAATAGTCACATCGTTCCAAAATCTGAGTGTACATCAGGCCTTAGTCTCCTAGGAAAATCCCAATTTAGATAAATACTAAATATTATTTTATTTATTCATACAACTTCCATTACATTTGATGGGAGTTGCAAGTGACTTGCTAAGGACAAATCTTTGCCTAACTTTTATTATAGAGCTTGCTACAAAGTTCTACAATTATTTTTATTTTATTGTTGTGCAGTATTATAATTTGACAACAATAGGTCCTATTTGTTCTAAGTGCCTTGCATAAGAAAATGGAAAAATGTCTAACATGCATCAAAAGAAAATCACAGTTGCTTATCTCATTGCACAAATATTTGCTTTAGAAAAACATGGCCTTCACAGAATATATTATTCTGCCAAACTTCTCTCCCAATTTCTCTGTTCCCCTTTTAATCCAAGTTGTTTCCAGCTTTTTACTTTGGCTCTAAAACCATGTTCATTAAAAATGTATATATGTTTGACTGAAAAAACAAACATATCTGTATTCCTTTTTGCATTTCCAAAGATTTGATGGATAAATTCATGTGTTAAACCAAGAGAGCATGTGTAGTTTGTTTTTTGTTTAATAGATTTTGCAGTAGATAGAATCCATGGTATAAACGAAAGGGATCATTTTTTTGATCAGTTTCCAATGCTTAATTACAAGTCTGCTCCAGCTAATTTCCTTACTGTGTCCACAGCTGCTATTCTTTTGTCAGTGGATTATTTTTCTTTGAAAAATCTGAAAGGCATCTAGGCTTTTTCTGAAAGTCATCAGCCCTAGATTCACTCTCCCAGATGCCTCATTAATGCACTCATTTTGCAAGGTTGTTTGGTTGTTTAGCACCTTGCATTCAAATAATTTTTCTTTACTTATGAAAAAATGTTTTGAAAACACTGTGGAATATCTGGATCATTGTATCACTAAACTATTTGGCTTTGCACTATAAACAACATTGTATGAATAATAGTACAAATTACTGATGAGCATTTTGGATTGACAACACATTTGTAGAAAACTTTGGCTGATTATGGGATTTTCATTTGATTCACCAAGACAAATTAGCTGGCTCTTTTAACTGTGTATGTTAATATGAAACCCTAGTAAGTGAACAGTTTCATATCATAAACTGCAGAAAACTTATTTTTTTATTTGCTAGTAGAATTGTGGCTCATTATATATGTTCTAATATGTTGCACTGATAGAAAGATGGCTTTATAGGGTGGTGATACCACCCAAAAGCTTGAACTTTAGAGGGTGGAATCAAAAACCTGGGGCCGATCTTAATTTCCTAACTACCTCCTATGTCTGTATAATGGACTGAACCAAAACCCCCATCTCCAAATTTCCATCTCCAGGGTAACCCAGATATCAAACTACTTATTAGAATGCAGTCTCCAGATTAAGGGTTTGATTGTGCAAATTGCATATAGCCCATATTGATGGGTAGTGCTGAGCCACACCATCTCAAAGGCAGCAAGCTTCCTAGGAGGTGCTGCAGACTTCACTCCATGGGGCCAGCCACCTCTGCTGGTTGGTTTGTGGGGTGAGGGCAGTGGAACTTTGGTTCCACCTCCTCTGCCTCTCAGGGCAATGTGTGCCCTCAGAAGAGCAGGGAGAAAACAGCCCATGTGCTTCTTTGAGCATAACATCCCCTTGCTGCACCCTCTTCTGGCCAGCTATAACAGGGTGCATCAGTGGTTCCCTTTGTTTCCTCTCCTAGTCCCCATAGTGGCCCTGCAAGAGGCCTACCTTCCCTCAGGGAGGGACAGTCAAGTAGCAAATCTCTAGTCCAAAGAAAACATAAATGAGGGTCCTTCTGCCCCTCTGCCCTGCTCTCTTGTAGAGTGCTGACCATCTGATTTTCTCCACAGAGGCCTAACTCTTACCCAAGATGCCAACTGTGAGGGCTTCTTGCAGTCTGGTTCTCCATAGTCTGGGTCCGTGTTCCCATTCTCCCTCTAGGCCATCTGCTTGGAGTTTAGCTTTCTCCAGGGCCTGCCTCAGGAGCCACCTTCTTCCCTACCACTATCTCCTTTCAGGGCCAGTCACGGAAGGCACCCTCCTTCCTGCTGTTCTCCCCAGCTGAGCACTTCCAGCCCTTTATGGTGATCACCTGACTCCTTCCCAGGTGGGTCTGATAACTGAACTGAGCCACCTGATCCACAGCTGATCAGGATCAGTTGGTGGGGGGTGGGTAGCTGATCCATCACAAGCAAGGTTGAGCCCAACTCCCCTTAAAGAACCAGCCAGCCTGTGACACCATCCTTTCTATAGTCTATGCCAGGGGGTGGAGCCTCTTCACTCTGCACCCATATAAGGACTAGACAGAACGTGGCCCTCAGACATTTTTGCAAAAGTTGCTGTTAGCATCATCATATTTTCGGTTTTACCATATGGCAGCTGGCTCCTGGATTTATTCCAGTAAAACATAATTGGGGCTTATTCGCCCCTTGATATGAATGTTTAACTCTCATTAATGTCAAGCTCTCATTAGTAAATCTCAGTCACTTGAAATAATACAGTAAAATTAGTAGGCATTAGGCTGCCAGATCAGCTTAAGTGTCCCCAGTTCTTATTTTAAAGAGGCAAATGAACCAAAGGTGGAGAAGCAACGTATGTCACCAGCTCTGAACTTTAATGAAGGCAACATTTTATGACAAAGATTCCATGCAAATGCAAATGTATGTAGATTGTTTACTTAGACAACAGGTTTCATACATCATTCTCTGTATTCCTCCTCCCTGCCCCTTCCCTTTTGCCTGGGAAGAGATACTGTTGTTATTCTAGTCCTATATATCTTGATTTTATTATCTAACATTGCCATAAAAGTGACAAGAAAATGGGTTTTTCAGACAACAGTCTTCTGTTCCTGGTGTAATTTCATGTTGAGCTACAGATACTGAGAACAGCATATTGTTTATATACTTTTTCTTTAATTATATAGTATAGGCCTATCGTTAATGAGGTGCACAACGCTGCATAATTAAGAGAATGTTCAAAGCATCTGAGTATTGCTAGTTTCTGGGATCCAGAAAGAAGGAAATGCGAGCCAGCTGCTATTGGGGTTAATGGACTGGTTTTAGCCTGGTACTGGGGAGACCTGGGAATGTGTCTTACATAAGGGTTAATTGTACAGACCTCACCCAGGTAAGATCCCCAGTGCCAATGAGTGTGGTAGGCACAATCAGGGCCGGATTTAGGGGCAGGTGACCCAGGAGACTGCCTGGGGTGCTGGGCTTGGGGGTGCCAAGCTCAGGGTGCTGTTTTTGTTGTTAGTGACAAAAGGGCACATAGAATGTTTGAAGTAAAATGTTTCAGGCGTTTCGTATGTGGATTCATTTTTCACTAACCTCCTAGAATGTTCTGGACCTTTGCAGAATCTCATGGAACCTTTCAGACTTTCTGAGAACTAAATTTTCCTCAAACCTCCTAGAATGTTGTCAACCATTCCCTTGAGAGTATATAAGGGGTGGGACGTCGCCAGGCAGTCAGTGAGATACAAGAACAAAGTGAAGTGAAGTGAGATCCCAACTGCGATATTGTGAACCTTGTTTTATTGTGTAATTGTGAAAGTGTACTTGTGTTTTAATCCTTGAAGAGTATAAGTAGCAACTAATAAAGGACATATTTAATGAGATGCGAGCGATATCTATCCAACCCTTGTCTACGCAACAATATAAAGAAATACTGTTACTTCTTTTGCCGTGCTTAACACGTAATGTTTGAAGCCTTTGTAAGACTGCAGAGCATAGACTTTTGTTCGCTCTAATACTGTCTGTTTTTCCCCTTAGAAAATAAAAGATGCCCCCGAAGAAGCCTTCAGGAGCTCAGTATCGGAAGTGAAAAGCTCAATTGCAATCTAGTTTACAGCAAGGGGCAAATTTGATGGGAAAATATATGAAACAGAACAACATAGACTGGCCTTTAGACAGTAGCAATTATCCCAGTGCAGAAGAAACTGAGGTGAAGGGAAGTTCGGAAGAAAAATTCAAGAGGAAGGTTTTTTGTTCGCTCGTTGGCACTGCTTGAGCATCCATCAAAGAAAGGTTCAGATAAATGTAGCACCACAAAAAGACCTGGGGTGTGTGTGTGTGTGGGGGGGGGTTGTATGACCTTAGCAAGCTGCCGGCAGACAGACTCTTGAACAACTGTATGGATCTTCATCAGATGCTAACATATGGGGAATGTTCGCAAGTCAATGATAAAGACCTCGATGTTGAATTGGACAACATCGGTCACATTTTGCAACACGAGAAGAACTCTCCACTTCAAGTTCTGCAATTAATTCATGATGCAGAGCTGAAGGACATTTTTCCTAATGTGTGGATAGCTTTGAGGATTCTGCTTGCAGTCACAAGTGGTGAGTGCAGCTTTTCAAAGCTCAGGCTCATCAAAACATATCTTCAATCGACAATGGCTGATTAAAGACTGACATTGCTTGCTATTTTATCATGTTTATAGCAGGGGTGCTGAGGGCCATTGAACCAAACTATAAACCCTGGATATAATGAAAACCACTTCAGGCCAAGGGGTGCAGCAGCACCGCTAGTTCCAGCACCTATGGAGAAAAGCGACCTTTTGAACTAAAGGACCAGGGTTAGGATTCTAAGGCTGTTACCTACTGTAACATTATTTAATACTGGCCCACCCAATGTTGGTGCACAGTTCAATTTCTTGATGTTAGCACATTTCAGTTATTCTTATAATTAAAAAGTTTCCATAAGCAAAACAATTTTTTATTTGCTTATATATGGCATGAATAAATACAGATTTGCAGATCCTAGCATGCTAATTTATCATCTTATATGTCAGGGATAAGTCACACATGCAAATCATACATTAAAATCATGAAATGGGCTACAAATACAATAAAAAAGGTATTAAAAATGTAATAATTGGAGGAGGGCGCCAAAGCCGCTCCTCGCCTGGGGTGCCATTTAGTCTAGGGCCAGCCCTGGGCACAATAACAATGAGTTTGGCAGGCACAGCACAGCCACACTCATAGAGTCACTCTCATAGAATCACTTCTCAATAAGAAATCTATGCCCTGGAGATCCCTAATAAAACATTGCTACAGGGATGCTGCAGGTCAGAGTTAAGGGGAATTAGCAGATCTCTGTGAGCTGTGAGCTGCTTGCATGCCTGCTCCAAGTCACAGCTTTTAGTCCCTCACTATAGCCCTGATCCAGAGCCTGTGGATCAGGCCCTATAGTCCCCCACCTGTTAGACACGCCAATACCATGATCACAGGCACAATATAAGAACCCGAATGGAACAGAATAAAAGAGCACGGCACTTTCATTGCACAAAATTCATCTAATTTTAAAAAGTAAAAGTAAAATGCATCTTATCCCCCAAATAGAAACCTTTATTTATAATCAAAAACCATTGCAAATAGAAATGGTACATACAAATTATTTGTCCTTGTCTGTTAAATATTAAGGCTTGGATTTTCAAAACTGCCTACGGGGATTTGGACACCTAATTCCTAATGGGCTTGTCCCCAATCGGTGTTGGCAGCTTTGGAAACCTCATCCAGCTCAAAAGCGCTAACAGCAAACACATTTTAATGTAAAGCTCTGCCTGGGGATCCAATGTTAGCACAATATGCTGCCATGTGGGGGATCCAAATTTGCGTCCCAGGCTTGACATTTAGTATCACACTCCATAGGGTTCTTTACTCAGCACCCCTATGTTGGAAGGAAAAGCCTTGACATGTTGGATGTTTGACGGAGTGGGAGGATAATACTGGGACAAATTATGAGGGAATAAGGGGTTGCGGCTCCAATAAGGACTCAGAACACCCATCTCATGGGGAAAATGTTTCTTAAATAATAAATATTGTTGTGGACTTGGAGTAATATTTAACAGATGTTTACAGTATATTTTTTCCTAAAAATAAGATACACTTAATTGGAACAATATTCCACTTATCAATATCTGAAAACTCAAAGAACTTATTTTAGCTTAGCATAACATTTTTCTTATGTTTTCTTTTGACATTTTGCTTCCAAGATTATTGTTTGTTTGATTAAGAAGTCTGGCAGTTCATACCTGATTTGCATGGATCTTAACAGCTATACAGTTAGGTCAGATTTATAAAAGGCATTTCCTTTTTGCGGTTATAAAAATGTGATGGCTTGTTTCATTTGAAAAATGAAGAATTAATGTAATGAGACACTCTTGTAAACGTCCATTATTGAAGGCAATCTACAGTTACTTACAGGAGCTCTGGCTTAAATTTGATTTCTCCAACCACCTTCTCCTTCCATTCCAAAAGGCCCCTCCTCCCCCTGAATCATATCACAAAGAGCATTGCTGCAGTGAAAATATAATGCAAAATCATGCATTAAAAAGACATTCACAATTGGCAAGTATAATTACTCCTTTTTTTCCTCAAAAAGGGATTATCGGTGACTACAATATTGTCAAAACAATGCCCCAAAGAACAATATTTCAGACAAGTGCAGCCATCAAACAAACACACTGTATAATTATGTTCTTTGTCTCCTCTAAAATCTCTCGCTCCTATTTGTATCTTGTGTGCCTAAGACCTCCTCCAAGGGAAGCACCAGATTGTTTTTGACGATAGCACATATATTAAAGGTCTGATGGCTAGCTTGGCCTTTGCTGGGCTCTAATGGCAGTACTTGGCAGATCTGCCTCAGATGTGGAGCTGCGCCTGGACTTTGCCCTGAGCTAAAGATGCCACCTCTAATATACAGAACTGTCATGAATTTGTTTTTTGTCATAAATGAAGCATGGGGCTGTGCTTTAATTTTCCTCACTGCCCTCTGTCAGGTAATAACCATAAATATTGTCCTGAATCATTAAGTCACAACCTGAAATGTGATCCTGCCCAGTTTCCAATCAGACAGCCATCTGGAAGATGAAAGAAGTCTATTTTCGTTTTCGAATGATCCAGACTCTAATTTGTAGTAACACTCTTAACAGGCTGTTTCGGAGACATTAACCAGAGACTAGGCTCAGTTACTCAAGGAAGGTGCATTGTGTGTGCTGTCTAAAGCATTTTCAGCAGGCAGAACCATGTCTCTGATGTAAACCTGCAACGCTCAGAGACTTTTTAATCAGGTTAACCATATTCCTACATGAGCATTGGGTAGGCAAACAGGATGAGTGAAAATATATAATGTCATAAAAAGTGCCAGCATTTCTGTAAGACAAAAATGAGTAGTTCCATCAAGCTAACAATGACAGTTCGGGCTGTATATACTCCTATCAGTTAATTTAACGCTGAAAATGAATAGTATTATTTGTCTGCTATAGAAATAGGTGTTTCCACCACAGAGGTAAATCTTTTATTGCAACAGTGGAAATATTTTTAACAGTAAAAAAATAAAATGATTATGCTGCTGGTCAAAAGCACTGTCAATCAAGTGATCCTCATTATGTATTTGAAACTCCTGAGTCCTTCTGTCCCGTGGTACAGAGGCTTTCAATAGTTTGTGACATCACAAAACAGCTGGAGTGCAATCAGACAAAGTATTGAGCAGTCAAAATTGAAAGCACACGTATCAGCTCTTTCTATTCCAAGGTAAGTCATGAGAGAGCTGGGGTCTAGTGGTCTAAACATGGGACTGAGAGACAGGAACACCTAATTTCTCTTGTTTGTCTTGCGCACATCAGTAAATATAACCGTGTCTCAGTTCCCCATCTGTAAACTTAGGATAACACCCCCACAAGTGCGTAGTGTGGATCAAATAATGTTTGCAGACCACTATGTATTATTATTAGGATTAAAATTGTCCCCAAATTAAACAGCATAATATGAATATTAAAAAATACCAGGTGGGATGTTCAAAAGCACTCAACATTGGCCTAACTCCACTCCTAAGTGGAACCTAAAGACATATCTCTCATTCTTAAACAGTGCAGATAACATAATATTTAAGTGAGAACAAGTCGATATATTTTCTCTTTGAATGTATGTGGCAATCCAAGAAGGATCCAGTAACACAAATGCACTTGGTCAGCCTCTAGCAGATGTGCCTCAGGCAGACGAGTGAGCATGCAGTTGAGAGAGCTGGACCATCACACAGGCACAGGGGATCATGACGCGGATCCTCAGCAGCAGGGCAGTCCACCAAGGCCTCGTCTCATGACAAAGGGAAACCTCTGGATTCACATTTCTCATTCGCTTCAAAAGAAAACATTTGTGATGGGGAACACATTGATATTTCTCTCTCTCAGACTCACTGAAGGCTCCATACTTTGGGCAGCCTGTTGGTCACATGCCTGGACCAAAAAAACCTAGGACACTAATTTGAATATTATTAATGAGCCCAATATGCAGGCTCACCGACCTCACTCTGCCCATGTTTCATGAATCTGACGAGGCCCTTTATACTTTGTTATCTGGAGAACAAGCCCAGGCATGCCACAGATACTCTCTCTTTCTTTCAGTGGGAGAGGTTTCAGCAGTTGTGTATGGAGAGACAGTTAACAAATCTTCCGTATTTCTAGATGTTTTGTCATTTCAGGTTATGTTCTCTTTAAAGAATAGGGAAAAGACCTGCCATATGTATGTGAATGCCACAATCACATGGGGTTCACCTGCAGATTCAGAGAGCACCCCCTGGAGGTCTTTTAGGTGGAGATAATGGAATCAAAGTCCACTTGAATAAACCTTGTTTTTTCCTTCAAATATCTGTGAAATGGGTGACAATATTTTCCCCAGCAAATATGTTGAGGAAAGATGGGAAGGAGAAAAACATAAGTTATAATCTGTCTATGGCACGATCAGATGTTAGGATTTTGTTATTTTCTTGCATTTAAGCTGAAGGGGGACTAGCTTGCCACATGTGCAGGGGACGGGGGGGGAGGGGGAAGGCACAAGTGGAATCTCTTCCTCAGACTGAGCCCTTAAGCCAGAGCGATGCACAGTCATATTCCCTGCATTCCTTGATAGCAAGGACTGCATGATGCTAGCCTTGAATGTGGGGCTACCTTCTCCAAAAGAGGAGGGGCTGTATTAGAGGTTTGGCTCTACACCCCAACAAACAAGCTGGCACAAGGGTAGGCATCCAAGGCAGCCTTCCCACATAGTGGGCAACGGCTGCTCTGGCCCAGGTTGCCCTGGTGCTGCTGGAGGCAGTATGTCTCTGCACTCCACTTCCCCCACCAGAGACAGACACTTTACAACCTCAGTCTAGCGCTTACATTATGCAGATCTCATTGGCACTAACTACTTTCCTATCCTATTTTACATCCTAATCTGTTACTTCACCTTGCTAAAGAGAACATAGCTCCTGTGGAAAGTGCTGGTTTCCAGTTCTGGAGTCTAACCTCTGCTCCCCACATAACAGGTACAGACAGGTGGTGGCTGTGCAGGGTTCCCCTCTCACCCTAACCATGTGCTTCAGCCTGACCTGGGATGAGAGGATCGTCCACTCCTGGTGCTTAGTCAATTGATTAGCTCTTTGTGTGATGGCTGACAAAAGTGTCGACTGAAGAGATGGTGTTTATGACACGGCATCTCTCTGAGCACACAGAATTGGACCAACTCGTTTTACATTAAAGAGCTATTATATTAATATGGGCCCATTCATAAATTGTTTCCAGAATGGCAGAAGGAGCATCTTGCTGTATGTGTCCAGTTACCACATACTTTACAGAATGAAGTCCTTTCTTGTTAATGTTATTGCTCACTTGACGGTAGTGCTGCAAGCCGCTGCTGAGATGAGGACCCCATGGCCCTACAAGCTACACATGCACATAGTAAATGACTGTCCCTGTCCCAAATTGTTTCTGATCTAAATAGACAAGACAGACAAAAGGTGGGAGGAAGGAAGTATTATTATCACCCTTTAACAGACTGGGAATTGATGCAGAGAGAGTGAAATCCTGGCCCCACCGAAGTCTTCAATGGGGCCAAGATTTCATCCAGTGAGATTAAGTGACTTGTCAAGGGTTACACAGAAAGTCTATGGCCAAGAACTGAACCCAGAGCCTCTAAGTACTGTCTAGTGTATTAGCCACAAGTTTACCCCCTCACCCTGAAGCAAACGTGTTTCACTACCAACCACTACCAACAGGCAGGAACACAGAGAGTTCTAGCTGTTCACAGTACCAGCTCTCCCAAAATATACAAATAAAATGTGAGAATAAGTAATAATTTTCCCTTTTTTGACATGATCTTTCAAATTCACGTGTCTCCCCGCCCCTTATTGATGCATGCACTATACTACTATAGAACAGTAGAGCAGACATAAAATAATTCCCTCATCTGGCATACCATGTAATATCTATCGGAAAACATCAAACTCATCCCTTTGGAAAAAAACCCTATTTTTTCCTAATCGCATCATTTGGACAAAACACAGTTGTGATTATATGGAGCATGCTGGGTCTTTCTACATTCCACAACTGTAATAATGAAACCATTAAATTACTAGGTCAGAGGTCCCAATTCACAAAGAAATAATACCAGTTTATTGTTTCTAATCTTATTAAGTTAGAAAATAGTCTTGAGAGGTAACGTCAACCTGTAATGGCTGAAGTATTGATTATATTAACCCAGTGCTCATGGATAATTCAAAGAGCCTAATTTCATCTAATTTCTGTAATTTTTAAAACACTCCAGCCCAACTGCTTTAATGGCAAAATAATCCACAATTATTTCTATAAATAATGTAAATCTATTATCGGATTTGTTATGGATTAGCTGGTAAAGCATTTTGTATAATGGGTTAGAAGAATATTTTTTCTTTTAAAATCCTTTTTCTTGAACCCAACTATCTTTCCAGGTGGAGGCATCATTTCATTTTTTTTTAATCTTGCTGATAAAATAAATAACTATGACCAAAATTCCATGCGTCTGACGAAGCGGGTCTTCACCCATGAAAGCTTATGCTCCAATACGTCGGTTAGGACTCTTTGTTGCTTTTTATGACCAAAATGTCTACTGATTTTTGGGTGCCTCCCTTGCACTCAGCATTGATGGGCCCTTTTTGGCCTTTATCAGTATATAACCAGTTTATAATCAATAAGTGCCATCATTCCAGCTCTTACAAACCTTACTTTCTCCTAATAGTGGAATATAAATGCACCAACATTTGAGAATGCATGAGCCCAGTTATGCCTATACTCTATCTAAACTAAGGATAAGACCTGATCCTGCTAGGTTCCTAGTGCTTCTTGCAAGTTTTTGAATACCATCCATTAAAACAAAGATATGTAGTAGTGTGTGTGCATATGAAATATACATACTCCTATATACCCTCAAATCACTAGTGTTCAGTTGGGACATGATCCAAAGCCCATTATATTCAATGGAAGTCTTTCAATTACTTCAGTGGCTTTTAGATCTGGCCCTCAGAGCTGGTTATTTTTAAAATTATATTTTCTAAGGGTGTTTCTGCTGTTGCCCACTGCACCCTTCCTGCCCCATAGCCTCTTGCTTCGTTCAGAATCTTTGTGCTGAGAAAGGCTGTGTTTTGGAATCCTTTTACTCCTCTTTCTCATCCTTCACCCACTAAGGTTTTACTACCAAAGTACTACACACATTAACAACATTAATGTGATTTAAGTTACTGAACCAAACTGAAGGCTAGTCAATTCAAAATATTTCTCATAAGAATATTTATTAGCTCAGAGGACATGTGTGGGCAGAGCACATTTTTAGTGACCTGTAACGCCTGAATAATGATCACAATAAATCAGACCTCATTACTATATAAAGGTAGTCTGGATGGAGCAACTCACCAAGTAATGAGGTCTAATTTGGTGCCACAGAATTATTTTACTCAGTATTTAGGACTGGGGGGGAGCAGGGACTGAAAGGGGTCTAATTAATCCAGATTTCTCATGTGATGGTGAGTCACTAATTTTGGCCAGCTGCTTCAGCGTGATATTAAAGGTCAGGTCTTTAATTGTTATTGGCTACATTTAGCCATTCAGAGTGAATGGTCTAGACTTCTAGTATCAGGTTATATGGAAAAGGGTTGGGGCTAAAATCACAGTATAATGGGATTTTGGAAAGTAAAGGATGAAAGATCAGGGGAAAGTGGAAGAACCAAGCAGGAGGACCCTATACTTTGTGCAGAACTAATAAAACTAGCGAAGTGCACAAGGTGGCAGCCTGGACTACATTGATGAAGCTCTGGGGGTCACAACCCCTGGGTTTGAGTCCATGCTCTGCTGTGTAACCTTGGGGAAGTTACTTCACCTTGCTTTTGTTTCCCGCCTGTAAAATGGGAATACTGATACTTACCCTCTTTTACAAAGCACATTAGCATCAATAGATGAAAAATGCCATATAAGAGCTAAGCTAGGCATGATTATCTATTCTGTACTGTATTTCATAGCCATGTTTGAGATTTTCAAAGCAGTTAGGAGGAGATAGCTGCACACCTTCAACTAAAATTAGTGGAAAACACAAGACTAAATCCCCAGTAATACTTTGAAAATCTAAAACAGAGCCTTGTATTTCTAAGGTACCTATCACTGTGGTTTCTAAAGCCCAGATCCTCAAAGGTATTTAGGCACTTAATTCCCATTGGAAGTTTGGTGTTTAAATACTTTTGAGGATCTGGGCCTATGTGTAGAGAGGGACCTAAACCAAAATCCCGGATCCAAACTCAAAATCTAATTACCAATCTGAATTTATTAATCTCTATAATGGAGAGAAGCTAAACACCAATCTGAACACTTATCCTCTTGGTGTTCATAGTCTGGTAGCAAATCTGAGTTTTCCCAAAGTTTAGTGTCTTTGGATTTTGGCCAGAAGTATGCTGCAAATTAGGATCCGAATCTGGATCTAGGTTCTAGATTCAGTTGTATCCCTGGTAAATATATATGCAAGAAAAGTGCAGTACATTCTTCAATATCCAATAAACAAATTATTTCCCTGAGAATGCATGAGAATACTTTCTTCTTCTAGTGGAAAATACATTGTGCCAGCTCTTCTTCAGTTGACTCTTTGTGGTATATATGACCTGGAGTGAAAAAAAATCATGAGAACTTAAAATAAATCCTGCCTAGAAAGCCAAAATGCAAACCAAAATGTCCTATATGGTATAATATCCAGTGCTCAAATCGAAGGGGAGAGAAGTGGTGGCATACCCTCAAAAATGATAGCATGTGCCAACTTTTCCCCCTTTTTCTCATCTGTCTTCCTTGTCCAGAAAGACTGAGAAGTGGGAGCATAGCACGACCATTTACATCCTTCCCTCCTTGAGAAATCATGCTACCTTATCAAATTACAACACTAATATGATTTCATGCAGAAGAAACACAAAAGATCTGCATCTTGCCAAAATGGGAAGGGGAATCTGAGAAAATGTACAAGGAGGAGCCAGACAAAAGTCAAAATCTGATACATGCTCCCATGGAAAAAATAAATAAATTACTATGGAAAGCAGACAACAACTACTAATCAGAGCAGCAATAATTTGATATCTGCAGAAATCCACATATTGGTGCGTGTGGTATAATGTAACCATTTAAGTGGATTACTAAGCATGCAGGACTCATCTCTATACGATGATAGGGCGGATTTCATTTCAGATGGCAAGGGGATTAACAAAATGTGCTGCAGATTTACATGTTCTCTTGTTGCCTAGTGGATGCTGCCATGTGTAATAATGCAATGTTAGACAGCTTCCTTAACAAGGTTTGGGAGTCTCTTCAGTGAGTTTTTCAAGCCCGGTCCACTGGCTGTTACTACTGACATTTTTTATAATCCTGAAAGGATGGGATGCTACATATTAAATTGGGCATCTTATTCTTCTAATATTTGGATCATTTGTCCTTTGTGCATTTTTTTTTTTTTTTTTTTTTTTACTAGACAGGGGAACCACATCACTCCAACCATGAGGTGAAATACCCTGGGGCTGGGTGGCTCTTTGACTTGCCCAGTCAGCACTGATCTCTTGCTGTCTGGAGCCCTGTGTCACAGCAATCCATTATTTCTTAGTTTAATTCTTTATGCACAGCTTTTCATATTGATTACCTAACATCATTAGTTTTGGTCATTCCATACAAGAGACAACGGAAAGATCAATTTTAAACATATGAGCAAAAGGAACTTGCTCTTAAAGCATCCAGGGACTGGAATCATTTATCTTCTGCTCTCTGAATCATAAATCTTTTACAAGTGTGGAGTTAGATTCATTGTTTGCTACAGACACATGTGATGGAGTAGGGGGCACTGTCAAAGTGTCCTGCTTTGCAGGATGGAGCTGCACCCATAAAAACATATTGCTATTGGCATAGATAGTACCATGAGCTGCTGCAGATAGCATGGTGTCACTCTGTTATATAGCTTGGTTTTCATAGTGGGACAAGTTCTCTGCTCAGTCACTGAGAATACATTATGTCCGCTATGGACATCATGCTGACAGGCGCTGAATGCCCTCCATTCCCATTTATTTCAGGGGAGGTTAAAGGTGCTCACTACTTCTCAAAAAGTATTCAGCACATTGTAGGATTGGATCTTATGTCTGGTTCAAATCACTGCCTGAGGTTTGGGCAAGTCCATCGTGTTTCAGAATCAACCTATGCTCACAGTGAAGGTGGACTCAAAAACACAACACCTGTTAATACAGCTTGAAATATCTCGGTAGACGCTAAAGGAAGAACAACAGTTCGAAGTAAGATGATTAGAGACATCACTGGTAACTCTGTTATCTGCCATCAAACCTAGAAATGATTTCTGGCTCACAGTGGTGAGAGGTGTCTTTTGCTACCTGTCTGTGAGATGCCACTATGTTCCTTTGCTGTCAGGAGGCCCACACTTTCATTGCAGAGCCAAAAATGCTGATGTGCTGTGTGTCATGCTGTCTAGAGTGGTTGAGGACATGAATGCCAACCTCTGGGCAGAGACCCCAAAAGGGTTGTATGTTCTGTAATTAGATTTCACCAACCCAGTACAAACATGAACTTCTGAAGCACTATAATAGTCTTACCATGGAATCACAGACAGCCCCCTTGGGTCCGCCAGTTTATCTTGTTCATTCAGGCAAGCTGAACTTAGTGATAGATGGTTGCTATATACCAAAGATCACAAAAGATTCAGGTTACTTCCAGTCCCAAGAGACCAGTCACTTACCCCAGGTCAATTTGTACCTCAGATCTCACACTAAAGGCAATGCTCGTAGCCAATCCTAGAGTAAAGTTACTAAGGATTTATTAACCAGCGGAAAGAAATGAGAGTTATTTATCAGTTAAAGAAGGCAACATACATACACAAATGAGTTACAGTCAATGGTTCCAAAAGGTGACAGAGTTGTAGTCATCTGTCAGCACTGATTCTCTTTTGGGGCTAACCCAGGTTGACTCTGGGGATCTCTGCTTCTGTTTCCTAGCTCCAGCCCTTTCAGAGTCGAAACAGCAAAGAGATGAAAAGTTTTCATGTCAGCTGTCTGGATTTCCTTCTTCCAGCCCTTTCGCATGTTGTGTGTGCAGGGGCAATTACTAAAGTCTTTGTACTGTAATGTTCCACAGCGACCCATTTAGTTTTCATAGTCCTTCCCGATGGCCTATGAAGCCTCTTCATAGGGCTTTAGTATTTTATACTAGGCAAGGTTTTCTCTTGTTTAGTGAGTTACATAGTTCAGAAAAAACATTTTACAGCTATATAGCAAACACACAAGTATTAGCTTATAGCATGGGATACAGACATTATAAGTAGGATTAATCCATGTAGCAATTTACAAACATTTCATAAAGTCTAAACACTAAACACCTCGTTATAAGTCTAATATCCATCTTAACCATACTAACACACAGGTGAGCTGGACTGGTTTCCTGCGATGAAACTGTCAGTGCTCAGCTGAATCCTAAAGCCTTGGCAAGAGCTGGCACCTGGTTTCCCAGCATCACACTGTGCCCTAATTTTTTTTCCAGCAGCCATGTGATTACAGGCTGGCAGCTTGTCAAGAACATAGTCATATTAGGGACAGTACCTTCATGGCTAGACACAGGGAGCAGACAAACCATCTAAGTAGCAGTGAGACCATTTTATTCCACCAGCGGCTCAGGATGATATATGAAACTACCAGAGATTACAGTCACTGAGGTGCTGGGAGTAATTTGATTTTTATGGTTAACCCTAGCACATCTTTTGTTTATTCATGCTATTCTAGAGTGCTCTTATCTTGTATGACTTTATGGAAACAAAACTAAACAGGCAGAGACATACCCTCTAGCTACATTTTCAAAAGCACCTAACTGATTTAGGGTATGTCTCCACTGCAAAAATGGCCCACGACAGCAAGTCTCAGAGCACAAGTCAACTGAGTCATGCTACGGGGCTAAATGTAGCGGTGTAACCATTTGGGCTCTGGCTGGAGCCCAGGGCCTGAAAGCTGGCAAGAGTGGAGGGTCTTGGAGGCCAGGCTCAAGCCCAAGTCTGAATGTCTACACTGCTATTTTTTGCCCTGTTGTGCAATTCACACAAGCCCGAGTCAGTTGACCCAGGCTCTAAGACTCGCTGCCATGGGTTGGTTTTTGCAGTGTAGACATATCCTTCAGAGCTTAAGTTCCATTTTCAAAAGTGACTTAGACACTTAGAAAAAATAGTAAATATGGCAGGCGAACAGTTTGGCTTAACTGTGAAATCCTTGCTGATCTTAAACTCAAAAAAGAAGCTTACAAGAAATGAAAGATTAGACAAATGTCCAGGGAGGAGTATAAAAATATTGCTTAGGCATGCAGGAGTAGGGTGACCAGATGATAACTTCAAAATATCGGGACTGCCGCAGGGGGAGCGCTTTTTCAATTGTTACATTAACTGTGTCCGGGTCTTCGGCGGCACTACGGCGGCAGGTCCTTCAGTCACTGACGGTCTTTGGCAGCATTTCGGCGGCGGGTAATAAATCTTGCCGCCAAAGAAAGAAGTACCTGCTGCTGAAATGCCCAAAGACCGTCAGCGACTGAAGGACCCGCCGCCGAAATGCCGCCGAAGACACGAACGTGCCAGGTGAGTGTAACAATTGAAAAGGCGCTCCCCCTGCCTCTCACCGCCGCCTAAGCAAAAAAAATAAAAAATAAAAATAAAAACAGGCCGCCGCACCCGAAACAAAATATCGGGACAAATGGCGTCCCGACCGTACTTTGGTCGGGACGTGGGACAAACTGCTCAATATCGGGACAATCCCGATTTTATCGGGACGTCTGGTCACCCTATGCAGGAGTGAAATCAGGAAGGCCAAATCACACTTGCAGTTGCAGCTAGCAAGAGATGTTAAAAGTAACAAGAAGGGTTTCTTCAGGTATGTTAGCAACAAGAAGAAAGTCAAGGAAAGTGTGGGCCCCTTACTGAATGAGGGAGGCAACTTAGTGACAGAGGATGTGGAAAGAGCTAATGTACTCAATGTTTTTTTGCCTCTGTATTCACGAACAAGGTCAGCTCCCAGACTACTGCACTGGGCAGCACAGCATGGGGAGGAGGTGACCAGCCCTCTGTGGAGAAAGAAGTGGTTCAGGACTATTTAGAAAAGCTGGACGAGCACAAGTCCACTGCATCCGAGGGTGCTGAGGAGTTGGTGGATGTGATTGCAGAGCCATTGGCCATTATCTTTGAAAACTCATGGCGATCAGGGGAGGTCCCGGATGACTAGAAAAAGGTTAATGTAGTGCCCATCTTTAAAAAAGGGAAGGAGGAGGATCCGGGGAACTACAGGCTGCTCAGCCTCACCTCAGTCCCTGGAAAAATCGTGGAGCAGGTCCTCAAGGAATCAATTCTGAAGCACTTAGAGGAGAGGAAAGTGATCAGGAACAGTCAGCATGGATTCACCAAGGGCAAGTCATGCCTGACTAACCTAATTGGCTTCTATGATGAGATAACTGGCTCTGTGGATGAGGGGAAAGCAGTGGACATGTTATTCCTTGACTTTAGCAAAGCTTTTTATACAGTCTCCCACAGTATTCTTGCCAGCAAGTTAAAGAAGTATGGGCTGGATGAATGGACAATAAGGTGGATAGAAAGCTGGCTAGATCATCGGGCTCAACAGGTAGTGATCAATGGCTCCATGTCTAGTTGGCAGCCGGTATCAAGTGGAGTGCCCCAAGGGTCAGTCCTGGGGCCGGTTTTGTTCAATATCTTCATTAATGATCTGGAGGATGGCGTGGACTGCACCCTCAGCAAGTTTGCAGATGACACTAAACTGGGAGGAGTGGTAGATACGTTGGAGGGTAGGGATAGGATATAGAGGGACCTAGACAAATTAGAGGATTGGGCCAAAAGAAATCTGATGAGGTTCAACAAGGACAAGTGCAGAGTCCTGCACTTAGGACGGAAGAATCCCATGCACTGCTACAGACTAGGGACCGAGTGGCTAGGCAGCAGTTCTGCAGAGAAGGACCTAGGGGTTACAGTGGACGAGAAGCTGGATATGAGTCAACAGTGTGCTCTTGTTGCCAAGAAGGCTAACAGCATTTTGGGCTGTATAAGTAGGGGCATTGCCAGCAGACTGAGGGACGTGATCATTCCCCTCTATTCGACACTGGTGAGGCCTCATCTGGGTACTGTGTCCAGTTTTGGGCCCCACACTACTAAAAGAATGTGGTAAAATTGGAAAGAGTCCAGCGAAGGGCAACAAAAATGATTAGGGGGCTGTAGCACATGACTTATGAGGAGAGGCTGAGGGAACTGGGATTGTTTAGTCTGCAGAAGAGAAGAGTTAGGGGGGATTTGAGAGCTGCTTTCAACTACCTGAAAGGGGGTTCCAAAGAGGATGGATCTAGACCAGTGGTTCCCAAAGTGGGGTTCGCGAACCCCTGGGGGTTTGCAGAACGTTACAGGGGGTTCACCAGAAAAATTTCACTAATGGGGGCCAGAGGACCTCGGGCATTGGAGGCAGCAGGTGGGACCCAGTTACAGGGCAGACAGCCCAAGCCCCAGGGAGAGCGGGGCCAGACAGTTGGGGCTGGCAGCCTGAGCCCTACCCCCGTCAGCAGGGGAGCCAGCAGCCCGAACTCCAGCGCTCTGCGTGGGGCAGGCAGCCCAAGCCCCCGGGAGAGCGGGGCTGGATGCTAAACCAGACCTGAGATTTTATCTTTCTCCAGTGGTTCCGGACTTCCAAGAGTTATGCAGAGCAAAGCAAGCACATCCATCACACTGAGGAAATTTAAACTTTAATCCCTGGAAATATTCATTTTTAGGAGGGGGTTCACGAGATTTCACAATTTAGTGAAAGGGGTTTGCGGGCTGTTAAAGTTGGGGAACCACTGATCTAGACTGTTCTCAGTGGTAGCAGATGACAGAACAAGGAGTAATGGTCTCAAGTTGCAGTGGGGGAGGTTTAGGTTGGATATTAGGAAAAACTTTTTCACTAGGAAGGTGGTGAAGTACTGGAATGGGTTACCTAGGGAGGTGGTGGAATCTCCTTCCTTAGAGGTTTTTAAGGTCAGCTTGACAAAGCCCTGGCTGGGATGATTTAGTTGGGGATTGGTCCTGCTTTGAGCAGGGGGTTGGACTAGATGACCTCCTGAGGTCCCTTCCAACCCTGATATTCTATGATTCTATGATACTTATGAGCCTGAGTGCTTGTCTACATGGTGAATTACCGTGCAGCAAGCCAGGGGTGTGAATCTACAGGTCACCAGCTTGCTGTGCAGTAACTCACCAAGTGGATTCTACTACAGTGTAGTGAAAGTCCTGTAGTGCAACTTAGGGTACTGTGCTTTCAGAGAAACATAGGTTCTCCACTTGCGAAGTAACTCCCTGCTCTCCATGTGTCAGTATATAATGCCTGCATCTGCAACTTTCACTCTATGCATCTGGAGAAGTGAGGTTTTTATCCACGAAAGCTTATGCCCAAATAAATCTGTTAGTCTTTAAGGTGCCACCAGACTCCTTGTTGTTTTTATAGGTTCCTAAATTATTTAGGTGCTTTTGAAAACTTTACCCTTGGGCTCTCTGTGCCTTGCTTCCTCCTCTGAAAAACAGGGATAGTAGTAAACAAATACATGGGGAGAGGGATAGCTCAGTGGTTTGAGCATTGGCCTGATAAACCCACGGTTGTGAGTTCAATCCTTGAGGAGGCCACTTAGGCATCTGGAGCAAAATCAGTATTTGGTCCTGCTAATGAAGGCAGGGGGCTGGACTCAATGATTTTTCAGGGTCCCTTCCAGCTCTCTGAGATAGGTATATCTCCATATATTTTTGGTCCTGCCATGAGGGCAGGGGACTGGACTCGATGACCTCTCGAGGTCCCTTCCAGTCCTAGAGTCTATGAATCTATGAATATTTTAAAGGTTGTAAGGAGCTCAGAGCTAGATAGATAGATACACTACCCATGACTTAGTAAGAAAACACTAAATAGAATATATTCTGCCCACTATAATATTATTAAATTTGCTCTAAGAGCCAAATTCTTTTCTCAGTTACACCCACACAACCTCATTCCACTGAAGCCCTAGCTTACAACATGTTTCCAATGAGATATTACACAGTTATTGAAAGAAAGCATAATACTCTCAGGCAGTTATTCCTGAGTTTATAGGAAATCTTAGATGTGAGCTTTATGTCCTGTATGGCCCAAAGGACTTCTGGGGAATAGCCCATTTTTAAATAAGTGCATTATCTGTATTTCTTCACATTTGAAGAAATGTACAATAACTATGTGTGACAGTAATATTGAGACCTGACTTTATCAGAGGCCCAGATCTTGAGGAAAAATTGTAAATTTTGCTTTTAAAGGAAAATAATGTATTTCCATGAATTTGTTTAAAGCAAAAATGTAACTTTCTTTCAAATAAAATGTCACTATCTTTACAGCAACTTTTCAGAATGAACAAAACATTGAGAAAACTCCTTGTTTTTTCACAAGCATTTTAAAGAGAAAATTAGAAGTCATTGTTTGTTTTGAAAACCTGTTAAAGATATTTTCCCCTCGCTTCACCAGTGGTGAGAATTTATAGCTACACAGTTCTCTTCTGTGGCTGCTCTGAGTACAGCTGTGTGAATAACTGATTTTTACTTAAACTGACCAGAAGAAAATAATAATATAATAATAAATAAATAAATAAATAATTTTGGGTTGACTCAAAACAATTTTTTTTTCTAAATTTTCAGTGAGCTGAGAAGTAAAAAAAATTTTTTTGATTGAACCAATATTTCATTTCTTTTTTGAGCTTTTTTTTAAAAAATGAAATAAAATTTCAAAACAAAAAGTCACTTTAAATTCAAAAATTGAAATGTTTCATTTCAAACATGACAAATTGAAATGTTTCCATTTTTTCTGATTTTTTCCAGTCAAGCAATTTGGCAAATTTGACACAAATTCACAAATTTTTTTCATCAACCCAAATTTGCATTGTTCAGGAAAATAAAGTTTTGGATAAAAAATTTCAGCTGGCTATATCCTGGAGTCAGGGGGAGATCATTTTGCTACATTATTCTGCTTCTGATGCTTCTCTCCTTCAAAAAGTGACTGTGGCAGCTGTCATTGTGCTCCTGTGGGAATTATATGTGACCACTGTACACTAGTGAGTAATACTGTTACCTCAAATGTCTTTATGCACCACTGGATGCTCTCTGATATGTGTAGGAAACATGATATCATATGGTATCACTGTGCATAAGTAGTAAGCATTATAGCACAGTTGTTCACCAGTGGGCAGCAGGGCCGGCTCCAGGCACCAGCAAACCAAGCAGGTGCTTGGGGCGGCACATTTTCAGGGGCGGCATTCTAGCCAGCCTTTTTTTTTTTTTTGCGCTTGTGGCAGCAAAAGCCTAGAGCCGGCCCTGGCAGCAGCAGCGCGTCCTGCACGGGGGGTGCCCTGGGGCCGCTGCGGTTCGCATCGGGGAGCAGCGCCCGCACCTTATGGCCGGGTGGGCTCCAAGCGCTGGACACTCAGGCTGGGGGCCGCCCCGCGGGGCGCACGGAGCCGCCTGGAGGTGCCACAGGACGGCCCCCCCCCCCAGCGCCGCAGCCGGGGCTGGGCGAAGCGGCCAGAGCCACCCAGGGACTGCGGCAGGGCAGCCAGGAGCAGCAGCAGCAGCAGCAGGGCCATAGTGGGGACCAGTGCCCGAGGCGCTGCCGTGCAGGGCCTGTGTCCCGCTCTCCAGGGCTCCGCTCCCTCTGGGGCTGCCCTGCCCCAGCTCCTCAGCCCTCTGCCGGGCGGTCCCCCAACTCTGCCGTCCCGGGTCCCGGCCGGTCCTGGAGGCGGGAACCTCAGCTGGAGGGACCCTGGGCTGAGGCGCAGCCCGGGAGCCCCGCTGCTTACCCTGACCCTGCCAGCACCAGACCAGCTGGAGGCGAGGGGGGAAGCGGGCAGAGTCAGCACTGGTGGGGGAAGCCCGGGGCTTGGGCAGCAGGGAGTGCGGGTGGGGTGCGGGGGAGAGCCCAGAGTTTGGGCGGCAGGGGGTGCGGGTGGGGGGGAGAGCCCAGGGTTGGGGCGGCAGGGGGTGCGGGTGGGGGAGGGGGCAGCAGGAGGTGCAGGAGGGGGGGAGCCCAGGGCTGGGGTGGTAAAGGGGTCTGGGGGGAGCCCAGGGCTGGGGTGGGGGGGCAGCCAAAAAATTTTTTGCTTGATGCGGCAACAAACCTAGAGCTGGCCCTGGTGGGCAGTACTGAAACACATGCTGTTGCTACTAGTTATGGGAGCAGCACCTCAAAAGGTTTGGAGATTTGGCTTGGAGAACCATCCTAACATTTAAAATATTTATTTAAAGCAGTGGTTCCCTGATGCTGGGGGTTCTCTGTAGGTTATGCAGATGTATGTTTCTTGAGCCAGAGCCGGAACATGCCAGAATGGCATTCCGGCACTTTTGCCACATGGAGGACACCATTTTGAGAACAAAATGGCGTCCTGCGCACAGGATGACATTACATACACTGTGTGTTAGAGGTTATCCTGGCGGGAATATTCCCACACTGGCAGTGGCATTCCGGTACTACCAGAAATGAAAGGGATTTGGGACATCTAGTCAGGTGCCAAAGGGTCCTTGGGGAAAAATGGTTCAGAACCATTGATCTAAAACATACTAACACCTTATTCATATTATTTATTATTTGTATTGTGGTAGCACCTAGAAACCACTAATCAAGGATCAAGGCCCCATTGTGCAAGGCATAGTACACATATCCATCAAAAAGATGGTCCCTGTCCCTAAAGTATTTTGGCTCAGATCCTAAGAAATATTTAGGAGTCTACTTCCCATTTATTTCAATGGGAATTAGGTGCCTAAATAACTTTCAGGATCTCAGCCTTTGAGTCTGAAACTATGGATGGGAAATCTCAATAGGGCAGCTTTTTCATGAGTTTTCTTGTATTTGGCACCACTACCGGGCCCTGAGGAACAATAACAGGCTTTGAGGGGAAGTGGGGGGATTTGACATTTCCAGTCCTGGCTGGACTTGGAAGTTCAGTGGTGTGTGAAAGTGAAAATAATTACCAAAAATTAATTAATTATACTTTATAATATTCTCTGATACATAGCAGTTGGATCTCTTCATTAGTGTCCAATGATCCAGAAGACATTTACCATACATTTTTCATTCTTATTATTATTAGATATATTTATAAAGCTACCATTTCCATGGTATGCAGTATCCATTGTCAACACTAAGAGTTTACAGAGGGTGCATTAAGTGAGTGTCCCTACTGTACATCCCATATGAACATTGACTGGCAGCATTGTGATAAAGTGATCAGCAGGAACAAGCCTCACAGATGGGTGAGTGGTAACATTCCCATATCTAGATTTGGAAAGCCAAGACTCCGCTTGATACGAAATAGAACCATTTGGATCTTTCATAAATTATAGCAGCCTACAATGGAATTTCCGTAACTCATGATTTACAGCTCCTGGACACACTTCCCACCTGTGTGAGATGGACAAGGCACATGGATATTCCAGGCAGGAGAGCCCCCTGTTTCTTTCCTTTCAGAGCTGTCTGAATATTTGTAAAGAAGAGATCAAGGAAGAAAACAATACCCTAGGAATGAATTCCGAAGTAACTATCAGAGCTGATTATGTGCATGGGAAGTGACAGTTTCTGGTTGTTGTTAGTATGCAGCAAATTGAGGCATTGTAGTTTTATCTGTTACCAGAAAAGTTCTCTATTTGAAAAGAAGGGGGGGGGGGAAAGCAGGAGCCCCACCGTCTCATTTTTAACAAGGACCAGCTGAAAAATGAAGGCAAGCAGCACACAGACCGTCTTATGTCTGCCAATTCATTTCCTGGCCCTGGGAAAAAAAAAAAAAAAAAAACCTCTTGTTTCCTCTCTTGCAGGCCAAACATGGCAAAGTACCAGGGGAATTCTGAACGGAATCAATTGCACTTGTTACTAACTGAGTTTTCTTTTATTCTTATATTACCAAGGCCTGGATACTCAGCTGCAAGCAATTATAATGAAGAGTTACTGAGTAATGGTTTCCAGATTGCTCCATGATGGGGCATTAATTGAAAGGGACAATTTAAGAGCTTAGGCCATGTAAATGCATTTCTTATTCTGTCAGATCGAGAAATTTCTGCATGCAAGACGCAGAAAACACTGAAAACTGATAAAGAGTTACTAGTAGCTACTTAAAGGAACATTTGGAAAAAGGGGTTTTACATTTACGGAATCAAGAACAATTAAAATAAAGTACGAAGCCAGAGTTTTATTAGGAGTTAGAATATATACTTTATCAGTGGTGGGGCAAAGTCTGCTCACAAAGACACAGATCCTGAAAGGTATTTAGGTGCCTAACAACAATTGGGAGTTAGGTGCCTAAATACCTTTGAGGATCTGGGCCAGAGCACCAATCCTGAAGTCAGCTGAGATACTCTTGATCAAGACAGGGGTTGATGGAAGCAGAGTTCGGCATAAATTCTATCCATCTAATCTCTCTTTAAGGTCCAATCATGGTCCTACTGAGTCAAAAGCCCATAATGACATGATGGACACCTGCCTTTTAATGCCTGGTAAGAGAAAGCACTTCCTTTTTTCAGGCTTAGCTTCACAGTAAAACAATGGGCTCCAGGCTAGACAATGGATAGATGAAGTATCTGAATGAGACGGTTAATTCTACCTGGACTGAATAAACAACATAAATAAAAATAGTCAGCAGGAAATGGTAGCAAAGGCTTGGGTCGTTTGCAATGGTGATTCTCCTCTCCAATAAAGTCAGTGTAGTGATGCTGCTATAACACTAGTTTAATAAAAGAATCAGGCCCAGGAAGTTTATTTTTCTGCACATTCATAATCAGTTTTGCATTAAATTGAGAACTGTGTTGTGGTTACGAATGTAAAATTGCGGCTGAAGAGTTAGAACAAAAGAGTACAACCTGCCTTAGCACATTTTTAATGGACAAATAGGAGAGATTCTATTTTCTGCATGAAACAACTAAACATTTATGATTCTTTTCAAGTTTGGAAGAAATACTTTTTTGCACTTGGCTGTGAAATCACATATACAGACTTCTACTTCAGTCAGGCTTATTTTCTTCTAGATAGTGTTACATCCTACAAGAATGCTAAATTAATTTCATTCACTTAACTTTCATTCTAGATTAGTGATTTTTTCCAGTTTCCTCATCCAGTTAATATTAGCTCTAAAATAAATGACGATATAGAGACATATTTCTCTTTCCAAAGCACTGAGGCAGTCAGTGGAATAATTCCTGGATTCTTCACTTCTCACACTACTGTTCTTATCCAGCTTGAGTAGACAGAAGTTCAGCCACTTATGATTAAATCACTAAAGTGAAGAAGGGCATCAATGAACAGTTTGCTGACCTTTTACTCGATATTCAATGAAGTACACTCCTCATCAGAAAGCTTCAGTCTGCCCAAAAGCTATTGCTGAGATGCCTGGGATTGCAAATATAAACACTGTCAAAGTGGGTGGTCAATTCAGGTCAGGCTTTGGGTTGATTCACAGGCACTAAATTAATCCGTAAGAAGGGATGTTGCTAGAATCCAGTTTTTGTACGAGGGGAGCATAAACTCCATCAGAGTGTGTCAGCTATTGTGTTATTACAAATGGACTGGAGAATCTTTTCACCATCTGACATGAAGGCAAGCTTTGCCAGACATTTTATATCATAGTTTCTCTAAAACCCAGACTAGGGGTGAAATCTTGGCCCCATTGAGCTCAATGACAAAATTCCCATTGACTTCAATGAAGCCAAAATTTCACCCTGGAGTTATAGAGCCCTTCCTCTAATGCTCTTTCCTCCTTCCAGACTCACTTAATTCTCCCATATAGTGATTTGCCTTCTTGTGGAGTATTAGGAGATATAGCCTGCCCAACCCTGGGCCCAGAATTTGCAGGGAAATTCCACTGACCTCAGGGCATCTGCTGAGGACTAGACCACATATATAGGGTACATCTGTGCTGCAGTGTAAGCCCAGGTTTCAAACTCAGGCTCAAGCATAAGCCCTCTTCCATCTACACACAAATTGCACTAACCCTGGGCTCAGACCCAAGGTTCCAGGACCTCACAGATGTGGAGGGTCCATGCCTGAGTCAATCTGGGAACCAGGGTTCAAGCCCTATTTCACTGCAGTGTAGATGCAGCTGCACTGGACCCATGCTCCGGGAGTCCACTGAAACTATTCCACAATCCCATGAGCTGACTTTCTTCATCCTCTGGACTGTCAAGTTTGGTGGACAGTCAAGTTTTCTCACACTGCACCATGAACAAAGGGCTAGAGTGGCCATATTTTGGGGGGGCACTAGGAATTCTGGGATATGGGTGGATGGACTTGGGCCTACATAATGTAGTTTAGATGCTAGAGCCTCAGACTGAGACCAGGGTTCAGTAAGTCCTAAGCTGGGATTCCAAATGATTGTAGACACTCCATCTCTGGGTTAAGAAACTCAGAGTCTACTAACCTGAGTTCTACATTGCAGTGTAGACATACCCATAGAAGCCCAGTGGCTCCATACTCCTTCTTACTTAGGCACCCCATTCATTCTGCCAGTGTCTGCCACCTCATGGCTTCCCCAGGTAACCTCAGGAGGTGTCTCAGAGTGCAAAAGAGGACTCAATGTATGAAAATGTTGGCAATGTCTGAATGATCTTTTGCTGGAAAATCTTTGCAGGTGAAACAAGGATGATACAGTGTAATTAATTATTATTAATAATAAATATTTATATTTATATTGTTGTAGTGCCTAAAGGTCTCAACTATTGTGCTATGCACTGTAAAAAGAGCTTTCAATGTAACCAACCCAACTGACTCCACCCCCTCACCACCCAGCCTTTTTTCCTCATATCTGAGTAGACCCAAAATTTGTGGAGGGGTTTCCATAGTGTTAGAAGGAGAGAGCGGAATCGTTCCATTTAATTCTCAATCTCACCTCCCTCCAACTAATATTGCCCTAGTTTGACAGATTTTCCATAATTTCCCCACTATTTATGGGATATTTAAGAGGACATTCCATTAGTTGGGAGTGTTGCCTGAATGAGGACAGCAGGATTAGCCCTTGGTTGTGTACAGGTATATAGACACACATACTGTAAAATAGTTATCCATGCCAGAAGATAAAGGCACCAGTTACTTGATGATTAAGCAAACTTGCTTTGCTTCTGCTAATTCTTGGAGAAAAATTAGCATATGGTGTTACTTCACTGCAGCCACAAAACAGCAGCCTACATACTGAACAGGGAATTTTGCAGATCTTTTTATTTTCTACTGAAATTAATTTATGTTTATTAGAAGGGGTTGTTCTTTCAAGGATTGGCCAAATCTATCTCTGGGCTCACTCTATTGACTTTAGTAAATTTACATCTGGGATAAGTCTGGCCTAATTTGGACCAGAAATTCATCCATCAACCCTGCAAATACTGAAAATAAAATAAAACAAAATAAAACCTTTATATGTGATTTAGGGGGAAAAACTAAACGAAATTTTGGTTAGAGCTAAAACTGTCATTAAATACTTTGAAATAGTTTCTGGAAGCCTAGGTTTTGTTTTGTTGTTATTCTTCATTGGTTTAATTTCCTCCCAGGCAAGCTGCACTTTGAAATGTGACCAATCATTATGAGAAAGACAATGTGGGCTGGGTAATATCTTGTATCAGACCAGCTTCTGTTGATGAAAGATACATGCTTTTGAGCTACACAGAGCTCTTCTTCTGGATCTGTCTCTCTCACATCCTGGGATCAACAGCGTTACAACACTGCACATGTCATTATGTAATTTGTAATCACAAAGCAGAGGCTCTTGCTCATGACGGTAAGCAGGGCCACTCTCGTTAATAGAACGAACCCATTACCACACCCTTCACCTTCCCCCACCACAAAACAAAACAAAAAATTTGATTTAATATCCAGGATAAACATATAGCCAACCAGAATGTTGCCCAAAGTGAAGTTTGGTCAAGCTATAAAGCTGTCACCAAATAACACAGAAGCAAAGCTTTACACTGAATTTTAATTTTTAAAATAACGTGGAACCCAAAGAAATCTGAATCTGATAACCACTACGGAATGGGTCTGGGAGTTTTATTAGTCATTCACAACAGCAATCTTGGTGCTGGAAGATGGGATGCTTAATAAGATGGTGGTGAAATGTAAAGGAGATAGACAGGAGGAACCATCAAGATTCAAATCCTGAGAAGGAAAAATAAAAATAAAAAAGGATTTGTTTTTAAAGGAAATTTTGCATTAAGTCACCCAAGTGGTTGAAAGACTCACTGTTCTTGGAAGTTCTAGACTGGTCCTCTTTGGTACAGCATAAATGTTTTTCTGTTTGTGTAGCGGAAACTAGTATGTGTTCAGCGTGCACAGAAATTAATGGACTACATATAAAGGCATTTTTTGTTTTTTTTCCCCCCCAAACTTCTCATTTCTTTTGGCAAAAGCCAGTGGCCCCATCACATAATGGAAAGTTCAAGGTTTCAATGTAAATCATATA
Source organism: Terrapene triunguis (assembly GCF_002925995.2). Lineage (NCBI taxonomy): Eukaryota > Metazoa > Chordata > Testudines > Emydidae > Terrapene > Terrapene triunguis. The sequence continues at coordinate 15,732,930 of NW_020664435.1, read as the reverse complement.
ATTAGAAGGGTATTTCCTTTGCTTTAACCTTTTTTTAAAAAAAAAAAACAAGCAAGCAAACAAGATGGTTTACTTGTTTTGTCTGGCTCAGGGCATAATCAGCTGTTGTGGGGTTTGACTGTGTGACACCCTGTTTTTAGTAATGATTAGCCTAATAATAAATAATAATAATAATTAATGGCAGTTGCAGATTTAACCACAGGCAAACAGGACATTGCCTCATGGCCCCTTCTCTATAATGAGACGTGTTATTTTGGTTGCTATTTTCTGCTCTGCAAAGGGTTTGGAAGAATTTATACATAACCCTTGGCACCAGGCCAGCGCTTTAAATAGGATTTCTAATAAAGCCCACTTCATATTGCTCATCTAGTCAGGACCAAACTACTAACTGTCCATTGTCTACTTCAGGTGTTTTGTGTGGGGGTGGAGGCCAATTTCCTAAACAGGGGAACACCTTTAATGACTGTAATGTTCAAGTACTAGGGAATTTGACTGTTAATCATGAATTATGCAGTAAACCAGAGAAATTCTCTCTTACTCAAATTAATGCCTAGTTTCCCCAGCTTCTCAACTCAGCTCCGGAGCTTAACACGCCAAAGAAAGAGCTGTTTTCAGCTGCAAGAGTAAGGGAACAATTTTTCATACTGAATATCAGGCCAAATCCTAAGGGGTTTAACTCATTTTTCACTCAATCCTTACTCAGGCAAAATTCCCATTAACTTCAGTGGGAATTTTACCTGAGTGAAAAGAGGATGAGATAGATTTTTAACAGCTGGAAATAAAAATAAATAAATAAATAAACAGATTTCCTTCTTGTAACTAACATTTGGTGTAGTTTTGGTCCTGATAAACTAGCAGCCTTTGAACACTGGGGAGGAGGGAATTGGAAACTAACAAGTTATTTTGTTTAGATAATATGCTGCAGCCTGAAGAACCATAACATGCAACTTAAAAGGAACGGTTGGTTTTCTATCATCTCAGCGATCTGCAAAGGAAGAAGTTAGATGGCAGAGCCTCAGCTCTCCAAAGGAGTAATTACGAGTTGGCTCACTGCTAAACTATGCTACAGAAATTCTCTGAGAGGTCTATTGTTCTACCAGGACATGTGAGTAACTTACATTAAACTTAATTGGTCTTGGGCAATGAGAGACAAATAGGGTTCTAAATATGGATATGCTAGATAGCAATCCAAATCTTCAACGGTCTGTAAATAAACTATTAGGGGAAATTCCTATTGATTGAACTCTAAATGTGAAACAATTTAGGTTTCATAGAATTTTTTTGAAAACCTATAGAATGAAATACTAAATGATATCCTTTTTATAGCATTTTAAAAGCATCCTATGGAATTTAAAAAAATTCAATCCACTATAGAATTTTGTAGCCTAGTTCAAAAATTCTAATCGCTATTACAGACTAGAGTACTCTTCAATAAAAGAGTAGTCTATGATTTCTCTTTCTATATAACCCTATAAACAGACATTTCACAGCTGTACCAATGCAAAAGAAGTTCAAACCTTAAAAGATGCCACTGCAGTCACATTGACAAAACCCTGATTGAAGTAGCTACAGTGTCCTCAAACTACGCTCCAGAAAGGAATAGTTGAAAAGGCAGAATATATGTTGGCTACATTGCTTGTCACCAGGGTGTAATTTGGCTCTCTAATTCCACCCCATGCTGGCACAGAGTGCTGGAAGAACAACCTGATAAATAAAGTCTTGGGGGTCATGTCATCACCTGGTACCAATTTATCTTTCTATTAAAATCCACACACAAGCCAGGTGGGTGCCTCATGGAACAGAATGTCTTTCCTGGATTATTTGGCACTGTGCAAAAGCGACACTAAGTGAAATTGTGTCAACCCTCATGCTGAAACTACCCGCAGCACACATGTTAGTGTGTTTGTGTCTGAATGCTGTAGGAGCCAACTGATATTTTAAGACCCTTTCTGGTTACCCCACAGCGAGGGGAGAGATTGCCCAGATAAACCCAATGTACCTTTATATCAGGGGAAGAACATTTCCATGCTGGAAGGACTAAAGATATCAGGGAAGAACCTTATTCAACAGAATAAACTACTAATCCTTGTAAAAATGACATTTGTCAGCCAAACTTTCCCCCTCTCCATACCAGTGCACCGGGGGGGTAGCTTAGGGGCATTGCCGATGTTGGAACGATCTGGCCAGAGCGTTCAAGGATAAATCCTGCTGCCGCCTCAGCTGCTAGGGAGTGTCTCTAATGCAGATTCCTGGCAGTTACACAGAGGATTTCATTCTTCTCTCACAAGAGGGGTGGCAGTGGTGGCCACATAAGTCCATTGGGCTGCAGGAATCTTGGAGCATCTCCTTGATCAGGGAAGAGGACACTGATTCCTGCCCATCTGCCCAGCCAAGCTATTTCATCTGGGTGCTGGGCTCTGGGCTTTCCTTAGTGTTTTAAAGCACATCATTTAAGAATAATAACTTTTATTTAAAAAGTTTAGAAACTGTCCCAGCTTATACATCCAAATATATTAACAGTGGGTGAACTACTTTATCGGAAAACATCTGTGGGTGATAGTCGCTCCCATCCCCCAAAAATCTGATTCTTAGCCACGCCCACTAGCCATAAACTAAAACACCTGAGTGTCACATACACAAAGCTTGAGTTTCTGCTGAGCCTTCTGGAAAATATGTCACTTGACAATTTCCTGACGGAGGGTGGCTTAGAAGAAAAGCCACCAGCACCCCCCGGCCTACACAAACATACATCAGTTATGTGCAACTGATGGTTGTGGAAGGGGCAGTGTCTGAAATTCATATCAAAACCAAACTTCTTTGTTATGAAACTTGAGTTTTGCAAAGGTTATGGCTGTGCCTCTGGACTTTCACAAAGCTGGGGTTTACATACATACTTACACACATTCTTTCTCTAATTATACACTATATATTATATACGTGTGTGTGTGTGCGCACATCTATACACATGCAACCGCAAATGCGATCAGATGTGAATCTCCTTATTAATTATGTATCATGCAAATAGGTTATAAGTTGTGGACTAGACTGTATCTATTAGGCATAGCCAGGGGCAGTGCAAAATCACACCACCTTTGGGAGATCTTGGGGAAGTAGGGTGTCTGGGAGACGCACCAATAGCCAGTGCAGGGGGAGCTGTGACCTCACCACCTTCTGTCACACTTGAGGCAACATATGACCTAGACATACTGAAGGGACAGGCAGCCCCTGTGCTTCCCTGCACACTTCATGGAATTAAAATTTGATTAAAGCTAATGTATAAAAGCTAAAATTGTATAATATACAGCTTGAGAAAAGAGTGTTTGTACATCTGGGTATAGTGCTTAGATTGTCCAAAAATACAAAGTTTGTTTTTAAAGTCATAAGATACATATAATGCAGAATCAGCAATAACCCAAATTCAGGTGAATGAATTTAAGAATACAGTTTAGATATTTCGCATCCAAGTATTCGGGTACACTACTCATGAAAAAAGTTATACAAAGAGTTGGTGGCGGAAAGCAAAATTTATCAATGAGTGAAAATTGTCCCTCAGTAATTGAGAATTTAGGATAGGTTGTCCATTTAGAAAAAACAGTCCATCAGGAAAGTATTTGAGTTACTTTCCCGACTGCGCTTCTCATCGGCACTCCAGCTTATTCCTCCTGGTATTGCCGATGTCCGGTGATGTGTTCTATGTAGATGTCCCTCGACCACCTGCTGGCATCCGACACCATGAGATGCCACATCAGCCGAGCGTAGCGTTGACCGATTCCAATTTCTCTCAGCGTCCCTCGGCCCGCGCCGCTTCCAGCAGCTCCCATTGACCTGGAGCAGCGAACCGCAGCAGGTAAACAAACCGGCTCGGCCCGCCAGGGGCTTTCCCTGCACAAGCGGCGGAACAAGTTTGGGAACCACTGCTCTAGAGCTTTTTGTAAGGAGTGGGAAAAGAAAGCATTCTCATCAGGGGTAGTGGTGTCCCAGGCCCTCTAATCTCAGGCTTTCTCTGGTTTAGCAAGCACTGGCTAGCAATTGCACCTGAATTGGTGCTAACACCTAAGCGTAGGAAACGACATGCAAGGGGTTAAACCCAGATTAGATCAATTTGTGAAAACTCCACTTGCCCTTGTCTACTCTGGTGCCGTTACACTGATGGCTGACTATAACCATTGATGAATTGGCCAATTCCTGCTTGTAGACAAGGTCTCTCTCTCTTCCCACTTTTCCCCTCTCTCTCTGAAAAGAGACTCCATACAGCTAAGAAGCTTTTCTCTGACTTCTGTCTATAAGCCTGTGTTTTTTCTCTCCCAGCATGCTATTTCAATGGTGTTGAATGCTGCCAAGAGAATTCTTGGTCTAACCATCCATCCTTTTGAGGTAATTTCTTCCAGTAATTTGTGCACAAGTTAGGCAGTGTTTCCTGATTACTCTGAAGTATTTTTGTGGTTCCCATAGAAACCTAGGTGGATTTAATTTTCATTCTGGTCTTTCTCTATTTTCATAATGTACTGAATTTGCAAAATACAGACAAACATTTAACAGCAAATCAAAATTCAATCAAGTATTTTAGTAAGTGAATACACAGCCTGAATTTACCAGTCCACTGTGAAAACAATGCATTAAGATTGAATGAAATATAATAGGCTGTTCTTTTATTCCTAAACACAATTTTGCTAAAGAGTGAGCCCTCCTTGGAAAGTGGCAAATGAGGGACTGCTTTCTGCTATGACCTGGAATCGGATTGTTGGCTGGGTCACTGCTTTCCCTTTCTTTCCCTTTACTACCTGTGAACTTGACACCAATTGTGACTCACAAGACCCCTAGTGAGGCATACAGGAGTGGTGCAGTGCCTCTGTGCTGAGATTAGCAAGGATTTTAAATGCTTATAGCCAATATAGTTTTCTTCTAAAGAGTAGTACATCTGAAATAAGGCTGTTAGTGCCATCCTGATGTCTCCTTGGCAAAATGTACATACAGTGAAGCTATGTGATTATTTTTCCAGGGATCCATAAACTGTACTTTACACATCTGACACACTTTTTCACAGAACACCTTACTATTAGATCAGTGATGACACTTCCTTTGTGGGAAAGGTTGAGAATACTCTAAAACTCCCTAGGCCTGCTGACATGACCTATTCCCGTGAGAAAATCACAGCCCACTAGGTTAATTAGGCCCGCCCCCTGTTTAGGTCAGCCAATTAGGGAACAGCAACAATACTACATGATAGATGCACCTATCCAATACCCAAATAACTAGTTGCAGGGATCAGTTTGTGAGCAACCCATAAGCTTTGATGTGTTTGCACAAAACATTTGCCAAGAAATTGCGAAGAGCAAATAATCAAGTGTAAATCAAAGTCTGTCACAGGGAATTTGTGGACAAAATAAAGGGTAATCTCACTGGATAAACTGGTCATTGTGAAGTGTTCACCCAGCTCTGTTTATAGCCACTCTGCCCCATCACCTCCGTCCAAACATTAAGCCATGGGAGTGAAGGGGACAATTCTGCTATTTCACTATCCAACACACCAAATCAACATAACATTTGCAAAAGTCTTTTAGGTGGCCAACAAAGCACTTTTAATTTGGAGTTTGGAACAAGACCAGTTAAGGATATGTAAGATTTTACATGTAGTAGTTTTATTTTCTTACCTACTCTAACTTTTCCCCCACCCTTTTAATCTCTCCCTAAACTTTAATTAACCTCTTCATTAGCTTAGGATCTTGGGGAACTTTTTATTTAAAACAAAAATAGAGCCTGCAGGTTTGCATGGCTGGCAAGTTTTTCCACAGTTTGACAGTTCCAGCTCAGACCTCTACTTGAGATTTATAAGACACAACTTTAAGTCACTGAGCTCATTGGGTTTATCCTGTGCACTGCAAGATCATTTCTCCTTCAGGGCATGCAGCATAGAAACATCTGAGAAAGAAATTTACCAGAAGAGACATACAAGCAGGCAATTCACATTTTGTGGCTTATTCTCTGGTTAAAGCCCTTGAATAGTAGCCAGTTAACTTATGTTTAATCCCTAACAAGTGTTCCCCCCAAAATATCCAGTACTTTCACTTTAATGCTAAGTGATGGGTTAATGTTGAACACACTGTTCATAAACCTCAGTCAGCTTTACTATGACAGCAGGATTAGAAGGGAAAATATGGACTGAAGGCACCCACTGGATGGTCTAATTATCTGAGCTTCTGGTGCTCAGGATTAATTCTGGTTTAAATAATGTTTTTGTTTCCTCTGTCCCTTCCCATCAAAAGGAGTCTGTTTAAAATGAACTCTTTTAATAAAGGCCTAATCAGAACACCTAGACTACTTAGGATACTTTTTTGTATGATAGATGTGTTTGTTTATTTTAATATGCTCGAACCATTAATCTGAAACTGGTGTTTGTAATGGCTACTTTCTGCATCTTGTTTTGGAACTGTCTTGGTCAATTAGTGCAATGTCACAGCTATATGTAGTTATTGTATCTCCAGATGTGAGCTGTTAATAATAAATTTACCCACAGGACAAACCTGCCATATGGTTGTTGGTCCAACAAGGCTAAAATATTCATTTGAAAAAATGCAACTGTTAGTAGTAAGTGGGGATAGATCATTGGATTTAATGCTGGCATGTGACAACTAAGTATCTTTCAGCAACATGCTACCTTAAAGGTCAGTGATTTGCTTAGTGTGGGATGGAGAGCAGTGATAACTACATTGGGTTACAGCTGGAATTAAGAATATAAGGAAACTTTTGGGAAGTGCATAATATAGGATAGGCATTGTTTGTTTGCAAGAATCATTTGTTGGCAAAAACCTTGCTTGGATGCTCTCTACTAGAGAAAAGAAACAGAACAGGATTTTGGTCACAGATAAGAAAAATTTGCTCTGTGTGTGTGCTTCAACAAGACAAATTCCATGTAATGTGGTTTTAACTACAAATAGAAGTAAGCTGAATCATGTTGCATGAAATATGAGTAAAAAAGGAAAATGTCTCAGTAGATGTATTGGAGTAACATTATGTGCTGGAACACAATTGCTTTGTACTAGCAAATAGTTGAACACTGACTGTTTTTTCACATTGTAGATACCTGTTCTTAACTACAGAGTGAATGGTTCTGCCACCAAATTACTTGCCTCACTGACAAAACTAATGCAAGCAAGTGCTTGCTTCAATCTTGAAAGAACTGAGGTGAAAAGAGTTATGCTTGATATTTTTAAAAGGGCAAATCAAAGAACAAATTTTCCAAAAAAAGCAAGTTATCCTGCTTAGTGAAGAAGCTCATTCCCTTACTACCTACCCCCTTAACTAATTACCAGTCATCTCCCAGCAACTTATGTGCATTTTTTATTTGGAGGGAAGCAAACAGCTTTTCCTTCTTTTGTAAAGTCACTTTTATCAATGGGAACAGAAACCTATCTAATTGCTATTCTAAGACCAATTATGCAGTGAAGACCTTATTAAAAGGCCCTGCATCTTGTTAACATGTGGTAGAGCTCAATTTGATTACTGGGTAATTAAAAGCACATTGTTAATGATGCAATTTAAAATGGGTAGCTGAGAGTCACAGTTCCAAAGAGAATTCTCTGATACATGTGGAAGCATTATTTTTTTTAGTATATTTAGCTCTCAAGGCTCTGTTCCTGCAAACACTTATTCACATGCTTAATTTTAAACACATGATGAATAGTCCCATTGACTGCAATTTGATTACTCACAAGCTTAAAGTTAGCCCACATGTGTGATTACAGGATCAGGGCCCAAGACTATAAAGGCTCCACTCCCATCTTCCCATTGGTCCTCCAGCGTTTGCAGATATATCTGACATCAAAGGAAGAATTCATCCATTATGCAGTTTACTGTAATTATATAAAATGTAGATAAAGAAGTGCTGCTCTTTCTTACTTGGTTCGGGGACACAGTGATTTCAGACTGGATTGCCTGTTAATCGAGGTAGTTTCATTACAGCCCTGAACAGTTTAACTAAACTATTTCTGGTGAGGGTGAATCTCTCTCTCTCTCTCTCTCTCTCTCTGTCTCTGAACATAAGTCCACATTTCACATTAACAGAGGGTTTCCCCATAGCACACATTGCCATACGAACCAGACAAATTATTCAGCCTAGAGTATGATCTCTGTGTGTGCATTCACAAAATGTCCATTTTTTTCTTTAATACAGGCTTACTGTGAGTCACTCTCTTGGCATTATTATGGCAAATACAGTCTTCCCTTTGCTCTGTGTGTGTTCAGAAAGCACTTGGGTGAATGGGAGGGATCTGGCACTGTCCAAGCTCATCCCTTAGACAGACTTAAAAACAAAGTGGTTAAATGAAAAACATTGCTGCTGATTGACTTCACACCAGTTTACGCCTCTGTATACCCATCGTTGTCAGCGAAGCTACTCCTGAGATCAAAATTTGGCACTGTATTATTATAACAGTTTCTGTAGCCATGTAGATTTACATGGCACAAACATAGATAAGACAGGTTGCTGCACCAAGTGGAAGAGGATACGATAAAATCCAAAAAAACCCTCACCAAACAAGATCCAGGGCTATAGTTCAGGAAGGAGGGAAGACGTGGTGGAGATGATGGAGGTTGTGGATGGGAGAGATCTTCATCCTGATAGAAGGTGCAAAACTGAAAGGAGACAAAGGGACAAGAAGACTGAGAGGAGAAGAATCAATATGTCAAATTCTCTGCTGGTGTAACTTCCCCGAAGTCAATGGAGTTATGTCAACAGGAAAATTTGGCCCAATAAGTTTCACGTTGTTTCTTTTCCTCAGCAGAAAAAATGTACTTGCTTCAATTATGGAGAAGTTAATTCAATATACTAGTACTTGGTAACATATTTATGAACCTTCACTTAGATTAGCATCAACTCTCTATATAACTCACTTGTAAGTCACTACTTGCTCAATGTACTTCAGGTTTTTCATGATTTCACCCTTATCTGTTTTGTATGAAAGAGACCAAGGGAGATCCTGTTTGCAGCACATTTGAGCTTTCACGATTCCCTAATTTGAGTGGTTTACATGTACGTTTTCTGCAGCCCTCTGGGCCACCCATCTATTAATGTTCTGCCACTTCACTGTTTTACATGATGTCAGCTCATGATCTGGCTTTTTTTATGCTGTTACCAAATCCTGACTTCTTAAAACATTAAATAGAATGTTTCTTTCAGTGTTAATTATTTTTGAGTGTGATAGAAACCAGCGCCCATAAAATTTATTTTGTGAAAATAAAAATGCAGGCACGTCTACACCAAGCTCTTGAGCGAATGCATTGAGTTTCAGATCTTGACAGAAAGTTGGCGTCAATCAGTCCTGACTCGGTTTAAATGACAGGATGGCTGGCAGCTCTCAGCAGTGCTTGCAGGATGTACTAATATTTACAAGCAAAAGAAGGTCTCTGGCTTTGTTGAAATAACACCACTTTCATAGTTTAACTGCTGCTCCATGGCAGACCTTTACAAACAGCGACCAAGGGAGGAGGGAAAGGACAAAGCTTTCATCAAATGCTAATGTTTACCTTAAACCTAAAAAGTCACAATTATATTAAACAGATTTCTGCAGGCAAAGCATAAATAATGATATCATTCTTCTGGAATATCATATTGACGATGAAAATATAAACACTCAATGGTTCCAAAACTAAAATGCAAAAAAAAAAAAAAAAAAAAAGGGAAAGGATTTTTTCATATAAACAAACAAAAATTATTTGCAAGCTTCTTCTTTGGTATGTATGTGTACAATGCTTCTGTTGTGTGGGGGGGGAGATGTATTTAGAGTTTTACTTCAACTAACTAATAAGACAGGGGCAAGTTGCAAAGTTTACATCTATTTTCAGCTTTAGATCCCATGCTAGGGTTCGTGGGGGTTGGATTCACAGTTTTGGTTCTGATTGATCTTTGGACCAAAT
>NW_020664435.1:15678018-15718018 GCF_002925995.2 Terrapene triunguis | reverse complement strand
CCAACAGTTCTAAAATAGCTGGCTGAGGAGCATGCTGGACCGTTAAGGTTGATTTTCAAAAAGTCTTGGAACACAGGGGAAGTTCCAGAAGACTGGAAGAAAGCTAATGTTGTTCCAATATTTTAAAAAGATAAATGGGATAACCAAAGGTAATTATAGGCGTGACAGTCTGACATCAATCCCAGGCAAGATAATGGAGCAGATCATTCTGGACTCGATTAGTAAAAAATCAAAGGAGGGTAATGTAATTAATGCAAATCAACATGCATTTATGTAACATAGATCCTGTCAAACCAACTTGATTTTTTTATGAGATTACGAGTTTGGTTAAAGGATTAGAAACGTGCCTTATGGTGATAGATCCGAGAAGCTCCGTCTATTCAGCTTAACAAAGAGAAGGTTAAGGGGTGATTTGATTATAATTTTTATGTACCTACATGGGAAAAAAATATTTAATAATGTTTCAATTTAGCTGAGAAAGATATGACAAAATCCAATGGCTGGAAGTTGAAGCTAGACAAATTCAGACTGGAAATAATTGTTTAGCAGTGAGAGTAATTAACTACTGGAACCATTTACCAAGAGTTGTGGTGGATTCTCCATTACTGCCAAATTTTTAAATCAAGTTTGGATTTTTTTTTCTAAAAGAGATGCTCTAGGAATTAGTAATGGGGAAGTTCTATGGCCTGTGTTATATAGGAGGTCAGATTAGATGATCACAATGGTCCATTCTGCTCTTGGAATCTATGAATCTGTGAAACATCCATACAGTTAAGACAGCATCAGTGTTGACTGCCTGGTCTGAAAAATCCACAGGACGTGTTTTCTTTATAAATAATCTTTAAAACTCTTTAAAAAAATAGCCTATGCCCTGTATTGTAATGGAATTAAACTGGAGGTAAAGCTGTATATTTACTATCAAGCTATTTTATTCACTTGTTTATTTTTGCGAGAGGGACTCAAAAAAAGTTAGAGATTTTGAGTAAAATGTCAGAGTGTCATTTTTAAGCATCCATAAATTGGTCTGACCAATAGCCTCTAGACATTTAAACTACCTACTAGATCCTGAAAGTAATCCCCAAAATATTTTTCCTGTGCAAAAGTGTAAAGAGAGAGAAAATAGGTTTTATATTAAAACCCTTACTGTAGATGCTCATAGGTTTCTACAAACAGGAGATTTTATTCAAAACTATTATGCAATCCTAATTATAGTTGATTGTAACCAGTGCTCCACTATATATAAACAAGTTACATATTTAGGATTAGACTGAAAACAGTTTAACTGTCTTGTTTTCTGCACCTTATAACTTTCTGAAACTATAACTTTTATTTTTAAGTTCAGTCATTTTTCCTGAAAAAGACTGAAAAATGTGAGTTACAGATCATTAACAAATAACTTTTATTTGAAATATATGTGTATCCAGAAAGATAGATACCAGATGTGTACCATTACTGTGATGCTCGACCTGCTGCATACTCATGTATTTTGCATGTAAGAGCAGATTTTCAAGTGCTTAGTACCCACAAATGGGGCCACATCTTCAAAAGACCTTGGCACCCAGTGTATTTAATTCTTTTGAAAATTTGGCCACTTATTTTGGTGCCTAAAGTGGAACTCAGCCTTCTGAAAAGCTAGCCCTAAATAAACACACACACACACCCCTCAAATATGCTGTAAAAAATATTAACCTGCAGCTTTCTGTACCCAGCAAGGACCAAATGTAACCTCTGTTTCCATCCTCACGTACGGCAGTTGATGTCCTGTAATAAAAACCTTTGAAAAATCCCATGAGGGCAGGGCCAAATGCATAGATTTCACATTTATTGCTGTTAAACCTTTTATCCTGAAAAATTGAATTTTGTGAGTGTCCAAAGAGTTTCATGTCTGATACTTTTACTGGATGCATAGATCCGTGTTTATGGAAACAATAGTGGTTTAAAAGTCAAATTGCAAAAATGATTCATTTTTGAATGATCTAGATACATCATTCTGCATTCTAATAAAAGTTTCAATGCTGGCTGTAGTGTAAATTATAATACTACTGTATCTTACAAGACTGACAATCAGACCTCCCTTTGTAAATGTTCTAGAGTTACAGCTCATTGGTGCATTAGCATGAACTCACCAATGTGTAATACTAGCTGATACAATATGAGAATCCTGAGGCAAATGCACACTGCAGAGACATTGCTCTTCTAAACTTTGAGGATGGGCAGTAGTTCACAGCTTGCACCTACACATACAAATCTAGCTTGAGATCAGTGTACTATTGAACAGAAAAATGATAGATGCTTAAAAACAAACAATAACCTCCATCTCCAAAGCAATAGACAATAAAAGCAAGCAAAGCTATAACTCTTCACACTTATTTTCCTAAAGAAATTGAAAATATTTGGCTGGAGGCATAAATGCTTTGTTGTTGCATATCTGTAATCCACCCCCACAGTCACACCATTTGCTTGGTGAGTTTTATTTGTTAATGGATAGATGTCGTATTTGCAGTAGATTTAGGTAGATGCTTTGTTTCTGATATTGGATCTGTTCTAATCTCATTTACTGGTACACTTTGATATGAAAGTCATGGATTATCACATTATTTAAAGAGATTCTTTCAAGACCAGGAGAATTATTTTCAATGGTGTTAACCTAAAACAAGAGATCAATTATGAATAAAAACCCTGAGCAACAATTTGCTTTGCCAGTAACTTCCTGTCTCCCTTTTGCTATTTTATTACTGTTATTATTCATTCATTTATTTGGCTTCTATCACCATGTTATCAGGGCATCTTTCATGGCTTACATTGAGACATTCCAGGTCCCAGTGACAGAGAGCAGGGTACCTGCTTCTCTGCTGCCGGTGGCCTTAAATCAGAATGTAATCAGCTTGGAAAGCCTGGGCAACGAGATACATTTTGCAGCTCTTTCTAAAAGTGGGGAGGTTTGTGTTTGATCCCGTTATGCAGGGAATTAATTCCATAAGTTTGGACCCACTACAGAGAAAGCTCTGCCACAATCTTCTTACATTCTACTAGGCCAGATGAGCAGACATGGGAGAGTGAACAGGATCAAGCTTCCTCCTTAACTACTGGGCTCTATCCACCTCCTATTAAAGCCAATGGAAGAGTTTCCACTGTGGATATTCCAGATTCCTCAATGTAAAAGTCTCCCTTTAAGAGGCAAAAGCAGTGTGATGCGGCCTTTCGATTAGGTGGGTTTGGTTATTTCCTTTTTAACACTAGAAGTGCCTCTCTGAAAGTTTGCTAGTTGCTCTAGGTGAGGGCAGATGAATATGTGAAAGAAGTTGCTTCTGCTCAAATTATCAATTTTGTTCCTTTTTAAAACTTGAAAAGCAAATAAAAAATAAGTTAGAAACATTTTGTCAAGACATAATCCGTAATAATATCATTTTCCCCTTGGAGGTGTGACACCGGATTTCCCAAAATGAGCTGCAATCCATTCTGTTTCCTTACCAGATTTGTTTGCTTTCCATCCATCAATACACACTAGAGGTGTTTGCAAAATTTTGAATAAAAATGTGTGTTGGGGAGAAAATACTCAATTTTTTTGTCCATTTTCCTTCCATTTCTAATCCATTCTAGTAAACACACTGGTTTGTTATTACAGGGTGGTTCATGAGTTTTGTTCATTATTTCTCATGAGGGAGAAAAACACATTCAAAGAATTAAAAGGATTTTGCAAACAGAATGGTAAATCATTTACACCCATGACAGTACCTCTTGAACCTTACAAAACTGGCTGCTTTGTAGTGCTATGTTGAGGAGGATTTCTGGCAGGCAGGAGTGAGGCAGACCTTGCTTCGATCAAGTCCTGACCAAGCCAGCCTCGCCCCTACTGAAGATCAACCCTTGCATCTGATGTGTTTACCTCACATGATTTGACTTGCTGCAACCACTTCCTGACCTGCCTGGTGGCTTGGGAACCCACTGGGAGAGATGGGTCAGCCAGAAGAACAGGGAGGGAACTAACAATGAACTGGAGCAGGGAGGAGCACAGGCCAAACCCCAGCAAGGAACAGGGAGTGGGGAAGGGATGGAATCAGGTCGGTGTACTTTCTAGAATGGGTTGCAGAGGAGTTAGGAAGCTATGACAGGGTTGTACCTCTTGTGGCCAGGGAGAGGAAGGATCAGGGGGTTAAGCTCAAATTGTGGGGAGCTAGAGAGCTCCCTTTGCAGAGCTGCAATTTACTGCTGTTAAGTATGTGTTCTAAGGGCTACAGCCACCTTTGGGGAGCTTGGTCACCATGTATAACGTCTACAAGCAACCTGAACTCTATTGCCAGTACCACCTTTTATCCATTAACTGTTATTTGTCAAAGTTAACAAAGCAGGAAAAGGACACTCTATGCTGTGTTTGGGTCACCCTGGCTCACTTTATTTTACCCTCATCCCAGTAACTACATGGAAAGCTCAGGGAAACTAAAAAAAAAGAGTTCTCACAATGATCAGGAATGAGGGTAATGGTCATGGCTATGGCTAATGTCTGCTCTTCCAGAGGGAAGGGTAGTTAATTTAATAGCACGCATCTGGAAGAAACCTAAGGAACACAGATAGCAATGATCACTGCAACCTAAAAAGCAATCTAAATCATAGGTAGAAATAATCACTTTCACACAAATTCATTAATGATCAACTTAGCACCAGCATGTGATGTAACAAATATGAAATCATCTCTTTTAATTACCGACCGAGTTGTGGCTGTAATGGACAGACAAAACAGAAAGACATACATGCACCCTCTGGAAGGGATGCCTATGGCACATTAGTGGGGAAGTCTGTTCTCCCAATATGTGTGTCCAGGAACAGGAGGATGTTAGTGCCTGGGAGTGTCAAACCACATCTTTCACAAGCCATAACATTCTGTTAATAAATGTAGAATCATAGAAGTGTAGAACTGGAAGGGACCTTGAAAGATCATTGAGTCCAGCCCCCTGCCTTCACAGCAGGACCAAGTACTATCCCTGACAGATTTTTGCCTCAGATCCCTAAATGGCCCCCTCAAGGATTGAACTCATAGCCCTGGGTTTAGCAGGCTAATGCTCAAACCACTGAGCTATCCCTCCCCCCTGCTGTAAGAGAAGAAGAGAAGTCAGATAAACAATGGTACTTGTTAGAGGCAATTGATTGATATACTTTCATCTTTGCTTTCAGGTGTTTGAATGCACTCTGTGGATTGCTACAGAAGTATCACACAGCAAAAAGTTACACACAGAGAAAAAGAAAAGAGCAAAGTTTCCTCTGCCCTTCTTAAATGCCATTCTCAACCTCCTCTCAGCTCCTCTCTCCCCACTGTATAATGGCTTCAGTAGCTACTGTCCAAGCAATCAGGCTCTTGCCTGAAGTGGGGACAAATGTGAGGGGCTCCTTCTCTAGCTGCCTATTCAGCACTGTGCTATTCCTGCAGCTTCCGTCTCCCAGCTCTCGGAGATCTCCCCTCTCAGTTAGAGCTGCTGCGTTAGAGCTACACATATCAATATGGCTCTTTGGATCAAGAATGTAGTGATACATTCAGATTTGCGTATAGTGTACATTGGCTCTCTGTGATGTCATGACCCACCGGCAGATTGCAACTCATTTTGGGGAACTCCTGTAGTTCATATTCACTGATTTTTGCCTCCATACATGAGGTAACCTGCAGACTAGGACTGTTATTTAAGTCTGGTCAACTGTAAACTCTTCGGGGGCAGAGGCCATGGCTTCTTGTGTTTGTACAGCACCTAACACAGTGAAGCCTTTATCCTGATTGGGGCTTTTGGGCTCTATCACAATACAAATAAACAATCATTCATTAATAATACATCCTTTCTGTTTAGAGTTGCTAAAAAGTGGGCCTGCCCTCAAATACATGTATGTGTATTGTGCCTTCTCTGCTCTCATGCTTTGAAATCTTGGGCTTGCTCACCCACAGCTCCATGGAAGTCAATGGAACTTTTGGGCACTCAGAGTCTCTGAAAACCAGGTCCTCCTTAGGTCTTCTTCTTCGGATATGGTTGTGGTGTTTGATCTTATGAACTTGCTTTCCTTTGAGGCAGTAAATGTGATTGTTAGACCTTTGCTCAAGAAACCATCCCTTTATGGTGGCAATCTCACCAGAGTGAGGAGTAACTGGGTCAAAGAGCATACGTGCTAATACCCTCTGACCCCAGACCTTGCCCCAGAATGCTCTCTCTGCTGCTCTGGCAGCAAAGAATGTGCATAGTGTGAACTCGATGCTTTTGTGGGGAGCCAGCAGTAGGACAGAATACTTCTTCTTGTTCCTCTTTATTCTGCTCGCACACAATTGAAAGGGCTGGTTGGAATCTGGCCAGCCATAAATTAAAGCTGTATATGACTGAATAAAACTTGCAGAACTCTACTGCCTGAAGTAGTGGGAAGTGCAGAGTTACACACCACTTAGTAAATATGTGAACTGTCAAAGTCCATGAAATGAAAGATTATGAGCGAACGCTGGCTAGGCTGACGGGACTGAAATTTTTAATGTGTTCCTACTAAGACATGAAAACTGGATTGCTTCTGGACCCTGTCCTTGCTATTGGCTCTGTCAAACAAAACAAATAAAATGTTGCAGCCATAAATCTTGACAAACCCACATGATACTCTGCTCATAGACCTAACCCAATAAAAGTAAGAAAAATATCACCACTAAAGCTCACCCTGAAGTGATAGGTTTTGTGCTAATACAAATGGAAATATCAGGAACGTTGGGCCTGAAGACAGCAAGAGATAAATAAATATAAAAGGCACGGTATGTCAAAAGGCAATGTTTACTATGCTAGGCTTCCTTTATCAATGCAGCACTAACATATCTTTACCTTCTTTGTTCCCAGTGAAAGAGCCTTTTGCATGTTGTTTAATGTTTTAATGTCATATACCGTGTGTCCTTTTCTGGTTTATTTTTTAGAGTGTCCCACTGCAGATCATTGCATTTGAGTTCCAAAGCCCTGAGAAGATTTTCTGCAAAGACATGCTTCAGCTTCTTTTTCTTACTGAAGCTGTATCAATCACAAGAATAATATTTTGAAATGCTTACAAAAGATAAGCAAAATATTCATTGAGGAGAAAAGAAAAAAAATATTTTCCTATTATGATTCTCAGGTGCTTCCATTTTTAATTTAATACTATTCCTACTTATTTATAATTGTTTATATACTTATCTTGTGTTGGACCCCACTCAACATCAACCCAGACTGGATTTACCATGAAGGCAATGGAGCCTTCTGAACCAGTTTCGTACCGGACATGGAATTTGCACTGCAGCAGAATTTCGGTGGCGTTTTAGAGACAGTCCACTACGTCAATGTGGGGAGCCACAAACCATGACACAGATTGTTGAGGACTGCAAAATTACTCAACTTCCTGGAGGTCTTTGTGCCTTAACATTGTTGATAAGAACAATGTGGCTTGGCTGGACCAGATTGCATACACCAAATAAACAACTATGGCCACTCGCCCATGTGACCGAACAGCCTCAGAGTTCTTGAGGGTTGAACAAATATTCCTTGATGCTGTTTACAGCCAGGGCTGGGTACCACCACCTATTATGAAGATCGATTGACACTTCCCATTATAAGACCCTGTTTTCAGTTGCTTATAACCTTGCCAATCTTGAACCATTTGGACTGAAATTTTCCATGCTGGATGTCTCCTTCAGGCTGGTTTTTGTGATTTGGAGGGTTTGGGGGTTTTTTTGCTAGTGGTGGGGGAGGTTGGAGCAGCAGGGAGTTTCAGCCAAAACAGTTCAGCCATTTCTAATGGTGAGGCTAGGAGAAAATATGCTGAACAGGAAAACCCCAGGCTCAATAGCCCAAGCTTGTTTATTTCCAAAGTTAAAATATTGCATAAGAACATAACAGCTGCCTTACTGGGTCAGACCACAGTCCATCTTGCCCAGTATCCTGTCTCTGACAGTGGCCCATACCAGAGCTTCAGGGGGAGTGTACAGAACAGGACAAGTATGGAATGATCCACCCTGTCTTCCAGTCCCAGCTTTTGGTAGTCAGAGATTTAGGTTGCCCCGAGCATGGGGATGCACCCCTTACCATCCTGGCTAATACCCACTGATTGACCTATCCTCCATTAACTTATCCAGTTCTTTTTTTAACCCAGTTATACTTTTGTCCATCGCAACCTCCCAAGACAATGAGTTCCACAAGTTAGTTGTGCATTGTATGAAAAAGTGCTTCCTCTTGTTTGTATTAAATCTGTTGCCCATTAATTTCATCAGGCGTCCCCGGTTTCTGTATTGTACGAAAGGGTAAACACTTCTCTATCTACTTTTTCCACACTGTGAAGAGACATGTCCTCATTCTGGTATGAAGGAGGCTAATGAGCTCCTCTGGGCCTGCTCCAGGCTAACGAGACACACCTGCAAGGTTTGCTCAGTCTGGAGGGAGAGGACCTTAAAAGGAAACTTGCCACAGGAAGGGGTGGTGAACAGGAAAAAGGTTACTCTGCCCAGGGACTGCTGGGAACAGGGTGAGTCCAGCCATGGAGGAGGCAGCTGTGAGACACACTGCTCCTGAAGTATCAGAGGGGTAGCCGTGTTAGTCTGAATCTGTAAAAAGCAACAGAGGGTCTTACGTCTGATGAAGTGGGCATTCACCCACGAAAGCTTATGCTCCAATACTTCTGTTAGTCTTAAAGGTGCCACAGGACCCTCTGTTGCTTTTTACTGCTTCTGAAGCTGCCCTGACTGACGGAGAAACATACCCCAAGAAGAGGGATTGAAGGTAAAGCCTGAAAAGGAGGCGTAGACTCTGTTAGACCAAGCCCTTCGAGCTGACTCTCTAGGGGCTGCCTGAGAGACTGCTCCACATTCCAGCTGGATCTTCTGCCTCTTGCAAAGGGGAAGGAGGAACAAGAGCCAAACCCTGGCCCGTGAGCGATAGCCTGCAGAGAGATCCCACCCCCAAAGACTGCCAACAGGGGGAGAAAATGGGTAAATGAAGGACAATGTGACCCTGGGGTGGGGAGGTCCAGGGAACCTGTCCCCCCCATCACAAGCATCATTCATGATTTTATTGACATCTGTCATCCTCCCTTAGTTGTCTCTTTTCTAAGATGAATAGCCCTAATCTTCTTAGTATGAAGCTGTTCCATACTCTGGATCATCTTTTTTGCTCTTCTCTGAACCTTTTTCACTATATCCTTTTTGAGATGGGACAACCAGAACTGGACACAGTATTCAGTGTGTGAGCACACAAAGGATTCATATAGTGGCATTATATTTTCTGTCCTACTTTCTATCCCGTTTATAATAGTTCCTAATATAGCCTTTTTGACTGCTGCTGTGCATTAAGTTGAAGTTTTCAGAGAACTACCCACAATAACACCAAGATCTCCCTTGAGTGGTAACAGCTAATTTAGAACCCATCATTGTATGTGTATAGTTGGGATTATTTTTTCCAATGTGCATCACTTTACATTTATCATCTGTTATTTTGCAACAGAGGGTCCTGTGGCACCTTTAAGACTAACAGAAGTATTGGGAGCATAAGCTTTCGTGTGAGGTTCTTACCCACCAAAGCTTATGCTCCCAATACTTCTGTTAGTCTTAAAGGTGCCACAGGACCCTCTGTTGCTTTTTACAGATTCAGACTAACACGGCTACCCCTCTGATATCTGTTATTTTGTTGCCCAGTCACCCAGTATTGTGAGATCCCTTTGTAACTCCTCACAGTATGCTTTGAACATATCTATCCTGAATAATTTTGTATTATCTGCAAATTTTGCCACTTCACTGTTCACCCCCTTTTCAAGATCATTAATGAATATGTTGAACAACACAGGTCCCACTACAGATCTTTGGGGGACACCACTGTTAACCTCTCTCCATTGTGAAAACTGACCATTTATTCCTACACTTTGTCTTCTATCCTTCAATCAGTTACTAATCCATTAGAGGACCTTCCCTTTTATCCCATGGCTACTTAGTTTCCTTAAGAGCCTTTAGTGAGGGGCCTTTTCAAAGGCTTTCTGAAAATCCAGGTACACTATATCAACTGAATCACCCTTATCCACATGCTTGTTGACTCCCTCAAAGAATTCTAATAGAGTGGCGAAGCATGACTTCCATTTCCAAAAGCCATGTTGACTCTTCACCCAACATATTGTGTTTATCTATGTGTCTGATAATTCTGTTCTTTACTATAGTTTCTACCAATTTGCCCGGTACTGAAGTTAGGCATACCAGCCTGTAATTGGAGAGATCGCCTCTGGAGCAATTTTTAAAAATCAGCGTTATGTAATCTATCTTCCAATTATCTGGTACGCCGGCTGATTTCAGTTGTAAGTTACATACCACAGTTAGTAGCTCTGTAATTTCATATTTGAGTTCCTTCAGAACTCTTGGGTGAATACCATCTGGTCCTGGTGACTTATTACTGTTTAGTTAAAACCTCTTCTATTGACACATCAATTTGGAACAGTACTTCAGATTTGTTACCCAAAAAGAATAGTTCTGATGTGCGTATTTCTCTCCCATCCTCTGGAGTGAAGACCGATGCAAAGATTCATTTAGCTTCTCTGCAATGGTCTTGTCTTCCTGGAGTGCTCCTTTAACACCTTTGTCATGCAGTGGCCTCACTAATTGTTTTGCAAGTTTCCTGCTTCTGATGTACTTTTAAAAAATTATTGTTAGTTTATGCATTTTTAGCAAGTTGCTTCTCAACTTCTTTCTTGGTCTGTGTGATGGTTGGTGATCGTGAAGAGCATTGCATAGTGGTCAGGGGGTAGGCCTGTCAACATGCGGGGTGGGGGGGTTGGTAGAGGAGCCCGGGCCCTCACACTCCACTGGGCTTTGGCCCAGCATCCTGTGAGGGTTATCAAAGGGTGTGATACCCAAGAGTGCCTTAAGGCTGCCCTCCCTGGGCCACTTCCTACCACCCCTCTATTGTCCAAAGTTCGCAGTCTAGAGAGTTCACTGCTTGGCAGCTCTTTGTGATCAGGAGCAAGGCAGCTTTCTCCTTCTTGCGGTGTGGCTGCCTCCTCTTGTGCCTTGGTCCTCTGGCCCAGCCAGTTCCAAGTCTCTCCCCTTCTAGGATAGTCCATGAACAAAACACAGGGACTTAACACACACAAACGGAGTCAGTGTGCGAGAGGGGGAAATGCCTCCCTCTCCAGGTCTATCAGAAGCAGATCCTCCCTTCTCTCAGGGAGGGACCTTTAGGTCGTTGTTGATGGGCGAGATCCTGCCTTCCCTCAGCTTTTTCCTCTGGAGCTGCAAGTTAAAGGTCCTTTCTCTTCCCTAACCTGCCCCCATGTGAGTTCTACTCCCTTTTAACTCCTCCGCCAGCTTGTGCATCTCTCGGACCTGTGGCAGAGAGGGACTGGCTAAGCCCTAAATGGCTCCTTTAACCCTTGTTTCCCAGTGTGGGGTTTGTATACCCCATCACAGCCTGCCTTATTATCCTTTTACATTTTACTTGTCAGGTTTGCATTCCTTCTTATTTTCCCCATTAGGATTCGACCTCCAAATTTTAAGGATACATTTTCCCCTCTAACTGCTTCTTTTACTCTGCTGTTTAGCCATGGTGGCATCCTTTTGGTCCTCCTACTGTCTTTTTTGATTTGGGGAGCACCTTTAGTCTGAGCCTCTATTGTGGTGTCTTTAAGTAGTCTCCATGCTGCTTGCAGGCATTTTACCTTTGTGACTGCTCTTTTCTACGTTCCCATGTAACTAGCATCCTCCTCCTTGTGTAGTTCCCCTTTTAAAAGTTAAATGTTACTGTAGTGGGCTTTTCTGATATTTTCCTACTACAAGGATGCTAAATTAAATTACATCATGGTCTCTATTACCAAGCAGTTCAGCTATAGTTACCTCTTGGACCAGCTCCTGTACTCCACTTAGGATTAAATCAAGAATTGCCTCTCCCCTTGTGGGTTCCAGGACTAGCTGCTCCTAGAAGCAGTCATTTATAGCATCTAGACATTTTATCTCTGCATCATGTCCTAAGGTGACATTTATACAGTCAGTATGAAGATAGTTGAAATCCTCCATTATTATTGAGTGTTCTGGTTTTGTAGTCTCTCTAACCTCTCTTAGCATTTCACAGTGACCATCACCATCCTGGTCAGGTGGTCAGTAGTATATTCCTACTACTATGCTCTTATTATTCAAGCATAGCGATTCTACAGTAGAGTTGGGTTCACCTTATTTGACCAGCATCACCTACTCTGTCCTTCCTATTTATTTTGTACCCTGGCATTACCATATCCCATTGATTATCCTCATTCTACCAAGTTTCTGCAATGCCTATTATATAAATATCCTCATTTAATGCCAGGCACTCTAGTTCACCCATATTAGTATCTAGACTTCTATTATTTGTATAAAAGCACTTATACATTTTGTCAATATTTAGTTGCTTGCCTTCATGTGTTATGTTTAAATTGGATTCTTTTACATTTGACTGTTCCTCACTAGCTCCTACCTAAACTTTATCAACTTCTTTCCTATCCTCTATGCCAGGATAATAAATTCATCCCTAAGGGATGTCTCCAATCAAACGGTGTGCTCCTCCACACCTGTCAGATCCAGCCCTGAGTTTAAAAAATCCTCTACAACCTTGTTAATTTTACATGCCAGCAATCTGGTTCCATATTGGTTAATGTGGAGCCCATCCCTCTTGTATAGGCTACTCCTTACCATTTGAGACTCCTGGGATGAATATTTAAAAATTAATTGTTTTAGAAATATAGGCAATAGATTCCCCAAATCCAGCCATTTGAAGAGAGACAAGAATTAATACAATGCCTCTAAAATCAGGAACCAATTACTGCATTCTGGTAGATTCTAAATTAACTGAAGTGTTAAAGTCATGAATGAAGTCATATTGTTGAATTTTACTGTAAAGGATCAAAAGAAATGCTGGTTACCCTCTTAGCTTAAAGAGACATTATCAAAAAGTTTAGCTTTAAAAGACAATGTCAGGTTAACTTAGGCCCCAAATTTTAGATTCTATAAAAACAATGATCTTCAAAAACCAAAGATCAACAGAAATGACTTCAGATTTTTTTTAATTGAAAAAAAAAACAATTATTATTTCATTTTAAACAGTTTCTGCAACCCAAACTATACAGTGTTATGTCAATGTGTGACAGATGGGAAGAGAAACTGACTATAAATTGCCTATAAACAAGAGTGAAACTGTCTAAGCTGGTAGTAATACAGGAAAATAAATGTTCAGTATTAATGGTGAAAGTAAAATTACTCAAATGAAAAAACGTATGTGCTTAAGTTTTAGCCAGATTGGGCCTTAGGTGTCATTCATATCTAGAGATGAATGAATGTTATGCTAGAAGTCACTAATGGCTGCCATCAAGTGAGTCTTTGATCCAAAACAATCACAAACCAAGTTAAAGCTAATGGGGGCAGCCTTCTTTCAGGCTAAATGGAAGGAGCATTGACCATCTACATGTTGTGAGATAGCTGGAAACTGTAGAAGCTACCACCCAAGGCAATGGGCTTCATGGCAAGGCCTGAACAAAAACATTACACTAACAGGGGTTTCCTTGATTGCAAAGACAGGAGCTAAGAGTTTGAGTGTGTGCATCTCTGTGTGTTAGAAGCATAAAAACATCAGAAAGCTGGAGAACAAGTTGTGAATGTGACTATGAGCAGAATTAGAGAGACAGAGCTTCTTGGGCACAGAACTTGCCAGAGAGGCAGGCTTGGGGATTTCTGAGTGAGGAAATTGCCTCCTGTTTGTTTCTACGGTGTTCAGGGAACAGAAGTCTGTTACATTCTTTGTAAACAAACAGGATCACACCAAATAAATACCTGACTCATATAATAAATATCTCCCCGATGGAAACAAACCTGCAAAGTCCCCAAAATTGGCTAACCAATCAGTCCAAAGGTGCAACACTAATTAATGGTGAATAATTTGCTTCATGAATTTAGCCTTTTTCTGCTCACAAATTTCCTTGAATTGATTTGTTATTCAAAGATCCTCAGTGAATGTTTTGGTTTGGTTTTTTTTTTTTTACTCCCTTGATTGGCTGCAAACAGTATGCTACAAATAGTCAAACAAAGCAATACATGCTGTGTTATAGTGATGAGTTGTGATAAGTCACATGACATTGTTTCTGTTCCCTGCCTGGATGAGTGTAACTCTTATAATAAGGAGAAGCCATTAGTGTTTTCTCTCTTTCAGGAAGAGGTAGCAGTTCGTGTAAGGGATTGTAGAGAAGCCGTGTTATGGAATTTTAGAACATGTAAACTTTTTTCCTTTCTGGGCCACACAAACCTTATCTGAGGTATCTTTTCTACAAATATTAATCTTCTGTAGAGTTTAAGTGTATTTATCTGTTCCTATATATGACCCCTCCACACCATTGCTGTGATAATAAGAAGTGTCCATCGCATATAAAAATGTGCTCAATGCATTATTGTATTTACTGTTCGTAATGTTTGTCAAGACATTCAGTGACTGACTAAGTAATCAAGTTTGGGTTCCTAGCTTGGCAAGGTGTACTCAGATCTGTATGTTTAATCTAATGGTCTCTGTGGCAAGTGGCACATTTCGTTTAATGGCAAGTGAACTGGGGAAAGCTCTTCCATTGCTGGGCCATTGATGTTTCATCCCATTGTAAGGGGACTGTTGCCCCCTTACTAACATTCAGTGGGGGTGTTTTGATTGGCTTGCTCCCAGTACTAAAAGGGGAAGGGTCGATGGCAAATCAGGAGCCTGAGACTGACAGTCCCCAGGAACAATGGGGAGAGGCCAATGCTCCAGATCAGCCTGATTGACAGGGCGGGCAGGCTAATCAGAGGGTCAGGAGGCCAGGGAGGTCCCGTCCTCCGTGTGAGCTGGAATTGCCTGGGTCAGACTGAGTGGGGCCGAGCTAAGGAGAAAGCAGGGGCCCAAGCTGAGCTGGAGAGCAGAACCGTGCCAGATCCAGAGGGGCCAGAGGCGCAGCCACAGAGCCAGAGACGCAGCCCAGGGAGAGCAGATCGTGTGCTGGGAGCAGAGCCGCAGCCACAGAGCCAGAGACGCAGCCCAGGGAGAGCAGATCCTGTGCTGGGAGCAGAGCTGCAGCCACAGAGCCAGGTGTGGTGAGCAAGTGGGGCCAGCCAAGGGGGGACCTTGGGCAAAGGGCCCAGCACAGAAAGACACCCCCAGACAAGGGCCCTTGCAGGCCAGACCAGGAGGGGGACCTTAACCTGACGGGGGGCTGACGCTGGGAAGAAGGGTCCCACCACTCAAAGCCCGGAGGTGTGTGGCCACCACCATTGCAAGTGTCCAACCCGCAGCATACCTGCAGCACAGCCAGGGCCTGAGACGGAAATCTGGGACTAACAAGGAACAGACTGTGAAGTGCCCTGATGTCCAGAGACACTGTTTGTGATGTTCCCTGCCACAAAGCAGGATGATGTGTTTTCCTTTAACCTTTCCCATTTTTCCTTATTCTTTTCTTTAGATTAATTGTTAATTAAACAACTTGTATTTGTTTTAAATTGTATGGAATAATCAGTGGGTCAGGGAGGTGCCCAGTGGAGAGAGAGTACCCTGGAGTGGGGACACCCTAGCCCCTCTCCTAGGTGACCACAGCAGGGTTGGGGGTTGAGCCCCCCAGGAATCCTGGGCCCAGCCTTGTTGGGGTTACGAGGACTCTGCCAGACAGGAGAGTGGAAGGGGAGCCCTCAAGGGCAGGGAGGCCTCTGGGTAAAGGGAGTGGGAGCGAGGACTCAGATCCTTTCGCTAGCCCACTTCACCGGGGTAGTGCAGAAGCCAGGAAAGTTCCCACAATAGCGGGACCATTCCCCCGCTTACACCATAAAAAATGTATCACTTCTGGTGCCAATACTTGACAAGTGAATTTAGTTCACAAACTCATCAGTTATAATGGGAGTAAAATTTAGTTATTAGAATGTTCATGGAAAGCAAACATTAAAAGGCCATAAATGCAGCCAAAGAAAATTCATTTTTTAAATCTGAGAGTAAATTAATGGGGAAAAAATTGATATAAACCCAGCTCTAGTTAACAACACAAGAAAGAAGACTTGTTTTTATAAACCTCCAATGTAAATCAAGAAGAGTGACCATATTTTCAAAATAAAGCCCCAAGACACTTTTTGTGATGACAGTTTTTAGGGTTACAAAATAGTCATATAAAAGACAACTGTTTTAAGAATGCAGGTTGATGTTGCTTGTGCTGGCTTCTGACTCAGCAGTGACTTGTGGGTATTTCTTAGAGTGCAGGACTTTTTTCAGTAATTTAGTGTATGAATGAGTTTGTCACGACACATTGACCAAGTGTTGCTAACATTCAGACTGAGCAAAAACAGCTTTGGTGGTGTCTACACTCATTAGAATATTTTCTTCACTCCAAACCATTCATCACATTGAATGCTCCACTGGACTGTTTGCTACTTGTAAAAACAGAGCAAATTCTACTCTATACATCTTGAGCACACACAAAAAGCTAATGCTTTGATTAAATGAAAACCTGGGACATTCCTGGTATTCAGAAGTTCCTGGGACATGGGGACATCGTATGAAACAAGCATCCTTATCTTGGAAAAAATGGTGTGACTCATCACCTTAAAAATGTCTCCATTGAAGTTGAGGAATTTTAATAGGAATATTTACATGAGTAAAGATTACTCAGATAAGTATTGCAGGACTAGGCCCTCTCAGTGTTAACTCAGGAAATAGCCACTTATTTGACATCTGAGAAAAGACATGTCTTCATTTTAAGGAGAATTGTATCAGATATACAACTTTAGACAATCATTTTCCTATCCATACGTATGAAAACTCTGCCCCTCCCTATTGTCTGCTTTTGTGTCTTGTTGCATTGAATGCCTTTGCTCCAACAGTGCTGCCTCATCTGTCCATCCGTCAGCTGCTCCTATCAATGTGTCTGTGCTTTCATCCTCATAGCCTCTTACACATAGGATGCCTTCCCTGAACTGATCCATAAGGCCAGATCCTCCTTCAAACCCCAACTTGATACCAACCTCTGCCATGAGGCCTGTAAAAAAAAAAATCTGTCAGCTAAAGATGGCTAGATTGAGTGGTAGGTGGGGATAGTTGACTTCCTCTTTTTACATCAACTGTTAAAATACAAATGTATATGTACATATACAATGTATGTATTTGATTGACTCCTGTTGTCCCTACCCTTTGTAGGTCACTTGCCCCATCCTGCATTGAGAACCAGCAACTGAACTTGCGCAGCACTCTACAAGTTGCAGGATTAGTGCCTTAAATTGTAAGTTCTTTGTGGCAAGGACTGAGTCTTCTTATGTGTGTGAAAGCATCTAGCATAATGGGGCCTGGTCCTTGATTGGGGCATGCCTGCACTATAAATATTAAATTGTAATGTTAATACTTTTGAGAGCCATTGAACAGAAAAAGGTACTGATCAAGATTTCATGACTACTGATTGTTTTGTTACAGTTTAAAACCAACACAACTAGGCCTTTGGAAAAAGAAAAAGATAAAAGATGTACAAACAAAATGTTTCTCTTATTAAATCCTATTATGTTAGAGATGTTTCTTCAATTCCTACTTTAATGAATGGCCCAGCTTTCCAGGACCAAATTCTTATCTTGGTTCTTATTAATCCTCTCCCTTTTGTTTTCTGGATTTCATCCCTCCCACCCCCCTGTAGTGTGTATTGTATAATAATTGGGTCGTATCTCTTTAAATAGATTGTGAACCCTCTAGTAGTACTATCTGAGTTCTATGTTTAGAATCCTGCCAGAGCCGTAGTGTGGATGAGTAGCGAGGACTTACATGCTGTGTATAGTTAATAAAGCCAGTCATTTGGACCCCACTCTGCCCGTGTGGTTCCTTCACATTACAATTGTGTGTAAATAACAAAAGACACAGCATGCCTCTGTCAACTTCCTCATCTTATAGTCCTCTCAGTAGTTCTCTTCCCTGCTATAACAGCAACAAAAAGGCTCTAGCCATACTCACTGTGCAATGGAACAGAATGAAAGCAAACCAACTTCAGGACACATAAGTGGAAACATTTACTACTATTTTTTTTAATGGAGAGGGAAGGGGAGAGGGAGCTATTTGCTTGTATTGTTAATTATTTTTAATTTATAGAGGTGTTAACCCTAGTGCCTTTGCCACAGACCAACTCATGTAGCATCATTCTGCTTCCCTAAATTCCCTCTGCAGTTGCCTTTGACCCAGTGGTTCAAGTACCACGCTGAGACTCAGGACACTTAGGCTCAACTCTCTGCTCTACCACAGACTTCCTGTGTGACCTTGGGCAAGTCACTTAATTTCTCTGGCCCTCAGTTCCCCATCTGTACAATGGGGATAATAGCACTTCCCTACCTACAGGGGTGTCATGAGGATAAATACACTAAAGAGTTTGAGGTGTTCAGCTACAGGGCCGCCCAGAGGGTGAGCAAGTGGCGCAATTTGCCCCAGGCCCCGGGCCCTGCAGGGGCCCCGCGAGCCCTGGCCTGGCGGCGGTCCGGGTCTTCGGCGGCATTTCGGCGGCGGGGGGCCCTTCAGTCTCTCCGGGTCTTCGGAGGCATTTTGGCAGCGGGTCCTTCAGCGCTGCCGAAGACGTGGAGCGACTGAAGGACCCCCCGCCGCCGAAATGCCACCGAAGACCCGGACCGCCGCCGGGTGAGTACAAGCGCCGCAGCTCCCCCGCTTTGCCCCAGGCCCCCTGAATCCTCTGGGCGGCCCTGCTCAGCTACCACAGTGATCGGGGGAGTATAAGTACCTAAGGCAGACAGGCATGTATCCCTTGCTTCCTGACCCAGAGTGCTGTGAAAAGTTACTGTGCATTCTTGAACAGTTGCTGGAAACTCCCAGAATTTAATCCTGTATTTCACTACATTTGGTGTTTTTTCTAAAAGTCCCAGCTCCTTGCCTGTCATAATATAGCCTCCCCCTCCTCAGAGCTGTGAGCAACCTACAGCGAAACAAGCAAAACAAAGTAATTCTTCCTCTGTGTGAGGTACAATAAATTGGTCAACAACAACAAGCAGCCAGACAGGATGTTACAATACTTCATAGATTTTGAAGTAAAAGCTTCCTCTGCTGGAACTCAAGCAGGGGAGTGACTTTTCCATTCCTCCACCACCCCCAGCCTAGTTTTGTCCTTACCAGACTCCTCCCAGTGCTGGCTTTCTCCTCCTTTTATATCCCGCAGCTGTGCTTGATCGACTATTGAGACCAGCTGCCTCTGCTCCACATCCTTTAACCACTCTGGTTCCACACCCCCGCAGTGCTGACAGGGGAATAGAGGGTTGGATGCAAGCCACGCCAGTGGATCTGAGCCCCAACAGCACAGAGGAGTACACCAAGTGGTGTGAGACCCAGTTTGGCTGTCGCTTACTACCAAGCCTCATGCCTGGTACCATGAGTACCCCCTTTGAAGCCAATGAGGCTACTCGTGGTAGTAAACATTAGGCTCAATGGAAAGTGTTTCCAGAATCGGGTCCTTTGCTGAGTCACATTCCAAGGGTCAGTTTGATCCACAAGTATGCAAGAAGGGGGAAGGTGCAAGGCAAACCTCCCCACCAACACACAGTTATAGTCCCTGTTCTTCCTGGGGCTAGGGACTACTCCATCCTCTCTCTGGTGCTCAAGACACCTCAAAGGGGACAGAAGGAATTCCATCCTCCCAGACTTTCAGAGGCACAGATTGCTAAATTCCCACGGGGAATATGCTGCCCCATCTTTTAAACACCACAGTCCCCTAAGGCTAACCACTGCTAGCTGACATCATGTTAAACCTGGCAGTCCTTGTCTACACTCAGTGCTAAGCAATGTTTAACCTGGTGTCAGTTAACATGTGTCCTACGATAATGTAGCATTCCAATGCTGACAAGCCCTTAGACGGGCAGAACCCATCCCAGAATTTCCTCTGGGGCAGCCTGGCTATGCACTACCACCAAAGGGGCATGGTTGACCCCAAATTTATTTTTGCATAAATGGCTATTGATTTTAAAACAGTGGCACAAAATTATACATAAGAATGGCAAGCTATGGCCAAGCAGCAATATACATATGCTAGACCAAAATAACAATAGTCCTCTGCTGCTGCGCCACCTGCGTAATAATCTCCTGCACCTTTCACCTGCACATCTGTGTTTGCCTTTAGCCGGATCCACTGTGGCCTGGGAGATAGAGTACTAGACTCAGAAGACTGGGGGGTCTATTCCTGGTCTGCTGGGTGTCCCTGTGCAAGTCACTTTAGCTTTCTGCATTTCAATTTCCCTGTCTGTAAAATGGGGATACTGATACTAACCTCCTTTGTGAAGCACTTTACGATCCACTGATGAAATGTGCTATCTAAGAGCTAGGTATTATTATTGCCATGAAATGCTTCCTTGTAGTCAGCCATCTTATAACTCCAATGTTCATAAAAAGCAATTTCTACCAAGTCAACCTCCCAGTCTTTTCACGTTTCCAACATGGGATGCAGGAGTCTGTATTATTATAACTTTAGGTTTGGGGCTCTACTTTGCTTTGCCTCGTGCTTTAGGATTGCAGTAAGTAAAGCGCAGTTATCCACTGGCCGTAAAGCTTTCACTTGGTGTAAATTTGAAGAAACTGCCGCACATGAATAGTACATTCTTCAGCCTGGTACCAAACAAGGTAATGAAAAAATAAATGTCACTGTGTGTGCTACCTGATTTGACACAGCTTGGGCTGATTTTATTTGTAGACAGGCTTAGAAAGCATGGAGTGACATTTGAAAAGTTTATTTTCCCAAAATGGCATATTGCACCATTCTATTAAGGTTTCACACCTCAGGCTGAAATGTAATGTTTGCTAAGAAAATAGTTTTTTATTGGATTGTGAATAATTTCCCCTTTAAATAAAACCAATGTATTTTGATATTTTGCTAAACATCTGGAACTTTTTCTCTCCTAAATTCATTAAAAAGTTGCACCCGGAATGGAACTAGAAGCATAAAAGAAAGCTCGTAGTCAGTGTTGGGCCAGAACAATGCAGTATGAGTGTAGGAGCCACAGACTTCAGAAAGTTCATGGAGGGCAATAGGAATAACAAGGATGAAAGAGTGGGGCTAACCTACTAATGTATTATGGGCCTGATCTGAAGCCCAGAAATCAATGGGAGTTTCCCCATTGACTGGACTGCAATGGGATTTGGTTCAGGCCCTCTGGACTAAGTCCAGCACCCCCACCCACCCACCCACCCTTTTCTGTGTGCACGGAAGGCTTCCCCCAAAGCAAGACTGCTGTGGTACCAGTATGACTTTGGACAGGATCTGGTGAACTATGGAATGCAGATCACTTGGGTCTCCTAGCAAAATGCCATGCGCCAGTAACTTGGGAGCCAGGGATTACTGGAGCTGGTGGATCTACTGCATCATCAGCCCCTTCTCCTCATCTTAAATCAGTGAAGATGCCATGGAGGACACTCCAGTCATTTTACAGATTTTACAGTCTGAGGAAGTCCTATGCACAGGGGCTATGTGATAGACAGGATTTATGCCTATATGTTGTAGGTATTGGACAACTAAAGTAAATTATTGTAATTTTAGGGTTAGTCTTATTAATTCATTCAAATACCTGCTGCTCAAAATTGAATATCAGTTGTTTAATTTTATCTGATGAAATTCATCTAACAATCTTTAAGAAGCAATTAACTTCTCTTAAATGGGCACTGATTAGCCCCGGCCTGAATCTGGACAGGGTTGTGAAGTCAATAGAACTGTGCAGAATTCTCATGGACTTTTGTGCAATGCTTTTGGCATTTTGTTTTGCATGATTTCACATACTCTGTATTTTATTTTATTAAAATCATGATGTTCTAATAATTTTACTTCACTTTTGCATAGTGCTTTACAGCTACAGATCTCAGAGCACTTTATAAAAGAAGATAAATATCATTATTCCCATTTTACAGATGGAGAAACTGAGATATATAAGGTAGCAAAATGACTTTCCCAAGGTCTCACAGGAGGTCAGTGGCAAAGCCAGGAATACGATCCGTGTCTTCTGACTTCCATTCCACTGCTCCACCTATTGGACCATGCGCCTCTAAAACTTTAATTTCCACATTTCTTCAATGCAAAGCCAATTTCACTCAAAACACACCCCTTTTCACCTGCAAACAATCATGGATTTTAGCAAATTTTTGTCACTGAAATGAACCCATGGTAAGAGTAACTCTGTATTTCAATATGAACATATAGCACACATCTGACAAGGAATCGGTGGTCTCCACCAGTCCAGTTCTTAGTGGACAAGTAAATACACCCCAAAAATAACTATCACAACTGAGACTAACTGACCCCCTTGTCCTCAGTCAGAGCAGACATTCCCAGAGATGAAAGAGCCGGGGGTACTGAACTGTTCTTTTACAACTGCAGGTGATAGCTCATGGGCAGGGTGCAGGAGGCACATTGGGGCATCAATATGGAGATGCTTGCACTGCTCCTGCTCCTACTGTACCTCTTCTGTGCACTCATAGGGGACTTAATTCCCCAGAATTGGAAACTAGGACAGATTACAAAGGATTAATATAGGCAAACAACACAGGAATGCAGGGGCAAGATTAGAAAGGCAAAGGCACAAAATGAGCTCAGACTAGCTACGGGAATAAAGGGAAACAAGAAGACTTTTTATCAATACATTAGAAGCAAGAGGAAGACCAAAGACAGGGTAGGCCCACTGCTTAGTGAAGAGGGAGAAACAGTAACAGGAAACTTGGAAATGGCAGAGATGCTTAATGACTTCTTTGTTTCGGTCTTCACCGAGAAGTCTGAAGGAATGCCTAACATAGTGAATGCTAATGGGAAGGGGGTAGGTTTAGCAGATAAAATAAAAAAATAACAAGTTAAAAATCACTTAGAAAAGTTAGATGCCTGCAAGTCACCAGGGCCTGATGAAATGCATCCTAGAATACTCAAGGAGCTAATAGAGGAGGTATCTGAGCCTCTAGCTATTATCTTTGGAAAATCATGGGAGACGGGAGAGATTCCAGAAGACTGGAAAAGGGCAAATATAGTGCCCATCTATAAAAAGGGAAATAAAAACAACCCAGGAAACTACAGACCAGTTAGTTTAACTTCTGTGCCAGGGAAGATAATGGAGCAAGTAATTAAGGAAATCATCTGCAAACATTGGAAGGTGGTAAGGTGATAGGGAACAGCCAGCATGGATTTGTAAAGAACAAATCATGTCAAACCAATCTGATAGCTTTCTTCGATAGGATAACGAGTCTTGTGGATAAGGGAGAAGCTGTGGATGTGGTATACCTAGACTTTAGTAAGGCATTTGATACGGTCTCGCATGATATTCTTATCGACAAACTGGGCAAATACAATTTAGATGGGGCTACTATAAGGTGGGTGCATAACTGGCTGGATAACCGTACTCAGAGAGTTGTTATTAATGGTTCCCAATCCTGCTGGAAAGGCATAACGAGTGGGGTTCCGCAGGGGTCTGTTTTGGGACCGGCTCTGTTCAATATCTTCATTAACGACTTAGATATTGGCATAGAAAGTACGCTTATTAAGTTTGCGGATGATACCAAACTGGGAGGGATAGCAACTGCTTTGGAGGACAGGGTCATAATTCAAAATGATCTGGACAAATTGGAGAAATGGTCTGAGTTAAACAGGATGAAGTTTAACAAAGACAAATGCAAAGTGCTCCACTTAGGAAGGAAAAATCAGTTTCACACATACAGAATGGGAAGAGACTGTCTAGGAAGGAGTACGGCAGAAAGGGATCTAGGGGTTATAGTGGACCACAAGCTAAATATGAGTCAACAGTGTGATGCTGTTGCAAAAAAAGCAAACATGATTCTGGGATGTATTAACAGGTGTGTTGTGAGCAAGACACGAGAAGTCATTCTTCCGCTCTACTCTGCTCTGGTTAGGCCTCAGCTGGAGTATTGTGTCCAGTTCTGGGCACCGCATTTCAAGAAAGATGTGGAGAAATTGGAAAGGGTCCAGAGAAGAGCAACAAGAATGATTAAAGGTCTGGAGAACTTGACCTATGAAGGAAGGCTGAAAGAATTGGGTTTGTTTAGTTTGGAAAAGAGAAGACTGAGAGGGGACATGATAGCAGTTTTCAGGTATCTAAAAGGGTGTCATAAGGAGGAGGGAGAAAACTTGTTCACCTTAGCCTCTGAGGATAGAACAAGAAGCAATGGGCTTAAACTGCAGCAAGGGAGGTCTAGGTTGGACATTAGGAAAAAGTTCCTAACTGTCAGGGTGGTTAAACACTGGAATAAATTGCCTAGGGAGGTTGTGGAATCTCCATCTCTGGAGATATTTAAGAGTAGGTTAGATAAATGTCTATCAGGGATGGTCTAGACAGTATTTGGTCCTGCCATGCGGGCAGGGGACTGGACTCGATGACCTCTCGAGGTCCCTTCCAGTCCTTGAATCTATGAAATGGTCAATTCAGCACCTCTCATGAGCACAACAAAATCTTTTAAAGAGAGGGAGGGGGGGTACTGTACCAACTAATGCAGTGGGCAAAATACAAGTTAGCAGATTTTATTTTGCTGCTACCAGAAATAACTGCAAATATTTTTTTCTGGCTAACAAAGCTCTAATTATTTTGGGGAAGCTGGAATGCATAATATCATTCAAAACAGTGTAAATGTTTCTTGGTATTGTTGCTGCTTACTGCTCACAATTTGTACCACATACGTATAACCCAGATGATCTTACTCTGCAGTAAATTTTAGACTGTCATTGGGTTTCTTACCTCATCTTGACTGGAATCAGCAAATTAGCTTTGGAGAAAGAATCTAAAGCAATTTGCTGCATATCTTCAGAGAACAGCGAGTTCTAAGCCAAGTGTGAACTGTCCCAAACCCAGCTGAACAGGTGTGCATTTCCATAATGGCTGCAGGATTCAGAAGAGCTATGGTGTTTTGTTGCTAACGCTTTGGAAGAGAATTAGTAATCTTCATGTGCTCCGTCCTAGTGATTGAAATAAATTACTTTGGTTAAATTGCTAAGCAGGTTGACCCATCTGTTGGCCCATGAATGTTCAGATTCTCAGAGGGTTTATTATTCCAAATAATGACTGCCATATGCAACGGTAAACAGTTTTTTTAATGGACTGAAAGATTCTGTGCTACTTTTGAAGGCAATTTATAAAGCTATTCAAGTTCCCCCCTCAAGAATCTGCCCTTCAACTAAACTTTCAGAAAGTGATCCTGACCAGTCCATGCTGACACAGATGTTGTGTTGCTTTTCTGTGAAAGCATAGATAAAGCTACACCAGGCATCTGGCTCATCCTGGCATTCATTCTTTAGGGACAGAGCAGTGTGAAAATTATGAATTATTACAACCAGCTGGGTGTCCCAAAACAGCGCCTTGCATCTCCTGATTTGTCTATTTATTTATACAGAGCTCCTACCATAAAACCCGAGGCACAGGAGCAATCAATATTTTAGAACACCTCTTATGAAATAAATCGAGCTGACACAAAAAATGAGACTTTCCCTGTTCAAGCTCCTGCCCTCTTCAGAAAAAGTTGGACCGAATAGATTTGTTGAACGTCAACTAATTCCAGCTCTGTCAGACCACAGGAGGAAGCAGATTCCAGAGCTGAAGGCTCTCCCCCGAGAGTGTTCTGGCAACAGTTCCCAGATAGACAACGCAAGGGACTGTCAGCTCGAGTGTCCCAGAGAATATCAAGTGCCGGGATAGAATGCAAAGATAAAGGAAGGGTTTGACTCAGCGCTGGGATGTGCAACTTTCAAACAACATATCCCAGGATGGAGGGACCTTGACAGTGGAAAGTCTTTCTAGAAGAGGAATTGCAGGGGCATATGGTGTCTATGATGGCGCCCATGACCTGGTGAGTGCAGCCCCATTGAACAGGGCAGTGTTGGTTAGAAGATGGGCACTGTCAGAACACCCCCATGGGCAGCTTTTACCAATAAGTCTGCCATTAAGCCCCTTATTCCAGTTAAAGCTGTTCTTAGTTGGTGGACCCTCAGCAATGAGTAAGCAGCAGTGCAAAAACACCGTCTGTCCTCCCTTGAAGGAGAATCCACCCTGGGGCATAGCAGCCCTGAACTAGGGTGTGTTTATACATGTGTGTGATCTGCTGTGTTAGTGAGGGCTAAACTAAGCCCAAACTCTTTAATATATACAGCGTCAAACTTATAATGGGTGTTACAGGATAAAGCCTATGCCTCTGTGTTGGATCTAAGCACCTCCGTTTGTTTTATTGGTCAATATTGCTTATTTTCTATTAAATTCCTCTGTTTCCTATCCTCTTTCTTGCCTTCTCTTCTTTAGGAAAGGGCTGAAGGCCAAAAAATTTGCAAGAAGTCCTCAAATGGGACTAATTTTTTAAAAAACTCCTGGGCCTCTTTTTTTCCATTGGCTTCCTTTGCACCTAATTTAGACCATCCTCATTTTGAAATCCCCAGACAGAACACACATTCTATTCATACAAGGCCTATAAACCACATTAAGACCATAGAGCATCCATGATTTGTTCATGATGTTAACAATGACTCACCATGGCTAGATTGCAGATGTTAAATTGCTGATGGATGGCCCCCATCCAGCACATGGCTGACTCTTCTGGTATTCAGCTGAAGTATTAATCATGTGTGGAAAGATCTTTTTTGTTTTGTTTTGTCCATGTGAATAATGAAATGTCTACTACAGTATATTGTACTTTACAAGCTCTCTGAATAAATTCCTTTCTAAAAGAGAAAAGAATAATGCTATTAAAGGAATAAACTGCTGTATATGACATGATGACATATTAAGATTTTCTGACAAGCTAAATTAATAAACTTGCATTGATTTATGTCCCTGAGAAGGGCCTTTCTTTGAGGAATCAGAAGGAATAAGAAGAGTACTAATCATGGAAATGATCTATCTGTTTCCCTTCTTTTTTAGGTACAGACCCAGACAAGAAGTTATTGGCTTGGGCAACAATTGTTTGTGAAAAATACAAGTGTAAGAGCACGTGAAGCAGGAGGGCAAAGCAAAGCACAGGATTGAACTGAGTGCTAGTTTGGAGTTTCGGATGAATTTTTTCCTCAGCGCATACTGGTAGAGACCTACGAAAAGGTTCCATCTTCTACTCCTGGGGGAATTCTGCACCAAAAAATTAAAAATTCTGCACACAATATTTTAAAATTCTGCAAAAGTCTGCATATTTTATTTGTCAAAATAATGCAGTATAATTACTCTGGTTTCAATTATTTTGGTAATTTAGTTAAACTACAATACAATGGATGGAGAATGGGAGTAGAGAGCACTGGAGGAAATCCCCAACCCCCCTTGCCTAATAGAAATGTAACTAGGTTTGACCCTTTATTTCTAGTTATTAGTCAACAAATATATGCAACCATATGCTCAGTGTTACATCATAGGCAACTGAAGAGCAAGTGAGGGCTGTGGAATCAAACTCACTATTTATATTGGCTACTGACCATCTCCAGAAAGGTCAGTAGCAAACAGTTCATGGAGCACATTTTGATAGGAAATTTTTTTAGTCCAAAAATTTAGACCATAAGAACGGCCATACTGGGTCAGACCAAAGGTCCATCTAGCCAGTATCTTGTCTTCCGACAGTGGCCAATGCCAGGTGCCCCAGAGGGAATTAACAGAACAGGAAATCATCAAGTGATCCATCCCCTGTCTCCCATTCCCTGCTTCTGGCAAACAGGCTAAGGACACCCTCCCAGCCCATCCTGGCTAATAGCCATCGATGGACCTATCCTCCATGAATTTATCTAGTTCTTTTTTGAATCTTGTTATAGTCTTGGTCTTCACAACACACTCTTCCAAGGAGTTCCACAGGTTGACTGTGCGTTGTGTGAAAAAATACTTCCTTTTGTTTGTTTTAAACCTGCTGCCTATTAATTTAGTTTGGTGGCCCCTAGTTCTTGTGTTATGAAAAGGAGTAAAGAACACTTCCTTATTTAGTTTCTCCACACCAATCATGATTTTATAGACCTCTATCATATCCCCCCACCCCAGTTGTCTCTTTTCCAAGCTGAAAAGTCCCAGTCTTATTAATCTCTCCTCAGACGACAGCTGTTCCGTACCCCTAATCATTTTTGTTGCCCTTTTCTGAACCTTTTCCAATTCCAATATACCTTTTCTGAGATGGGGTGACCACATCTGCACGCAGTATTCAAGATGTGGGCGTACCATGGATTTATATAGAGGCAATATGATATTTTCTGTCTTATTATCTATCTCTTTCTTAATGATTCCCAACATTCTGTTCGCTTTTTTGACTTCCATGGACATAGAGTGGATGTTTTCAGAGAACTATCCACAATGACTCCAAGATCTCTTTCTTGACTGGTAACAGCTCATTTAGACCCCATCATTTTATATGTATAGTTGGGATTATGTTTTCCAATGTGCATTACTTTGCATTTATCAACATTGAATTCCTTCTGCCATTTTGTTGCCCAGTCACCCAATTTTTGAGAGATCCTTTTGTAGCTCTTCACAGTCTGCCTGGGACTTAACTATCTTGAGTAGTTTTGTATCATCTGCAAATTTTGCCTCCTCGCTGTTTACCCCTTTTTCCAGATCATTTATGAATATGTTGAATAGGACTGGGCCCAGTACAGACCCCTGGGAGACACCACTATTTACCTCTCTCCATTCTGAAAACTGACCATTTATTCCTACCCTTTGTTTCCTATCTTTTAACCAGTTACCAATCCATGAGAGAACCTTCCCTCCTATCCCATGACAGCTTACTTTGCTTAAGAGCCTTTGGTGAGGGACCTTGTCAAAGGCTTTCTGAAAATCTAAATAGACTATATCTACTGGATCCCCCTTGTCCACATGCTCATTGACCCCCTCAAGGAATTCTAGTAGATTGGTGAGGCATGATTTCCCTTTACAAAAACCATGTTGACTATTCCCAACAAATTATTTTCATCTATGTGTCTGACAATTTTGTTCTGTACCATAGTTTCAACCAGTTTTCCCAGTGCTGAAGTCAGGCTTTACCAGCCTGTAATTGCTGAGTCTCCTCTGGAGCACTTTTTAAAAATTGGCTTCACATTAGCTATCCTCCAGTCATTTGGTACAGAAGCTGATTGAAATGATAGGTTACAGACGACAGTTAGTAGTCCTGCAATTTCACATTTGAATTCCTTCAGAACTCTTGGATGAATACCATCCAGTCCTGGTGACTTATTACTGTTTAGTTTATCAATTTTTTCCAAAACCTCCTCTAATGACACCTCAATCTGGGACAGTTCCTCAGATTTGTCACCTAAAAAGAATGACTCAGGTTTGGGAATCTCCGTTACATCCTCAACCATGAAGACCGATGCAAAGAATTCATTTAGTTTCTCCACAGTGGCCTTATCATCCTTGAGTGCTCCTTTATCATCTCGATTGTCCAGTGGCCCCACCAGTTATAATCACAAAAGCACCATAAGCATTTATAAGTTCATACTGTCCTTTACACCCCTCTGGCAATGTAAAAGAGCCTTAAAACTTTTACACCTGTTTTGTACTCCTGGGAGAATTCAAAAAGACAATGGGAACAATTCACTTAGCAGGCAGGCTATTTTTCTCTAACCACTGGACCATGCTTCCTTTCTGCTGGAGATAAATTAAGTTTAAAAGACGAGTTGTTAAAAAACCCAAGATGTAATTTTTACAGAAGTGTCTCCTTTCTTGTCAAAATTGCAAATTTTGCAATTTTTTTAACCAGCTTTATTATACAGCGCTTTTAATTTCTGTGAGCTTTCCCAAGAGATAACGGACCGAGCCATGAGTTATGCACCACTGAGCAATGATTCGGTAAAGCATCCCTAATTGGAAATCATTTAAGCACATGCTTAAATTAATGAAACTTAAGCGGGTGGTTAAAGTTGAGCATTTAGTCAAGTGCTTTCCTGAATCAGGGTCCTAGAGCTAAGAAGAAAGAAGAACTTGATACTGTTATGTGTCTATCACATTAGTTAGCACTTTTGTTAGCAATCTCAGGAGAGGCCAAGGATTTAGGGTCTGGACCAGTCCCTGGAAAGTTTATTTAAATGATGGCATAGCCTGCTGTCCTAGGGATGTTCTTACTCTTTTGAATGTATGTTATTTAGTACAGTTCAATTAACTAGTGCGCTTTTGATGGTTCAATTAGTCGAGTCATCCTAGCCAAAACCATATCAAAAAACATTTTTCATGTTGGGCTCCCAGAGTTAGCTCTTCCCAACATCTCAGAGTGTAGCTGCCAATATTGTAATGGCTACATGTGGGTAGGAGGGGCCCCAGGGATCCGTTCTTTATAGCTTTGGTTTTGGTTTCAAACACCGTTGACACTGTGCAGGAGCAGTGCGCTGGTTTGTACTTCTGTTTACCTGAAATCCTGCATTGCCAAGGGGATGACCTAAGAAACCTAATAGATATGTTCTATTTCTAGGGTCAATGATTCCTTTTCTGACTTCTGTCACAGTTTTTCATTGTTTAGACTCTCTCTCTCCTTAGTGGTGATGGGGAACCATTTCTTTCCCCCCTCCCCCCCCATTATGTTGTCTGATAGTAGCTGTATTTTGCCCTGCCTAAGAGTTGCTATGACTCTCTGTCTCACTTCAGGTGATACCACTTTAGTTGTCATTTTTCCACTGTATACTGTATGCAATATACCATATGCTTTCCACATCATCACACCATCTGCCTACTGCCTCAATCACAACCAAAGCATCCCAGCATTTTGTTTAATAACTAATTTCCTTTGACAGTTCACTTACTTTCACAGGTGGATTGAATTACTTAAATGGCCACAAAAGTCTATTAACTGGGCATGCAATGTGTAGACCAAAAATCTGCATTTTCATATACAACCAGGAGCAGATTCCTTTCATTACATTTTGTTAGGCTAGTGAGGAAAGGCATATAGGAACTGTAACACTTGAGCAGACCAATAGCCCAGTTAGCCCCAGACCACATCTCCAGCAATGGCCAGGTGCTTCAGAGGAAAGTATAAAACTTCCAAATAATAGTGTGTAACTATTACCAGAGTTAGAGATTGTTGCAGATCAAAAGTGCTTAGAGGTACTTAAGAGTGGAAAATACTGGAGAAAAGCAGAACCAGAATCAACCGTTGTTTTTCTGTATTGGATATTTTACCCTCTAAGAATAAGGTTCTTATTACCTGGCACACCAACAGTTGCAAGAAAGACAAAGATAATAGTGAATCGAACCATGAAACGCGCAAATATTTTTCTACCCAGCTGAAAAATTCACCATTAATACAGACCATACTGTATGTTATGCTCATCAATAAGAAGGCAAGCAGATGGTTTTGATATGACTATGGCTGTCCCTTGAGAAGATACAGTCAGAACTGAAGCAGTGGATTGCCAGACCATTCAGCACCAAGACTAATGAGGACTTCTGGTAATGGTATTATGGATAAGGACGGATGATCATTGTGTCATCAGAGGCAGCAGAGGGGGCATCCTGTTGGCTGTGGATATAGAGGGAGGAGAAGACCTGGGAGAATAGTTGGCTCAGAGACTAAAGCTATTCAAGAAGGTGTAGATTCACTTGTCTTGGGACTGAGAAAGGAAACAATTCAAATGAGGGCAGCATTGCAAATATTTCAGGTGCACAAAGCTGGCTACAAGTTTTCAGCCCTTTTCTATACTGTGTGTGCTATGATGAGAAAACAGGTGGAGAGCTCCATGTTGGAAACCAAGAGAGTTTTCATGGGGAAGTGGAAATCCAAAACATCCAGCAGGCTGAGGGTGTAATTCACCTCTGTACAGAGGAGCTGCTCTAGGCCTAAGTATCACCTAATTTCTCAAAGCAGGGCTTAAGTGGGTCTTTAAGTGGAGTGTTGACCTACAGAGGGGTGAATTTCACCCTAACTGAATTCATCATTCAAGCACTGGAGGAAATATCTGGGGAAAATATAATGATATCTGAGCATATAGGAAACAGCTGCATTCCGGAGCAACTTTGGGACTGACCCTTCCACCCTTCCACGTTACTCAGATGATTAATACTTACTTATGAGAATGGTCCAATTAAAGCCACTCACATTACTCTTGTGAGTAAGAGTTGCACTATCATATAATTGCATACAATTATCTTCTCCCCCATTCATTCCAAGAGTATAGTCAGTTAAATCTGACAATTACCCAATGAGCCCTGCCCTTAGAGCTTTTCCAAGAACACATCTTTATTAAAGAATCTACTTTTGGTTAAAAGAACAATGATGTCAAGTTTGTTTTGTTGTGTACAGTTTTTCTGGGCCTGCCTGAATCAGTGATGCTGTTTGGACACATTTTTAAAGTTACATCATATCTACACAAGCTGTCTTTTAAAAAATGTATCTGTTTTACTCATATGTATGAACAGCAAAAAAAAAAAAAAACAATACGTGGTGGGGAAAATATCACAGAGGAAATGAAAATAGAATTTCACTAAGGATTTTTTTCCCCCCTCCAAAAATATATCCCTGGCCAATTCGGTCCACATTATCCAGTTTTGCAAATTTGTATTCATTTCACATAGTTTACAATCAATTTCCAAAATTCCCATAGTAGTAATAATTATAACAGCACTTCTCTCTCATAGAGCACTTTGCAATAATAGATCACAAGGTGCTTCACCATCTTTAATGCACGTATCCTCACAATAGCTCTCTGAGGTAGGGAAGTCGTGTTGTCACCATTTGTATAATGAAACAGTGCGAAAGAAAGGTTGTCTGCTCCCTTCCTCATATTCATTTCCCACTGTAGGAGAACTGCAGGTGCCACCATGGCTCTAGGATAGTCATTACTGTGTCAGGGAAGAGGGATGAGAACAGCAGTTTCCCTCACCCATTACTAAAACAAACCCTATCGTAGCTTTGACCTCTAGACCTCTTCACCTTAAGCTTCCCACCCCACTTGCTGTGAGCCGCAAGCTTCATTTGCTCTAAGTAAAACAATAAAGCTGAACTGTGCTGTCAGCAAGTCCTTCCACCTTCCCCTTTCTACACAACTAGCAATACGTTAATAAAGCCAAACATTGACATTTTTCAATTTCCACTTTAGACTTTTCTCCCAGCACCTACTGACTAGCACTGTTTGGGACAAAGCCAGGCAAGTGTGAAAATGTAGGTCATCTACCAGAGGAAACTAGAGCATAGTTTGGTGGTTTGTCTGGGTGGTAAAGGGGAGCCACGCATCTGAAGAAGTAAAGGGGTGTTCTTCACCTTTTTTCATACTTCTCCAATCAGCAAAGCAATGTGGGGAATGGATGAGCATTCACGTCACACTCTCCATCAGTACCAGGCCCAAGCTGAGGAAGCTAATGATCCAACCAGCGGACCAAATTCAGTGATAAATCCTGGTCACGTGCCACCCGAGGCATGTTGGGCATACGCTAAGAAGAAGCAAAGCAATATTTGGGTGCTTCTATTCATATTTATTGCCAGTGAGCAAGATAAAATAAATGACAGAAATTACTTGCCACCACAAGAAAGGAGATGAGCAAGGAGAAGGAGCAGGAGCAGGATGGAGAAGAAGAGTTGAATAAGCTCTGCTATCTGGTGATGCTGATAGGTTTAGCTGACCAACCTGAGGAGGAACGATAGTCAAAGAAGCAGAACTCCTGATATGAAGGATATGGTTTCCATTCAGAGACAGAGGACAGCTGTCACTATGTGAGCTGGCTCTCAGCT
Source organism: Terrapene triunguis (assembly GCF_002925995.2). NCBI lineage: Eukaryota > Metazoa > Chordata > Testudines > Emydidae > Terrapene > Terrapene triunguis. Next base: position 15,684,392 of record NW_020664435.1, on the reverse strand, counting down.
GATGGCTTCCAAATTAAGAAAGTCTTTATTACCAATATATCAGGCTAATTAGTAATTATGCGGCCATTGCCATTTAACAAACCAGCTAATAGAACTATCGGCAGAATGATACAATGATAGAAGCAGTTTCCAAGTGACCAAGGCTCAGAGTTACGAAGTAGGATTGTGAAGAGTTTGAGACTTAGGGCAGGCCACAGAAGGGTGCTAGTGGCTAAGACTCCAGTCTTAAAACACCTGTGCATATCATAGATTCCATATATGTGCAGGCCAGAAGGCACCGCTAGATCATCTAGTCTGATCCCTTGTATATCACAGGCCATTAAACTTCACCCAGTTACCCCTGTGTTGAGCCCAATAACTTGGGTTAGACTAAAGGATTTCACTCCTCAGGAGACTAAACTGTTGTGTGCCACAGGCAAAGAACAAGAGAGACAGGGGTGTTGCCTACAATGGCAGGAAATTAACTAGGTGGGATGTGCCCAGATGATCCTAGCAGGCCACCCATGGCCCATGCTGCAGAGAAAGACCAAAAAAACCCAACAACCACACAGTCCCCATGAATCTGAAAATTCCTTCCCCACCCCAAATTGGTGATCAGCTGGACTCTGAGAATGGGAGCAAGACTCGCCAGGTAGGCATCTAAAAAGAGAATTCTCTCTACCATCTCAGAGCACTGCATAACTTTACACTTAGGAGTAGTTCCGCTGAAATGAATGGGGTTCTGTGCAGCTGTTTGCCACATCAGGGCCTTAATCATCCTTATTTTGAACAGACAAGTCCTGAGAAAAGATGATTTGCACTAGCGACACCTACACCTTGCTAGGATGTTTTGATTGATTAAAGGCTATGGCCCCAGGCTGTCATCCACTTCCATGAACAGACGGGAGCCAACGCCTGTTGATCCCTGCAAGAGGGGAGTGCAACACAAGGATGGAGCGCTGCCTCTGCAGTATGCTCCCCTTTTCTGTCCCATGCAGTGGGAGCCCCTCTATGGGGCTGTGCAGGCTCCGAAGGGCTAGTCCCACACCAGGGAGAATAGGACCCTACTTTTTTAAACAGAGTTCAGCATGCTGAGGTTCCCAGCACAGTAGCAGAACAGCTGTAAAGAAATGGTAATGTCAGGATGAAACCTAGTCCTCAACAGTGCATGATACTATAAATGTTTTCATTCTTAGTAGCTGATGAGGGAGCCTAAAAGCCCACAGAAACACTTGCCTCTAGCTTACATATTTCACTCTCCGTTGAAGCTAGTGACAGGTCCCCTCCCATTAGCTGAACTCTGGACTTATCAGGAGCAGACATCTGTAGCCACTGTCTAGTGGGACCACCCATCATCAACAGAAAATACCACTATGCACTCAGTGAGTAGAGGGAGGTCAGGGGTCACTTGCTCCAACCAGTTGACTCAAAGTATCTCAATAGGGCTTGAATGAAAAGGTCATTTTAAGATACTATGCAATTCACTGACAGGGCACAGCGCAGGATGGGACAAAGGCAGCAAAGAGAAGCTGCTTTATTCTGGCTCTGGGCTGACTTTAGCCATGCTAGAATTCACCATGGCAGCCATTTAAAACCTATGTTTTCTGATTAATCAAACTGTATTAAATAGAGAAAGGTGCACTCAGATGTTCCCCCTCCCCCAAAATGGAAAATGTCACAAAAATAGCCAAATGTGGAAAAATACTATTTTATTTTTTCTGCAAAACACACGCATATATTTGTTTTGAAAAGGCAACATATATGGTGGGGCTAAACCAGCAGTAATTGATTTAACATCCTCAGTTCCCCATGTCGAGGTGTAAATACAGTTCTAAGTACCTTCAAAGAGTGAAATCTTGCCCTCTTCTCCTACCCGCAGGCATAAATGGCTCTAAACACAGTTACTAGCCCCTAAGCTTCCAATGCACTGGGGATGCCTGGACAAGCAGCACAAGGAGACATCACTCCCTGATATGTTGCAGAGCAGTGCTCTGCAAATTGAGTTTTCTACAGACACTGGGTTCATGACTAGGTAAATCCATTGACCAAAACTGCCCTCGGAGGAGGAGGGCAGTGGCCATGCATGCAACAGCAGCCATGAAATGGCTCCACTGGTATTCTGTGTCCTGGAGCCAGATTCCACCCTCTCCCCAAACCCAAGGATAACCCCAGTGCAAAGCCTGTTATGGACTTAAGTTGCGTTTATACCTAGGTGTTTGCCAGTATTAGCACCATAATGGCCCATATGAAATAAAAACAGGGACAGAGGTGGATGAATAGGAAAGAAATGAAGAAGAGAGTGAGACACAGAAAGGAAAGGAAGTGAGAGGGAAGGAGGAGGCAGAATGAGAAGGGAAAGAAAGAGACAGCAAGTGAAGACCCACTGGCCTGTGCAATGAAGACTTGCAATAGAATCTGATCATAAAGGGGCTTTTACAGCAAGAAACAGTCTCACAGCCAGGGACGGCTCCAGGCACCAGCCCACCAAGCTTGTGCTTGGGGCGGCACCTGGAGGGGGGCGGCGCGGCGCTCCGGCCGCCGGGGAGAGCGGGGCCACAGCCGGGCTCGCCGCCCTCCCCCAGGCGCTCTGGCCGCCCTCCCCCCCCCGCCCCCCCCCCCCGGCCGCCGGGGGGAGGGCGGCGAGCCCCTGCGCTCTGGCCGCCGGGGGGAGAGCCGAGCCCCAGCCGGGGCTCGCCGCCCTCTCGCCGCCCTGCCCCCTGCGCTCTGGCCGCCGGGGGGAGAGCGGAGCCCCCGCCGGGGCTCGCCGCCCTCCCCCCAGGGCTCCGGCCGCTCTCCCCCGCAGGGGGGGCGGGGGCAGCCGGAGGCTTTTTTCCCTGGGGCGGCAAAAAAGCCAGAGCCGGCCCTGCTCACAGCAGCAGCTCTCAAGACTGGGGGAACAAGCCAGGTTTTCCCTCCCCTAGAGGAGATATTTCTTTATTGTGAGGGTAAGCGCTAATTATGATTTCCGTTCAGAGAGTGAGGGAGGCTGTCAGTCATTCCAATGTCTCAGTAAAACTATTTTCAATAGGGTAAGAGCTGTGAGGACATTTTTTTTTTATGATCGAATGGTAGGCCAGGAAGGCAAAATCTAATAAAAGGGCTAATGGGATAGTGCTTCTAATATGTGGGCACATAAGCTTATCCACACAGGGCCAATCACGTGACAGGACTACAGGGCATGGGACAGTAAGGTGTGTGAGTAGTTGCCTTTCCAGCAGTTTGCAGGTAATGAATGGAAAGGCTCACAGATTTTCCCTGTGTATATCAAGTGTGAGGGCTTAACTTCTTTCTGCCCTATACAAGCAGTGGAAACATACATGGATCCACTGGGGCTGCTTTTCACTTCAGCAGGTGAAGGTGCTGACTCCATTTCCCACAGGCAAGCCAGACCTTATTTTGCTGACTAAAGAAGATGCCACTTAAATTAGGACTCATGTAGCCATATGTTTCAAACCGGTGGGTCATATTTTATACCGAAATGACTGTGACAGGCTCTATATTAGTGCTGATGAGCTGTATTTTTACAGTGTGCATTTTGAGTGCTTTACTATTTATTATTAAAGCTGATTAAAGTTAGAAAACTTTATCTGATTTTTGAATTAAGAAACAACAAAGAGTCTGTATCATATAAATATCATATAAATTAGATATTTTAATAAAAGTCACAGCTCCCATATACTATATATATATACACACACACACTAGATTTGCAGCATACACTGGACGAAACAATGTTTTAATATGGACCTCAAGCATCCTACAGCCTTGGACTTCTGAGTGATGTAACACAATACAGTAATATGATTAAAACGTAGCTTGGTCCTATCTACACTGAAACTCCAAACAGTATTGTAACTGGGTCCCCCAGCATGGTAGACTTGGCCTCAGGACTGGATATGCCTAAACTACATATTCCACCGTGTCAGGGGACCTGGTTACACTACAGTTGTCCCCTGGTACAGTATGGGGAAGTATGATTCCAGCTTATAATGTAGTTGGGACAATAAATGTCCCCAAACCATACTCAAATACATGGCACAGTTCAGGGGACACAGTTCCTGTGTACACTCCAGGATGAAACCGTGCTTTAGTCATGTCTGGGAATCAAGCAAAGCCATGCTGTTAACCAGGATTACCTGAGAGCTGAATTTTTAGTGAAGGTGGAGTCTAACTGGCAGTCGCTAACAGGAGGCTGTATTCATGGTATCATACTGTTTGGTTAACATATATGGGTAATTCAGTGATCTATGAAGCTCTTTTGAAATGATAATAGGCACTTTATAAATTGGTCAAGAGACAGCCCAATCAAATGTTGATAAGTTCAGGTCTGCAGGAGCCTCCGCACATCCACGGTCCTGCCCTCCCGCAAATCCCCCAGAATTCACACAGATTGGAGGCCAAATCCTCCACAATCCTTCCATTTTTGGCAAATCTCCCTGTCCTGCCCAATGCACAATTAACCTGTGGAACTCACTGCCACAAGATAGTGAGTCCAAGAGGAGTCACAAAGAATTAGACCTTTATAAGAATAATGAGAATTTCCACAGTTAACATTAGATATCATTTAAAATGTGTTTTTTAGAAGGAATATAAAATCTTGTGCTCCAGATCATAAACTAACTCAGGGGTAGGCAACCTGCGGCACGCAAGCTGATTTTCAGTGGCACTCACACTGCCTGGGTCCTGGCCACCGGTCTGGGGGGCTCTGCATTTTAATTTAATTTTAAATGAAGCTTCTTAAACATTTTAAAAACCTTATTTACTTTACATAACTTTAAAATAGTTGAGTTATATATTATAGACTTATAGAAAGAGACCTTCTAAAAAAGTTAAAATGTATTACTGGCACGCGAAACCTTAAATTAGAGTGAATAAATGAAGATTCGGCACACCACTTCTGAAAGGTTGCCAACCCCTGAACTAACTACTGACAGAGTTAAGATGAAATTTCCCTGATGGGCAGGCTATTCCACTATTGTCTGTCCAACTACAAGGATTTTTGCCCTATCCTTTGAAATATCTGATACTAGCCACTGCCAGACACAGGACATTGGACTAGACTGGTCTTTGGTAATTCATATGTGCCAGAGGGTCTGTGTACACGGCATTGTAAACCTGGGTCTGTGTGACCTGGGCTTGTGGATTTGGTGTTTCCTAGCCTGCACTTGAGTGATTGCATTCCATTGTAAACCTGGGCTTACAGTTGCTGGACCTGGCTCCAACAGCTGTGCTACTTATCCATACTGCACTGCTAAGACCTTCTGACTCGGGTCTGCAGCTTGACCATTACATGTCCATTGAGGACTTCAATAACTCAGACATAGGTTAGGGGTTTGTTACAGTGGGTGGGTGAGATTCTGTGGCCTGCGTTGTGCAGGAGGTCAGACTAGATGACCATAATGGTCCCTTCTGACCTTAAGTCTATGAGTCTATGAGTCTATGAGCTGTGTCCACCTGCAAAATGACAGGGCAATGACTCGAGTCACAGCAGAATTCAGTCTCTGACCCCACCTCCCCCAGCAGGGTCCTAGGACCTGGGTCCTGAGTGCTTGATGACCTGAGTCAGACTGAATTATGTATGGACAAAAGGAAGGCTTAAGCTCAAACCTGAGTCAGATTCCAGGCTTAGTGTGCAGTATAGACATACCCCAAGTGATTTGCCCCAGGCCACAGGGAGAATCAGTTCCAGAATTAGGATTAAAATTCAGGAACTCCTGAGTCCTATACCCATGTGTTGTTTCCTTCATATTTCCAACTCCTGTCACACCAGAAAGAATGCACAGACCTTGGAATTTCAGTGTGGAACTTCTGCTACTAGACCAGCTGGCCATGATTTGGTCTCTTTATCCCCACTGCTGTCACTGCTAGGCATCAGGAAATATACCCACTAGGAAAGATCCTGCAAGCAGAGTTCTTTAGATTGAAGAAGCAGAGCCCATGTCATTTTTTCGCATGAAATTTCATTGGCAATGTCTGGCACTGCAGCAGCATTTCTACATTCCACTGGGATTTGGAAGTGCCCATGGGTTCCACTACAGCAAAACAAATCACCCCAAGGAACAGAAAACTCTGAAAAGGAGGGGGATAGAGAAGATGAAAGCTTCAGGTCTGTTTGTAAATTATGTATTATCTGTGCCTCTAATGCCCAGAGGCATTAGAGGTTTCAACAAAAAAGCCCATCACTGACACCTTACACTCCTAAAATTCATTTCAGTTGAAATAAAGGAGATAAAACAGTGAATAAATAATCAAAAAGAGGGAAAGGTTTCATCATTTTCTGAGGCTGTTTTAAGCTTTTCCTAATAGTTTCAAAACTAGTGGAGGGAAAAACACTGCTTACTAAAAAAAGAACAGGAGTACTTGTGGCACCTTAGAGACTAACAAATTTATTAGAG
>NW_020664435.1:15588676-15677618 GCF_002925995.2 Terrapene triunguis | reverse complement strand
AAAAGAACAGGAGTACTTGTGGCACCTTAGAGACTAACAAATTTATTAGAGCATAAGCTTTCGTGGGCTATAACACGGCTGCTACTCTGAAACCTCTCAGCCTCTTGTTGCACTGTTGCAAATTCTACTTCTTTCATTACATCTCATGGCCAGAAAACTTTGGACTGCAAATTTCAGTTAGAGAAGGGGATTTGTTTCCTCACAAGCTCAACATTCATCAGGATCTTAAGGCTCCTAGGGCTACACTGAGGCAAATAAATTAGGCAGCCTGACTTACAAAAGTGCTGAGTTTTCAAAAATTAACCTTTGTTTTACAATAAATTAACTAAAACTTTGAAACCAAAAGGATATTTCAAACCGGAAAATGAATCTTTGCATTTCGAAAATGTCAAAATGGGACCTTTCAACAAGTTCAAAACTTTTTTTTCTTCCCAAAAATGTGTTGGACTTGGGAGATGTGACAAAAGTGACCCTTTCCTGCGAACTATTTCAGTTTAGACTTAAGTGGGGTTTTTTTTGTCTGAAATGTTGATTAATTGGAAATGTTTCATCAGAAAATTCCCAATCAGCTCTAGAGAGAACTAAATTGTGTCACCCCTTCTTGCAGAGCACCTTACTCCATCCTGTTTGCCTCGCCAGTTATGCTGGCCAGCAACGTAAAAGGGCAGAGCCTGGGATTCTTCCACTCACCACTTTTCTCTACTCCACTCCCCGTTTACTCCCCCCCTCTCCCAGTTTGCTGACAGGAGGGAATATCAGGCAAATTATTCCTGCTCACCTCACCGCAGCCAATATCACAATCTGAACAGGGCCAAGAAAGGGAATAAGAATTCTTTATTCCCCTTACTCCCCTGCATGGCCAAATAAGGACAGTGACCATCTAGCTCTTGATATTTTTAACTTTAGATCACAGTTATTGATCACACGTGGAATAATGTTTCTGGGCCTGATCCTGAGGTTCACATTCATTCGTTACTCTCATGCACTTCAGTGGGCGTTTTCCTTGAGTGAGGACTAAAGGCTTGGGCTCAGTGGGAGAATGATTCACAGATGCTCTTGAAGAGCAATAAAAAATGACTGCGCACAAATGAACAATGTGACACTTACGACCGCTGGTATTCCTGCCAATCAAAAGAAGGCCATAGGAAAACATTCTGAGGAGCTTTACAGACAGGAATGCCCCATGGAAATTTATACATAAACACAAGAGCTTGGCAATACAGTGAAGTGCAGTGTTCCCGCATACCACAGTTTAGATTGCTCTGAACTGGTATATTTTTGTATGTCTTGAAGAAAAACATCTTTCTCATTTGCAGAAGATAAATTTAAACACCAGAGTTGCACGCTAGGGCCTGTGGCCATTTACACATTGGTTTTTACTATTCTAGTCCATGAGTCATAAATTGGAGCACTTCTCCCATAGGTACTTCTATTCCCAAGGCTACTCACTCAGATTGGCAGATTTTACAAAACAGCATGTTATCCGTAAGAGGTTGAAAATTAAAATGGGAAAGGTGGCAGTGTAAGAAGAGGCCCCTAGTAAAATAAACAATGGCTGTGGAGACTGCTGTTTATTTGGACTCCATGAAGTGGTTCTTTGCAAAGGAAGAGGTGAACAGGCTGCACTGATTCAACAATGAGAAGCAGATTAGGATGCTGCAAGTCAGTGCTAGAAGAGGAATTATAACTGTGCTATAACTCCTGGGTTCCCAATGATAACATCTCCTACATAAGCAATACCAAACTGTTCTTCTTTATAAAAGAGCAGTGACAGATCAAGATAGAGCCTTGGAAAATGTCACAGGAAACCATCTGTCCTGGGGTTACATCTCGTTGACCCATGGTTTGCTTTGTCCGTGTAAGAGTGTCTGCTCTTCTTTTTTATATGTTAACAAAAGCAGCAACTGAGGACGGGCCTGATCCTGCAAAGTGATGTGCTCCCTAATTTCCAATGGGAATAGACAGCAATCAGCATCACGCAGGAGGCACCCGGCACTTCACAGGATCAGGCCCAAAGGAGGTAACCAGAGATACAAATCTTACCTCATGTGCTATTGTAACCATGGCTATTGCATATCCATTCTTAGACCTTTTGTTTATTTTCAGCCCTTCCTAAGTTACGTTTAAATTTTAGCTAAATTCTGCCCAGTCCTTATGCAAGTATGTGAGGAAAAACTGTAAGGAGTCTCCCTCCTTGCATGGCTTTTCTGAAGGCCAGGTGAGATTGCAGAACCTGAGCTAACCTGCTGCTCTGACCCTGCTCTTCTAGGAGCACAAAGTACCCCAAAGGGAGCATGGTGAAAGCAAGGCACTGGCCCTCCATTACTTCACTGTACCAGCCCACAGAAAAGGACCAGCCTGCAGCCTGCTGTGCATCCTAAAGAAGAGCAATAGCGGCTCCACATTGCCCTTTACTCTGGGCTGTGTTTAACAGGAATGATCTAGCCCATAGGTTGTATGATCATTGGGGCACAGAACTATCTTTAGCTGTAAAGCACCATGTGTACACCTCTGACACAATAAAAATCATAAATCCTAACACTCTTCCTGCATTTTGCAAGGGCCATGTAAATCTGTGCTGCTGCGTACATTCACAGTAATAACAGCTCATAACCCACATTGCTAATTTTTAGTACTGGTGGGTGAACTTCCAAAGGTTCCCTTTAATCTGAGTAAGCGATGGAAATTTCAGATGCTTTTCTGAACTGCTTCAGTCTGTGAAACCAGACTGGGAATTTCACAAGCACGCTTGAGGGTGCTTGACTTGAATTTGCTTCTTTTCTTGGTCCAGCAAAACCCAAATTTGTTGACCTTCATGCCATGTTTCAAAGCCTATATATTCCCTCAAATTTGTTCGGGAGTGGAGGGGAGTGAATTTTCTGGGAAGGGTCAAGTTTTTCATTGGAACAGGAGAGTGTTTTAGATATTTTTGTTGTCAAGATATCAACTTAGATGTATATTAGAATACGAGGGTCTTTCTGTAAACTCCTTGGGACTTGTATCTTGGTGCACATATTGAACAAGTCAACCCAGTGACGTAAATGGGACTATTTGTGAGAGTAATTGCTCATCAACGTAAGTAAGGGGCTCCCAGTTCTGGTCCATTGTTAGAACTGGACAAATAACATATAATAACAATGCACCTAAAACCTTAAGATAGGTGCATTGTATAAGCTGAATAAATGGTCCCACAGTAGCCAAGCTAACATGGAAGGGAAAGTAAGTGGCTAGGTTTGGCTGAGTAAGTAAAAAAATATGGTGATATTAACACCCTCTGGAATGGCATATGAGAGCTGTACATTCTACTGTGTAATAGACAGAATCCCACAGGACTCATACACCTCTTCTGCCAATATGACATTAAGGGGTTTGAATAGAAGCCAGCTAGTTTAAAGTTTCACGCAGTTGGAGAGCCTGAGTGTATAGAATATCTAATTTATATAGCCAGGGACAGATTTTCATAACCTGGCCTCCCTTATTCTTCCTACTATTAATTGCAGGTGCAGTTTGGGCTATTTATATGTCTAGGAAGCTAATTACAACCTCAGATCAGGTAATTAGATATTAAGTACCCTACATTACACCTGCAATTATTTGTGCCCACAATATTGTGGGAGTAGAAAAGGAGCCTTGAATAAGCCCATGCTGAATAGGTAGCGCAAGAACATTTTGTTGAAAACCAATGTTTCACAGGGCGGTGTCCTAAGTCAGTGGTTCTCAAACGTTTGTACTGGTGACCCCTTTCACACAGCAAGTGCGACCCCCCCTTATAAATTAAAAACACTTGTTTATATATTCAACACCATTATAAATACTGGAGGCAAAGTGGGGTTTGGGAGGAGGCTGACAGCTCGCAACCACAACCCCCCATGTAATAACCTCACGACCCCCTGAGGGGTTCCAACCCCCAGTTTAAGAACCCCTGTCCTAAGTGATACAGCTACCACTCATCCTCAAGGGAAAGTGAAAATCTATCCGATAGGGGAAAGCAAGCAGCTTTAATCTCCCTGCAGACGTCTGTTGTAGCAGTTAGTAGCATAGTTTATCTGCAGCTCTCTGTGAGCATGCTAGCAGGGGGATCTTGCTTTCCAAGAATACCTTCACTGAGAAAGTCTACACAGTCTGTGTGCACAGCTATAAGGAGGTCTCTGGTTTCACAACTATTTTCTTACCATGTAACAGAGGGAGCCACTTTAATATCCTGCTATAATATTTAACAGTGAGGGTCAAGAGCAACATGGGAGGAACTGAAATAAACTTAATGAAAAGAGGCTCAAATATCTTGAAAGAGTATGGCCCTGCTGCTCTCTTGATTGAAAAAGGCCATGTCTATGAGATGCCACCTTGTGGCCTGAAAAATCTTTTATGTGAAATACTAAAAAGCAAAGACATTTGCTCTATGATACACTGTGAAAAGGTTCTACCTGCTGCAATCGTCTGCAAATTAGAATTGACTTGTGGTTTGAAACCACCTCTTCAGCTTGGCTGCTCCCACCTGTATCATGCAGCTTTTTACCTTGCAATATCTTAGACTAGATCCTTTACTAACACGGGGCCTGTAGCTGCTTTAGGCCGCTAAAAGGAAGATGCACCCATTTCGCTTAAGTAGAATTCTGAATTTGCCCATGGTGATGCATACCCCCTAAGCAGCACAGATAGCAGCATCTGTCTTAAATTAAATGCTTTGATTAAAAACAGCATTTCAGAGCTCACAGCTTGAGATCTCATTACTGCAGAAGGATTTTGTTTTGTTTTGCGGAGTCTTAATTAGAAAGATTTTTTTAAAAAATTCTTAATTCTCCTTTAACAATATCCAGAATAGTTGTAGATCTTTAAAGGCTTAACTTTAACCTTAAATGTCTGATTTTCAACTGAGTATCAACCTGGTCTCTGATTTAACAGACATAATATTGACCCTGCAAATAACAGCACCTATATTTTTCCACACCACAGGTAGCTGAGGATGCAACAATGGGGCTGAAGTTATTTTCAGGCACTAAATTACACCCACAAAACATAATCTCTGAAAATCAGGCCCCACAAGTCAAATTTTCAATCACTGGTCTCTAGGTTATGCCCATAAGAACTGCACACACATATACAAAACTAATTAATTATGCACATACCGCAAACATTTGCACCTGTAAAAGGCTAGTTGTGTTTGCAAATGCAAGTGTGATTAGTTGGCTGTATATGTATGTGGCAGGAAAAACCTAGTCCCACTGTTAAAATGTGAGTCTAACTATTCTGTTAAAATATTTTATAATCAGGGTGCTGATTCCATATTAAAACATGAGGCAAACTTGCAGTCTGTGCTTTTGATCCTGCATTCCTTGCAGAAAGGAATGCATGATCAAGCCTTTTCACAGTGAGCATTCGGTTACTGCTGGCTAGGCTGTCATAATGATAATACTCATCAGCAAAATGGCAGCTAGTCTGCCATTTTATTTGAATAGCTTCACTTTCTTGTTAAAGTCAAAGCTAACAAGTGGCAAGAAGTGCTTCTGCCCATGTGAACGTTCAGACAGAGCACCAAAAAATGGGGTACAGATTTTTAAGGGTTTATTTGCATTTCCATTATAATATAAATCCTAATTTGTAGATGCTTTTATGTCAACAGTAAAAATTTGCCATATATGTATAGAGTCAAAAAAAAAATCAGTTCAACCCTTTTTAAGTTACAGATCTGCCTGAAACAATTACTAGCTTGGGGGACTTTTGTGCATTCTGATAGCTCAGAAATTCCTTCTGTTTTCCACATTTTGCTGTCCATGGTGAGGACTAAACCAGGCAGTTTGGCTATTTACTTTTTAAAAACAAATAACTAAGATTATTAACATTTGTAAGGGAACTTTTCACATCATGGTTTTCAATATGCATAAAGGGCCAAGCCCTCTTCCCAGTATCCAGCCCAAGTACCTGGGATGGGCCCTGGGGAACACCAGAGGGACTGTGTTGTTATTCTTCTCATTAAAGCAAGGACAGCTTATATGTAATAATTACGGCCCAGATTCACCAAGGTATTAGGCTTCCAATATGGGGGGTGACCTCCTTGACTTGTGAAGCCACACCCCACTTCATTACATAACACCAACAGGCGCTTCACACAGGGGCAGGTGTGTGCCATCCTCTTCACAAACAAAACTGATTGTAGAAGTTAGTAGTATAGTTTGACTGAGCCATTCCACAGCTGCTACTCTGGCCTGAGGAAAGGAATAGACTCTATAGCCCTAATTACTTCCTTCCACACAGGAAAGAGAGTGGAGGAGCCACACAGCAGCAGACTCTCTGGACATGCTCCATCCCCCTGCTCCATCATACCCCTCACCCCCTCTGTACATGAGGCCAGGAGCACTCATGGAGCTAGAGTCTGTGCTGCACAGGGAGTGTCATTCCCTTCGTGGCCTCCCTCATCCAAATTTTGCCTCTGTTTGGGCATTCAAGCCATTCAGCTGTTGCTGTTTGGGGCGCTAGACGAAAGGTGTTTTAACCTTATTACATCTCTGCACTTTGGACCGAGATATGTTCTGCAGTATCTTGATTCTCATAGAACTTAAATCCAGTTCCTATGGATAGTAAAGCTATCCCTCTGTGGCCAAGAAATAAACTATAATTTACTATCCTTTCTGGGAAAGTCCTACAGAACTGAATAGGGACTAAGCCAGTGGTTCTCAAACTATTGTACTGGTGACCACTTTCACACAGCAAGCCTCTGAGTATGACCCCCCTTATAAATTAAAAACACTTTTTTATATATTTAACACCATTATAAATGCTGGAGGGAAAGCGGGGCTTGGGGTGGAGGCTGACAGCTCCCGACCCCCATGTAATAACCTCATGACCCCCTAAGGGGTCCCGACCTCCAGTTTGAGAACCCCTGGACTAACCATTCAGGTCCTATAGAAATACACTTAGGTTCTATAGAAATGATTATAAAACCTGTAGATTTTAATAGAATATGCTAATCTTTCTAAAGTTTTTTAAATATCCTATACAATTCTATAGCAGGGATATGCAGTAATTTTCTACTAAAGTCTATAGGTTCATCCAAGAACTCCCATCGAAAAGTTATCATTTTCTATTAACTTTTATAGGACTTTTTCCAGAAGGTTTGCAAGGAAATGAACCCAGGCCAAGGCTGATTTGACTCCCTAGGCACCATCAGATCCCTGCTAGGGTTTTGTCTCCTCCCGGCAAGTATTATCCAGTAGGGGTTGTTGCTGTAGCACTACTAAAGGAGACCATTCTGTTTATCCAAGGACATACCCATTTCCTTTAACAGTTCATTCTAAAGCTGCTGAAGCTGTAAATCTCACTAGTCCGTGTATTGCTCAGGTGCTGATAGAGCACTGTCTGAGCATGCTGATTGCAATCACCCATAGTTAAGGGTTGGCTCTGTTATATAGGCTGAACAGACAGTTGCCTAAGGCAGCAACATTTTCTATAAACATTTGTGCCAGTGACTTTGGGCTGGTACAGGTGACTATTTCATGGCTTCTCTGAGGCAGCAGAACCTCTAGAACCAGCACCAGTCTCAGCAATATATAATACATATATTATGGGCATGGGCTCAGAGCCTCTGTACTTAAAAACAATGGGGAAACCGCAATGAATCTGCAGAGAAATAAATTGATCAAATTAAAAATAGAACCCCACATATTCAAGTGCATCCAGAGTAAAAAAAATATATAGGGCCATAGTGAAACAGAATCATTTAGTGTGCAGAATCACAATTTGCCATCTATGTAAACATGGCAAGAGCCTTTTCCTTGGCAGTTTTATAAGAACAGGGGTCATTTGTTTAAATCCGCTTCTCCCACCAAAAAGTCAGAAGAAATAACCAGCCCCTGAAACACAAGGAGAGGATCATTATTCTCATTAGTGCAGCAGTTTCTCATAAAGTGCAGTAAAACGTTGGTCCTGTAGTGAATAGGACCAACTGTTCGGGCCCCAAAACAAATCACACAGCAGTCTTAACGTAATAGGTAAGATTAATGGAACGTCATATAATGTGGGGAAACTCAAAAAATTAAGGTAATTCTGCAGAAATGGCTTGGAATCATAGCCCACCTAAATGCATTTCATCCGGAGGATTACCGTCTCCAGTGTGTTTAGTTAAGAGGTATATTAATTTTAAAGCCATGCCTTATGCAGTTCTATCCCGTGCTTAAAGGTTGGTTTTATGTTAAAAATGCTTAGCATGAAACCTTTGCTGAAAGTTTGCCCAAACATCTCACAGTTGATTGCAATCCAGAGTGTCTGGGGGCTCCAAGCTCCATACCTCAAAAATGTTTATGATTGGTTGACTTTTTGGCTCCGCCACCTGGATTTGTCAGGGCCTCTTAGCTGCTGCTGGGAATGTGCCCTAGTCAGGCCCGGCTGCTCTCCCCTATCACCTCTCTGACAGATGAAAACACAACAGGGTCTGTTGGATGACTGACACATTCCTCCCCTGTCTGACTCTGAAAGGACTTCTTTAACAGCCCTGGAGTTGAGCTTTTGACTGACAGATTGTGAAGGGAAAAAGTCATTCAGTTCCATTAAGCTCAGTAACTGCTGTAGAACAAAACACCTTTTAAAAAAAATTGAATGAAAAAAGAGCTGTGGAAAGTGGGGGCATGAGCTTTAGGGGAGAAAAAAGAAGATTCTTTTCAGGTTCAAAGACAATCTTTCTCTTTGCATTCTGTCTATCAATTAGGGCAGCATTCCCAGAGGGAATACAGTCCAGCTCTCATTGGTGTCATTCAACTGCCAATCTGCCTGACATGAGCACCAAAGGGCCTCATGTTGCGCTGCGGAAACTGTCTGTCAGGCAATCAGCAGCTGCTATGACATCATCTTCTGTGTTTTTCTAGGACTATTATAGAAAAAAAAGGCTGAGTGAGTCCAAGAACTCTGCTCCAGCTCAACATTCATATTTTCCTTTTACCCCCAACTTAAATTTCTTTATAAAAGGAAACACAGTTCTAGCGGCATGGCTCTATTAGCAGGATAACTAATTCCATACCAAAGAATGTGGACTGCCTGGTTTCAAATAATTCCTTTTCCATTAGAAAATCTATCAGATGAAAGAAGTACAATCGTAAAGATTTTTAAAAAATAATATTATGGGATTTTTTTAAAAACAACTCTAACTTAAATAACAATCATATATCTATCCATCTGTCTATCCTCTCATTATCTATCTCTAATGCACCCACATCACTGTGACATCTCAGTGCCCTCACTGTCGTATCTGAGGCTGTTCTGTCACAATAGTAATAATACTTTACACTTGTAGAGTAACTGTACAGGCCAGATCCTGATCTTAGGTACATCTGTTGTAAATCAGGAGTAACTCTGGATTTTTCACACCTGTAACTGAGATTGGATTTAAGGTTTATGTTCCTTAAGCCAAAAGCGCTACACAACTAAGTCATAATTAAGACACACTGAATCCTTATAATTATCTTGGGTGGCAGAGACGTGAGTCACTTAACACGCAGGTTACTGGTTGATAACCCCAAGACCACACTTTGCACTTCAGACAGGGCACTGGGAATCAGGGTACTTTGGCTGGGCTCTGCTCATGACTCTGTCACAGACTTCTGGGCAAGTCACTTAGGGTCCTCTATCATTGAAGTCAATGGAAACAGGACTGAGACTTGGAGGGCATAACCTCTCTGTGCCTGAGGGTATGTCTACAGAGCAATTAGACACTCATGGCTAGCCCATGATAGTCAACTCGGACTCATAGGACTTGGGCGGTGGGGCTCTTCCATTGCTGTGTAGACTTCCAGGCTAGGGCTGGAGCCTGGGGCCTAAGACCCTATGGGGTGGGAATGTCCCAGAGCTTGGGCCCCAACTCAAGACTGAAAGTCTGCACAGCAATGGAACAGCCCCACAGCCCAAGCCCTGCGAGCCCGAGTTGGCTGGCATGGGACAGCCATGGGTTTTTCTTTGCTGTATAGACATATCCTCAGAGTCCCTGCCTGTAAAATGGCGATCTTAACCTCCTGTGAGGCAGGAACCAGCAGCCAGGCTAAATTCATTCATATTTGTAAAGTGCTTTGAGACTCCTGAGCAGAATGTGCTATAGAAGTGCAAAGTATTACCCAAGAGAAACCCCCACTGACTTCAAAAGAACTTTGCCTGAGTCAGGACTGCATGAAAACTGAAAGCCAGGCTGTGAGTGGGTCAAATTCCCTCTTCCTTGCACTACTCTCAGTGGTAGTCCATGCACTCCTAGGAGTACAGCATGGGTGTTCCTGCTCGCCCATGTGGGATCAAGCTGTGAAAAGCCAGGAGGGAGTGGTAGAGAGTAGCAGGTTTCTAATTCTCCCTAGTGACCCATAGTGTGGAACCGGTACATGCTAGAGAGTAGCTTATATCAGCCTAACATGAACAATCTCCCTGATACTTCTCTGGGTGCAGTGTGGCTCCACACTACACCCTTTCTCAGGGCTGTGACATTAAAGCTACAGCCTAGCCCTGAGCAATGACTAGGAAAGCACCCTTTACTATTATCCATTCAGAGCTCTTTGGTAATAATTCTCTTGGCTGGTTAATTTTGCCATGGTTTTTTAGTTGGGGATTATTAAAGGCCTTAACCTATTAAGGACAGACTGCAAAATGACAACAGCTCAGCTCTGCATGGAACTGTGTGCTGACTTGTACAGCTGCCAAAGTCCTGTTGTATGAGCCATTTTCGGCTGTTCAGACTTCTGTCTTGTTTCAGTGAGGGATTATTATAAATCTTCACACATTCCTGATGGACCTTAGAAGCTGCTTAGCCAAACTCTGTATGGACTTGCATGCAAAGCTGCCCCGCTGCTGCCAGAGTCACTATGTCTTTCTTTTTTATTTTTTACAACCCTGCCAAAGTTCTGAAAGCCTTGAACTGCTACCATTTCAGTCCCCTCAGGCAAGATGTAGCTTGATACCCTAGCTATGTTCACTGCCTGCATTTGGGCACCATTCTTTCTAACCTGGAAGTGAACCGTGTAAATTAAGACATTCTGCAAGCAAAAAACTGAGAGTTGCTAGATTTCAAGATTAGTGACATGCATGGGGAGGATGGGTGAGAATTACCTAGGCTTCCGCCTCCCCAACAAGGAAGATAAATGAAGTGATGTCGTCCTGTGCCATCTGCAGCAAACAGACTCGGCTGAAGCAATGGGAAGCATAATGGCTCCTTAGTGAGAAAAACTGGCTAATACCAGTGTGGTTCAACATCATGGATTTTCATTAACAAAGCATGAAGGCGCAAATACTGACAAACAGCAGAGGCCTCGCTGAAAAGTGGCAGAACTGCCAAGGTTCCACTGCTAGTGACCAGAGAGGCAGGCCTCAGAGAAGCTGAGTATGGAGACACCTCAGAGCACTGACCTTTTGTGACTCTCTCCACACGAGCACAAAAGAAGAGCTTTAGCTAGGCCAGAGCAGCATGGCCATTTGGCTAGTGAGTTCACAGCTACATGGAACCACTAGGCAAAAGGGGAGCAAATGGAGGACAGTGGCAGCTGCATTTTTGCACAACTGCTCCGTGTCATGGTTCCAGGCTAGATTGAAGGATTCCATCCCCTCCTCCTTTGCACAGAGCCAAGAAGTTAGCCCAAAGAAAGAAAACCAAGAGAAAATAAAAGACATGAAGACACACGAGGCCTGGTTCTGCTCTGACACTAGTGTAAGTCAGGAGATACACATTTGAAGTCAATGGAGTTAGGCCAGGGAACATGTAGCGTAAGGGGCAGCAAAATCAGATCCACTTTGTATTCTAATTTTAGTGGCCAAATCCTGGTCCTGGTAAAGTCACTGGGTGAAACCTTCTAATATTTTTAATCTAGCAACCTACTTTAAAAGACTATCTTAAGCGTCCTTGTCCTTTTTATGTTGAATTAACAGCAAGATTGATTTCATTCCCTTGTCAGTGTCCTTGTGGTAAACAATCGGGTTGCTGTTTCAGATCTTTTCCAGCCTGCTGCGTATTTTAAACACATCTTCCTTCTAGTTTAAAAATGGCTTTGCGTGGAGTATTTCATTTTCAAACAATTCTGGAATGCTTTTAGCAGTCCAGACTCAATAGCATTCATTCCTTTGCCAGAACATTCAAATCTCTCACTTCTACGGATAGCAGGAGCTTACAATATGTATAAAATTCTTTATTAACATTATCTGAGTTGCGAGGACCCAAGACAGGGTCCCCAAATAAAGTCAGTCCTAAACTCGATTTAAACTGAAAGAAAGGGAGAAGAGCTTCATTCGGTTTAGAATTTCATGGAGATACAGTACTGGCACTGAGCAAAGCTAGGGAACATGGAGCCTTACAGAGCTCCCTGCCCGAGTTCTTTAGGGTAGGGAATGTCTCTTGAAGAGCACCTAGCCAATCTGGTTGTGGGCTCTAGGTGCTACTGTAATCTAATAATAATGTCCTAATTAATTGCCATGATCTACATGTCAACAAGGCATCTTCCTATTCTGGAGGAAGTCACACCTAGCCCTCCACTTTGAAGAGATCACCCATGCACAGAACATTAATGGGAGAGGGAAGTAAATGGAGAAATTTTGCTGGGCCCCATCCCCTGATAAAAATGGCAGATGGCTATGTCTGAATTATGGCCAATTGCGGAGATGGGGCAAAGACATTTCTCTCTGTCTCTTCCCAGGGTCTTTTCCTGACACACTGATATTAAAACAGAATAGCAAAGGTTTTGTCGGTGTTAGTTGGTGCTCATTTTCCAGTGAATGGAGTTAGCATGCAGTTTTCCAGTTCTAAGCTTAGCACACTCGAGTACACTGCGTCTCATCAAACTATTCCAACAACTTCAACTCATTTTTCTCCATTTACTTTTCTCTATGCACTGATGACCTTCCCTCCAGAGGGGAGGATTTGCTGTGATTTTCTCCAGGGCAAGGCAACAAACCAAACCCAAGCCTGATTATTCACATAGCTGGAGTAGCGTAACTTAGGTTGACTTACCCCGGTAGTGAAGACAAGCCTTTAAGTACTCAAGTTTGAAAATGTTGCTCTTAACCTTTCTGTGTCTTAGGGTATGTCTACACTACCCGCTGGATCGGCGGGCAGCGGTCGATCCAGCGGGGCTCGATTTAACGTGTCTAGTCTAGACATGATAAATCAACCCCCGAGCGCTCTCCCGTCAACTCCTGTACCCCACTGCTGTGCAAGGTGCAGGCAGAGTCGACGGAGGAGTGGCAGCAGTCGACTCACCGCAGTGAAAACACCGCGGTGAGTAGGTGTAAGTACGTCGACTTCAGTGACGTTATTCATGTCGCTGAAGTTGCATAACTTAGATCGATCCTCCACCCCCAGTGTAGACCAGGCCTTAGTTTCCCCATTTTATCCATATCGACCTGAGGGAAGTGTTGTAACTATTAATTAGTAAATATGTATGCAGACCTTTGAAGATGTAAAGCATGGTATAACTATAATTATATCTTGTAAACTGGGGAAGTATTCTCACACTGTTGTGGCCTCAAAGGCAGTCAGGGGGGCACTCAATCAGAAAAGAAAAAAGCAATGGATCTTGAGATTTGCATCAGGAAGTCACCTTTTCCCAAGTGACACACACATTAGCCACAAGATGCACTAGTAAGCGAAGTGTCATGGATAAGGATGACTAAGCACACCTGGTTTCTTGACCTGCATGGACAGCAATTGGTAAACTTTAGTACATGAGGATGGAGTATGCTTGTCATTTGTTATAAATCCTAGCTGTTTTTTTCTTGTCAGAAAAGCAGGTCTGGTCCTGAAGCTCTGGGTGTGTACAAGTAGGGCATTCAAAGGAAAACCAGGACAAACTAGGGTAGTCTGCTGTAGGAATCAATGAAAACTTAGATTGATTCATGTCTGCTTGATTTTACTAATTCCTGATCTACATGATTCGATGCTTCTAGGGCCTAATTTTGCAATCCTTCCTCACTTATTATTCAAATAATCCCACTGAAGTCAATGGGACTAGTGCGGCATTGAGGATTTCTCCTTTAATTCCAAAATATCATGCAGTTTATACATGCAGGATAAGGACAAGAGTGGGGGGAAGTGTTGTAGCTCGTCGCCCATGTTAGTGATGATTCAGTCATTGAGATGGACAGTCGCCAGCTGCAGTAAGAAATTTAAGGAGGACTGAAAATGTAGCTGAGCACAAAAGAAAGTGCACAATGAACGGCTGCTTCTTTCACGGTGTCAGCACTGGGCTAGTGATATGCCAGGAGGAGGAGAATTCACATTCTTCCCCAAAACACGTGTAGGAAATAGATCGCTTTAAAAAGAGGAGGAAAAGTCTTCAAGTAAATAATGTCAGATTTTATTTACTTCAGCTTTGAACCCTTATCACTTTTTTAACATTTACAAGGCAACCGTATGTAACTAATCTATCACAGAGTGTTGTTTATCCTTTACCAGTAACATTAAACTTTCAATGACATATGCCCAAGCCCTGGGAGATCCAGGAAGCCACAAGGTCTGGAAATCTTGATTTATTTTCACATGCAGCAAACAAATCTATTTAATTAGAAAAACATGTTTGAAATTTTACTCAAAACGAAACCAACTTTTTTTTAAATGAAATGGTTAAAAAAATACTTGGCAAAACATCCAGAGCTTTGGAAATTATTTCAAAATGTGGGTGAATTATTAATTATTAGTTGTATTACGGTAGCGCCTATGAGCCCCAGTCACAGATCGGGACCCCACTGTGCTAGGCACTGTACAAACACAGAACAAAAAGACAGTCCCTGCCCCAAAGAGCTCAAAATCCAGTAGCAGATGGATAGACAGACAGACAGATGGGGAAGTACCATGCTGGCCAATATTGTCTCATTGTTTCCTTGTACTTCCCCACCTGTCTGTCAATCTGCATCTGCTGTCAGCACATTGGAGGTTTAACCGTTTGGGGTAAGGCACCAACCTCCCAGAATTCTCTGCTGCCCAGTTCATTTGTATCCTAGAAGAGTTTACTTCCAAGGCACTATATCCCCACCTGGAACCTGCCTATTTACATGATCAATATTTCCCACTGGAGTATTTGTAGGTAAAACTAGCATAATCATCACTTTCTTCCGTTACATGCCAATGTTCAAATGTGTCAATAAATTAATTTCAAGAGTAATGGCCTCCATTTTCGCAAGTGATGGTGATTCTGGGTGCCTCCATTTTTGGGTGCCCACTCTGAGACACCTTGAAGGGATTTTCATACGGTGGGTGCTCAACACTTTCTGAAAATCAGGCCTCTATAAGGGCTTGTCTACACAGGGAGTTATTCCTGATTAACTCCATTGGTGGGTGCTATTATTCCAGAATAAGAGTGTTTTATTCCGAATTGCTTGATCTGTTACCTAATTTGGTATAAAGCACACTTATTCGGGAATAAGCACATCAACACATGGAATTAACCAGGAATAGTTAATCGGCTTTAAATTCACGCCCTACCTTATTCCAGATTAATTTTAATGTATAGACAAGGCCCTAAAATGACACAAGCCCTAAACTGTCCCAAGTGAGGCATCCAAAACCAGAGGCACACAAATTCACTACTCATTTTTTAACATTTAGGCCAACATGTTTCTTACATTTCTTTGATTAGCTTATTCAAAAAATATTACTGCACTAGTCCCTCTGTGACACTGCATAGTTTTGAATCAGTGTCCACATTTGTGTTCAACGTCCATCATATTACACACTCAGATCTTTTTTTTTTTTTTTAATAGTTTAACAAATGATAGCTCTCAGATGTGAAACTACTTGTGCATGGCCCCATGACAGGAATTTTAAAGGCAGCCTTTTCTCTATCTTCTGCCTATTCCCCCACTACCATCCTAAAGGCCCATCTGATTCCTAATCCTTTATCTTGTCTCTGAACTTGCAGGCTGATTTCTGAGCTGGTGGCTGGGTTTCCTGATACCTTTCTCCTCCTAATTTTTCCCCAGGTGATAGAGTCAGAGAGTTTAAGGCCAGAAGGGACCATCAGATCACCTAGTCTAACCTGTATATCACAGGCCACCAGCACCACCCAGCCACCCGCACACTAAACTCAACAAACGAAATGAGACCAAAGTATTACAACCCATAGGAGACTAGACTATTATGTACCACAGGCAGAGACTAGAAGGGAGTGAGGTGCACCAAGGGCTGAGGTCCCTGCAGTGGCAGGGAAATTATTAAATGAGATATAACCAGATACTTTTGGCAAAGGACCTGCATCCATGTGCTGCAGAGGAAGGTGAAAAAACCCATCGGTGACTGCCAATCTGACCTGGGGGGAAATTCCTTCCCAACCCCACCTATGGTGATCAATTAGACCAGTAATCAGCAACCTTTGGCACGCAGCCCGCCAGAGAAAGCCACTGGCGGCCAGGCTGGTTTGTTTACCTGCAGCGTCTGCAGGTTCGGCTGATTGCAGCTCCCACTGGCCGCGGTTCGCCGTCCCAGGCCAATGGGGGCTGCGGGAAGCGGCGCGGGCCGAGGAATATGCTGGCCGCCCTTCCCGTAGCCCCCATTGGCCTGGGACAGCGAACCGCGGCCAGTGGGAGCTGCGATCAGCCGAACCTGCAGATGTTGCAGGTAAACAAAGCAGCCTGGCCCTCCAGCGGCTTTCCCTGGTGGGCCACGTGCCAAAGGTTGCCGATCCCTGAATTAGACCCTCCACATGTGAGCAAAAAGCAGCCACCCAAGAACCTGAGCGTTCTACACTACAATTAAAAACACATGGCAGAACCATGCCAGGTGATTCGGGCTAAGGGGCTGTTTAATTGCAGTGTAGACATTCAGGCTCTGGCTGGAGCCTGAACTCTAGGACCCTTCACAGTGGGAAGGTCCCAGAGCTCTGGCTGCAACATGAGCCCGAACATCTACACTGCAATTAAACAGTCCCTTAGCCCAAGCCCCACAAGCCCCAGTCAGTTGGCATGGGCCAGTCACAGGTGTCTAACTGCAGGATAGACATATCCTCAGAGAATGCTTTGTGCCACCTTAAAGCCCTGGCCCTCCCTGCCCAGTGTCCCATCACCAGCCATGGCCATCCCTGATGCTTCAGAGGAAGGAGATTAAAAAAGCTTCCCAGAATACATTGAAGGGGGAGGGGTAATCCCTTCCTGACCCCTGCCAGTGGCTGTCTGAAGCCCTGAAGCATGAACTTTAGGAATATAAGACATAAAGCAGAAGTGAGCCCCAGAGTTGTTGAGCCCTGCCCCCTACCATCACAAGTAAGAGAAAGAGAGAGAGAGAGATTGTTTTTTATACAGAAAAGTAATTTTGTAGGGACATTCAAGTAGACATTAAAAAACAAATTCCCTTAGTGTCTAGAGTTTCTTTTAGAAAAGTCTGTTAATTAAAGGTACAAGCGAGTTGACTTTTCTTCACAAACAGCAATATTTGTAAATGTCAAGTGAATTTAATTTTTTTCAATTTCAGTTGAACTCATTTAATTAAACTGTAAAAAACCCTAAATGTTCATTTTAAATTCACATGACACTTACAGATACTGCTGATTGCAAAGGAAACTTAGTTCTCATGTACTGTCAAATAAATGTCAAAAAGCCAATGTGAGCTATTAAAAATCACTTGACAATTACAAATAAAACTATTAATGTGGTAATGACATTTAATTGCAGGCTTGAGTGAGCTGCTGTTTCTAAATGAAGGTAGCATTTTTATGTCTTTGATAATAAAGGGCCTAAATTCTGCCTTGCTTGGGTAATCAAAATTCTTTTGAAGTCAGTGGGACATTTGGGTGTGCAAAGAAAGCCGGATCAGGTCCAAAGCCATTCATACAGAAACATTTACAAGCAAGTCTTCTGCCATGACTTTATGAACATTTGAGGGATTTACTTAAAGCTAAATAGGAATTTAACAGGGGAAAGGTTTTTTTTAAAGGTCCCTTACATCCAAAATGGTGTCTTGAGCTCTTACAAAACAAATGTTTCTTTTGTGTTTATCAGACCATACTTTTCTTTGCAAATATCACATGAAGGATATTATTTTAGGCCCTAATCCAGCATATGCTTAACTTTTATAATTGAATGCTTTTATTCAACTTCTTTTGACTTTGATGGGACTATTCACATGCTTAAACTTAAGTAAGGGGGTAAGTGCTTTTCTGGACTGGAGTTTTATTTGTGAGACATGGTGGGTGAAGTAATATCTTTTATTGGACAAACTTCTGTTGATGAGAGAGACAAGCTTTCAAGCTACACAGAGTTCTTCTTCAGGTCAAGGAAAAGTACTCAGAGTGTCTCAGCTAAATACAAGGTGGACTGGACTGTTTTGCATAAGTAGTTAATACATATTTCAAGGCACCATTCAAGGTGAAGTGACCCGTTAACACCTCTTCAGTCATAGGGGGAAAGGAAAAAAAAGCTGAGTGGGCTTTTAAGTGGGTTATAGATTGTTGTAATAAGCACAAATCCAGTGTCTCTATTCAGTTCGCGGTTGTATCTCTAGCAATGTTATGAATTTAAGCTCCCAGGCTCATCTTTTGAAGGTGTTGTGCAGGTTTCCTTTGAGGATGAGGATTGTGAGATCAGATATAGAGTGAAAAGTGTTCACCTACAGGTGATATAGTGTTTTTGTCTTTTATCATTCAAGAGCATAGTGATTGTCTGGTTTCATCCACATAGCTGTTACTGGGGCATTTAATGCACTGGATGAGGTACACCACATGTTGTGATAGGCATGTGTAGGACCCATGGATCTTGAAAGATGTATTGTGGGGGATGTTGATCATCATAGCAGTGGAGATATGTCTACAGGTTTTGCATCCCTTTTGCTATCAGGATCTGGTGCCGCTTTCAGTTGGTGTATCCTGGTCTGTGGGGAACTTGGTTCTGATTATAAACTTGGCAAGGTTGGAGAGTTGTTTGAAGGCCAGAACAGGGGGTGCAGAAAAGATTTCTTTCAGGAGATGGTCCCCATCAAGTATGGGTTTTAATTGTTTGATGATACCCTGTATGTGTTTCAGTGTGGGGTAATGTGTGACAACTAGAGGTGTGCAGTCAGAGGGGGGTTTATTTCTGTACTGAAGCAGGTTCTCTTGGGGTATTTAGGTGGCCCGTTCCATGATGTGATCAAGTTCTCTGGTGGAGTGCCCTTGTTTGGTGAAGGTGGTTTTAAATGTGTTAAGGTGTGTACCCTGGACTTTCTCCTTGGAGCATATTCTATGGTATCTGAATGCCTAGATATAGATAGCAAATTTCTTGGTGTGTTTGGGGTGGTTACTGGATCTGTGAAGGTAGGTGTGGTGATCCATGGGTCTCTTGTATCTAGTTGTCTATAGGGGTCCATTGTTGAAGCTGATCATGGTGTCCAAGAAGTTGATGCTAGTGTGGGAGTGTGCTAGAGAGAGTTTAATGTATGAGTGGTGGTTGTTGTTGAAGTTGTGGTGGAAATCTATGAGGGAGTTTAAGTCGTCTGTCCAGAGCATGAAAATATCATTGATGTATCTCAGATATATCATTGGTTTCATGGTGCGTTTGTCCAGAAATTCTTTTGCAAGGTAGCCCATGAAGAGGTTGGCATATTGGAGAGCCATCCTAGTAGCCATGGCTGTTCCCAGGGTTTGGACAAAGTGTTTGTTGTCAAATGTAAAATTATTATGGATGAGCATGAAGTGGATGAGTTTGGCAATGTGTTTGGGTTGGATATCTGAGGATTGTCCAGTATCTTATAAATATCTTAGGCTGACAGCAATGCCGTCATTGTGAGGGATATTGTTGCATAGGAAGGTGACATCCATGGTGGCAAGGATGGGTTCTGAAGGAGGTTGTTAATGTTGTGGCATTTCTGTAGGAAGTCAATTGTCTTCTTGAGGAAGCTGGCCCTTTGTGTGGTGAGTGGTTTGAGGATGGTTTCTCTGAGTCCCAATATTCCTTCAGTAAGTGTGTCATAGCAAGATATGATGAGTCTGCCTGGATTCCCTTGTTTATGTATTTTGGGAAGCATGTAGAAGGTCCCTACGGTTGGTTCGTGGGGAATGAGGTTGTAGATTTTCTCTTGGAGTTGTTTGGGGAAGGATTTTTGATGATATCCTTAAATTCCCTGGATAAATTGTGGTGTGAGGTCTTCTTTGAGTTTTTTATAGTAGGTGTTATTGGAGAGTTATCGGTTGGTCTCATTAACATAGTCATCATGGTTGAGGACTACGATGACACTCCCTTTGTCTGTTGGTTTAATCACTATTTGGTGGGCTGGATTTTAGGGACTCTATAGCTGTCCTCTCATCAGTGGAGAGATTGTGTTGGATGTGATGTTTGTTAAGGATTTCACAGTCAATTTTTTTCCTGAAGCAATCGATGTAATGAACAAGAGTGTGGTTTCATTCGCTGTGGGGTGTCCAGTCAGACAATTCTTTTTTTCTTATTACTGTTGATGGGGACATGGTAATTGTGGGTGGTGTCATCACTGTTGTGAAAGAATTCTTTGAAGTGGAGTCAGCAGAAGAATTATTCTAGTTCTCTGCAGGTTAGCATGGTATCAGGTTCTGTGGTGGGCCAGAAGTTCAGTCCCTTGGAGAGTACAGATAATTCAGCTCCGGTTAGGGGTAGTCTTGATAAATTGATGATATTGTGGTGTCGTGTAGTATCAATGTGGTGGACCCTGGTGCCAAGGTTTCTCCTGAAGGTAATGTTCTGTGGGTTGTGGAGTTGTTATAGTTGGTTCCACTTTTTGTTTTTGTGTTGGATGACTGTCATCAGGTGTTGGTTTTTTTTAATAGTTGGTTTGGTTTTCTTGAATGATTTTCAGGTACGTTTCCTGATTTTTTTTCTTCCAGTGTATGGGTGCATGGGATGATTTCTTGGTCCCTTCTGGAGTATCTGAGGTGCAATTCAGTTTTTCTGAAGTGCTTCTGCAGAGCTATTCAGCATGTTTGGAATTGTATGTAGTGGTCAGAGGGTTACAGATAGTGAGACCTCTGGAGATTATGTTTTGTTTCTTGCATTTGCTCAGGAAGTAGATGTCACTTAAGTTTTGCTTCCTTTTTCTTCATGTGGAGGACTTTCCATTTCAGATGGCAAAATTCAATATCTTTCATTGTTGTAGGCAGTGTTGTTGTAGCCATGTTGGTCCCAGGATATTAGAAAGACAAGGTGTGTCAGATAATAATTTTTATTGGCATTTCTATTCATACTGTAGTTTTGTTCCTCCCTTTTTTATTTGCTTTCTCTTTGTCCTTTCATAACACGTATGTATAAAGGGCAAAGTCATGATTAACTTATTGGGAGCCTTACTTCTGCATTTCATGACATCTGCAAATTTTTAAATCTCAACCTTTAATTAATATAGGGATTATTTTTTTCCACTGTGTATATATAACAGCTGGATGTCGTATTCAACAATTTATTTACTCACTTAAGAGAATGGCTTTCGTACATTCCTTGAGGTTCAGATAATTTCATTATCAATGGAAACAAGATGTAGTGCACTACTGCCCACTGTTGCCCATTCAGTGAATTAATATCCTCTTCACGCTAACGCTGCACTCTGAGTGTGTGTCTGCAAATCAATGTGGAATCCATGCAGGGATAGTAGGCCACGTTGTTTTCTCTTGGTTACAGGGTTCGTTTCTGTCTACCTTCTAGTGTGATATAAAATTATTAACATTGAGATGACTGTACAGAAACCAGAACCCGAAGCCAATTAGAGAAGCATGATGTAAGGCTGCCAATTTACAGATACTACAACACCTGCGGCATTTATAAATATTACCTCACAAAATTCCTGTGTCCTTAGGTAAATCCTTAGATTTCTGTCTTATAAAATTAATCGCATATGTTGCCTGCTGCTGAGATTTGACAAGCATCTTTATATAAAGCAAACCATTTAGACTATTTCAGTATTTAAGGCATTTGACATGCACAACTGTTTCCAATGTTTTACCATTGTAATTAGCAATCAGGGCGAAGCTACCGAACTCATGGTCAGGCAAGGACAATAGGTAGGTATATGTATATGTGCACCAACCAACACAGTGGGATGAAATCATATGATCTCAGGGACTAGTGATGATGAAAAGTAAATATGGCTATCAACATTGTTTATATTCTTTGTTTTTAAATTGAATTATATTATTATATTATCATATCATCCTAGTGGTATTGAATGAGTTCACCAGATCAGTTGGTAACCACCTGTAATTCCCCATGACACCCAAGTTTTGGCCTCAAAGTATTCAACCTCTTGTTATTTGAAGTCCCAGCTGGGAGAATATAACTGAAATGAGTACTGCAGCAGCAGTGAATGGAATTCATCTTGTCTGAAACTTACCATATGCCAGAAGAGAGACATGCTGAGCCATCTGCTTTAGAGCTGATACCTGAGAACTTGACTACCTGCCAACACCATTCCCTCCCATTTAGGGCCCCATTCCACCAGGTCCTGAGTAACTCCTGCCACATACTGAGCGTCATGCATTCTATTCCTCATTGACAGCAGTGGGAACCTTGCTCTTCTATTGAAGTGAGGGAAGGTTGTGCTCCAGATGAATTGGACTCCTTCTGAAACCCACTTCTTTCCCTTCTTGATACACTGTGATCCATGTCATATCACAGCATGTCACATCAGGTAACCTTATGTTAACAATATCTGGAGCACATTGCAACCATAGCAGCAGGGAAGGTAAAAAATCTGATGAGAGCATGTTGCTTAGTCTACATTCTGATCACTGCAGCAAAACAGATGAGCTGCCTTCTTAGAATCTTCTCCTGAATGTCCTACATTAGCCATTGAATGAGGAACAGATGACATACAGACTGCACAGTGAGGCTAAATACAGAGGCTATGTGTTTTCTTCTTTGTGCTTTTGCTTTAATATTCATAGCCAAATAGGTATAAATGTGAATATCAAGCAGATAGTCTGCTGTTGACCTCAGTGGAACTTTGCTTATTTACACTGACTGAAAATCTTGCCCTCTGACTTCAGTTACACTGGCATAAACCCAGAACAACTTCACTTAAGTTATTCAAGATTTATCCCAGTATAGTGAGAACTGAATCTGGCCCACAGTTTCTTAAAGTAATTCAGCTTCCCTGGATCTCTTTCTTTTTTTCTGGGTATTTTCTTTTTCGCTATACACAATAAAACTCTCCTGTTTTGGTTCTCTCCTCTCCCTCTCACCCACACATTGTGCAGCTGCTAACATAAATGGATATGAGTGGTCATGCCATCTCAAATTATGAAATATAGCCAGGTTGCCTCTTCTGCAATATTTTGAGGGCGCACGTGCTTGAAATACCTGTTAGTCTCATGGTATTTCCTCTCTGGATTCAATTTCCAGACTAAACACATATCAGTTCTGATGTTCATTTCCATGAATATTGGTATGAAAGGGACAAACCTGAGCTGAGCAGTGATTAAACAGACTTGACTGGAGTCAATTATGAGTTGTATTATGTAGAGATATTCACGTATAACCAGCAGAAAAAATGAACGAGACAAACCAAGAGCCAAATTCTGCCCTCACCTAAACTCTGTGCAATAGTAAGTTCTTTGGGGCAGGAACTGTATTTCATTAAATGTTTGTACAGGTCCTAGAAGAGTGAAGCCCTAGCCCCTGATTGGGTCAGTAGGCGCTACTGCAATACAAATCACTGCTACGACTAATAATCCATTTGAGTGTTGCCTATGTAAGGAATCAGAGTAGCAGCCGTGTTAGTCTGTATCCGCAAAAAGAACAGGAGTACTTGTGGCACCTTAGAGACTAACAAATTTAGTCCGAAGAAGTGGGTTGTAGCCCACGAAAGCTTATGCTCTAATAAATTTGTTAGTCTCTAAGGTGCCACAAGTACTCCTGTTCTTTTTATGTAAGGAATGCAGATTCAGATACCAAGAGTTTGACAAATACTTACAGTGAAAATTTCACTAAGGCCAATAGACAGTTCCTTGTCTTAGAGGGCAACTTTCAAGTGATCCCTAGGTTTCCAGTACAATTTCCAGTATCTCTAGTTAAAGGCAGTTCCTCTGCTAGACAACAGATTCTTGTTGTTCCTGTGCATGGTCATTTAAGACAGCTTTCTTTTATTACATTTACAGTCACTAGGGCCCAGATCCTCAATGGTATTTTGACTCCTAACTTCCATTGATTTCATTGGGAGTTAAGCACCTAAATACCTTTGAGGATTTGGGCCTAAGTGCCTTTCCCAAATGACATTATTGCATGGACCACACTATTCACCACATTTCTGAATGAGTTTCCAGTCCCCATCATACTCCCACTGGAATGTCCTGCAGATCCCCAACATCTCTGGCCCTGCTGCCATGTATTGTAGTGGGGTGGGGTTACACTCTCTCTGATTTTTATGCAATGTCACTTGCTTCCAGGGAATTTTGGAAACTTTGCAACTCCCTCTTCAAGTTCTCTCCCAGGTTCCTTTCCAAACTGAGAAATTCAGGTGGCTTCATTTGCCCACAGATTTTAGTTTTTTTCTTACACTATACAGTAAATGTGTGTCATGCAGGAGTGCTGGTACAAGGCTAATTTTTCCTTAGACCTCAGCAGGATTAATTACTACCCCAATTGCATGACAGGAGTTAGTAGCCATTGGCTACTATTATAGTAAGTGGAGAGCGGGTGTGAGGGGCAGGCCAGAGCTGGGTCCTGGGAGTATGTACACTGTCATCCCTGAACCCAGCCCAAACACAAGAATATTCACACTATTCTCCCCGGGGCAATATACATGGATGTATGCATATCTATAATGGAGGAAGGGGGATTGGTGAGGCGTGCCTGAAGATTTTGTCAATCTACTACAGAAGAAACATGTTTCTAATGGCTACATTTACACAACAAGCAGCCACAGTGATTTATGTGGACTGAAGTGATTTTATGTTAATTGTATTATGCATGGTTCTCTTAGGTTAATCCTGGGCTTTGTAGTTTCAGAACACGCTGCCCTATTCCTGTTTACACTGCTATAAATTAAATGACAAACTTTTTGCATGTTCTGAATACATTTCACTCATGATCTGCGCTGTGGCAAGAATGAAGGGAAAGAGTTTCCTATAGCCCTATCAAATGTCTGAGTTTGAAATATATTCCTAAGGCATGCATCAAAGCTTCCATTCCAAATACCTCAGAAAAGACATAGACACCTGAAAATAATACAAGATTATAAGCAGGGTGCACATCTGGCCAGAGATGGAGGGTTGATAATTTTCATTGATGCATGAGTTTCAGCTCTTACCCCCAGGCAACTGTGCTCCTATCAGCTAACCATGAAAATTGGTCACATATGTCTGACTCTTCCACTGCTGTGATTTGACAGGTTCCCCCATGAAAACATCTCCCTCAAACCTTTTCAGTTCCTTTCACAAACATTTTCAACATGAATAAAAAAGGATAATTGAACCATTTAGGATAGTTTCATACAAGAGGCATAAGTAGGAGTAATGGGATGACATTAAGGAAAAGGAAAGTTTAACAAGAATATGAGAGAAGACATCCCAAAAGGGAGTTCTATTATGACCTGAAGTAGTCTTCTCAGGAACATAGCAAAAAATAGACTGCACAAAACACTAATAAATGTACATATCATAGGAAACAATCCTGACTTGAACCCAATAGGTTCTTCTATCTCTAACTTCTATGAGTCTGGGATTCATGTATGTCACAATCTAAACGTTTGTGAGGAATGGCATGAAGGCATCTTGTGAGCTGCAGATACAGGGCCAAATTCTACATGATGCTTAGCACCTTCTGAAAAGGTGGTGAATGCCCTTAGTTTCCTCAGATGTCAAACTGAGGCCAGATTTGAGATCAGTGTCAGATGAGGGCATTCTGCACCTCACAGAAGGAGCTCAGAACTTTTCATAATCTGGCTGGCCCATGCATAGTAACTGATTCATTAACAATTTCTGTTTGCTGCAGTACATTTAGATTACTTTCCAGTTCTGTAATTCTGTTATTCACACTACAGAAACTGCTAAATCAAATCACCTGTGGCTCTCCCTGGAACAAGCCAGGAAACCCCTGCAAGGCTCCCCTTTGGTTACTGTGAAAAGCACTGGGTAAGCTAGTGGTCTAATGCAGGGGTTCTCACAACAAATTTTTGGTAGCCTCATAGTGTGGCCATCGACTCTTGCTGGTGGTCACTCTGACAAACCTGTCTCTCTGTCCATGCCTCCCATGGCCCTTCAGCGAGACCCACCCTGATCAGGTGGGAGCGAGGGAGCTGCCCAGGGGAGTAACCCAGCTACCAAATGCTGCAGCCGCCTCCACTGATAAGAGCCGCCTCTGGTGCCATGCACTCCAGGCCCATGAGTCTCCAGAGGCACCTCTCAGAGCCCACAAAGAGGCTACGCAGTGCAGGGTGGCGATCCCTGCTGGCAGCGCCAGCGCAAACACCAAGGAGGTGCATCTAACTGGTAAAAGCTATTCAGGAGTAACAGCTGTCTGCTGCAGGGAGGGGCTGCTGCTTTGTCCCCCCCCCCCCCCCCCCCCAATCCCCTCCCAGGCTGTGGAAGCTGTCATGGCCGCAAAAAAATCCACTGTTGGCTGTATGCATCCACAGTGGTCTCATTTGAGAAATGCTGGTTTACTGTGTCTATGGTTCTGCAATTTGCAGTGCACCTATCTGAAAAATCCTATCAGTTAACAACACTGAAAAATATAAAAAACAAAACAAAACAAAATCAGAAGAAGAAACCTAAAGTAATTAAAGTTGTTTAGTTTTCTGTGAGGAACTGAGCCCAACAGAGCAGGCATAATTGCATTTTGAACCTATACACAATCTGCTGTGAGGGGCTTGTGGGCAGAGCTTGGGAAAGTACTTTAGTAGGAGCTTTGGAAGGTTTTCCTGCTCAGCTGGAGTCCTGACTGTAGAGATGCCCCATACCATGTACACCAGCCTGATGTCCATGTGCTGTAGTAGCAGTGGGGCCATATATAGAAGGAGGTCAGTGTGACTCAGCATTCATCTGAAGCATTAGGCATTACTAGCCACGGTTAGAAACGGGATCCATGGATAGGCAGACCAGTGTTCTAATCCTGGCAATGGTAATTCTGATATTCTGAGTATCTAGGTCTATTCATTGTCACTGAATCTTTCCAGTGGCAATATCTCCGCCACCTCTCTTGGGTGTCTGTTCCAAAGCCTATACTGAATTTCAGATATGTTAATTCATACTGTACGTGTGCAGAATATGATTTATTTGAAATGTCAGAAGTAAATTATTTTTGCAGACTGTGTAGAGGGTTTTTCTTCCTGACAAAATAAATGATTTCCCCCCCAGAATTACTGAGTTTTCTCAGGCCTGGGTTTTCCTCTTCTTTATTTAGAAAACCGCACATATGACTGCACTAAATATTTATAAAAGTAATTTATGAGCTTGGTTGTCTGCTTCTTGCCAAAAGTAAGAAGTATGCCTGTGTGTGGCCTGAAAAATCCCAGCTCTGAGTGGACTGAAAATATGGAGGTGAACAGCAACTTAACATTAATGGAGAAACATGTCAACTTTCAAAAAAAAATCCATAAATGACTTACAAACGTGCGCAAGCTAGAAAGGCAAAGTATGTCATCTCCAAGCACACCGTACCGTGTGTTCAGAATATAATATCACACAAATAGGCAACGTTCTACACCGAGTGTTTATCCACAACACTATAAAGGAAAATAGACCCAATGTAGAAAGGTTGGATAAATAATGCACTATTTTCCTAGCTTCGGTGATATATTTTGCTTATTCCATTTGCTCAGCGTGTGCCCTGTCATCTTTCACACAAGCTTCTTTGAGCTGCTAGGATTTGATCCAACTTCCATTAAAGCCAGTGGAAATCTTTCCATTTATTTTACTGGGAGTTAGAGCAGGCCCTTAGATTTGATGGAACAGGAATTAACAAATCTAGAATAGATTCCTGAGACAGCTCCAAAATAACCTTTCTTTGCATGCATAAGGTGAAATCCTGGCCCGCCAAAGTAAATGGCAAAATTCCCATTGACTTCAATGGGATCAGGATTTCACCCACGGTTTTCGGACAATGTAAACCAGTGTCTGGATTTTGGCTTTTAACTATCAGAGTGCCCCAAATTGTGATTTTCATTGTCTAGTGGAACATCATTTCTCACTGCCAAAAGGCTTTTTTATCCTAGAAAAATATAAATATATATATATAACATTCAAAAAGGTATAAATATTCATTTTTGATAATAGAAAATAAGTAGTACTAAACATGCACAAATTATGAGCATAACATCTGAACCTGGAGAAATTAGGCTGGGGTGAACCTCAAAACTTAATAAATCAGCAAAAAATAAAATAAAATAAAACTTGTGCTTTTAAAATAAACAACTATTAATTTCTTTATCTCTGTAAATCTTTAAAATGGTAGGTGGAATTAAAAAGATGATGATTTTGAATGCAGTTGAAGTAATTTACATTTTATTCAGCCAGGGAGTAGAATGGGATTTAACACAGTCTGATATCACATGACTACTCTATTTGCATACTTCAGCCTCACTGGTCTCCTAGAACTGGGGAAAGCAACAGAGGGTCCTGTGGCACCTTTAAGACTAACAGAAGTATTGGGAGCATAAGCTTTCGTGGGTAAGAACCTCACTTAAAGGTGCCACAGGACCCTCTGTTGCTTTTTACAGACTCAGACTAACACGGCTACCCCTCTGATACTAGAACTGGGGAGTTACAGCTTTCTTCTCTCCAATGAATAGTTTTAGAATGTAACTTAAATATTTATAACCATGTTCCTTTTCATGTTCCCTTAGTGCTATGTATCAACCTATTTACAAGCTTTTATTAAACAGCAGAATATACTGTAAATCCAAAATTTGAAATCTATTGGAATTTATCACGAATCAGGCTCTGGAAACTTTGGTAGGTAGCAAAATTTCTACACTACCCATAATTGGGGGACCTTTCCTGTTTACCTCCTGGTAAGAAAAATTACTGATCATAAATTTACAGCTAACAATTTGTTCTGTAGAAATGCAGATTATTCTCTGGATGAGGCAAGTTTCTGAAAGCCCCTCTGAGGTAAAATTTCTCTTTCATCAGTGGAAAGCAAGAGCTCTCTGCACTCTGGGTGCTTATCCAAGGAACAGCCCTCAGTTCTGTCTCCAATATTGTACTGTCTGTAGCTACTGTAAGAGGATAACCTTCAACTACCATTAGGGTTTTATTTTTGTTAAACATCAGAATTAAACCCCTGGGCACATTTAAAGGGCTTATTTCAGTCCAGTCTTTCAGTGACCCTGAATTTTGACTACAGCAGTCAAAATGTTTCCATGGTGTATGTTATTGATTAGTTAGGTTATGTGTCATTTATTTTAATGGAAATTCAATTAAGTTTTGTGGTCTGTTTGAACCCAGTTCTGTAGTACTGTGTTAGCCTTTGGAGGCATCTTGGGGCAAAGTGACTTGAATGTATCTACTCTAAACAAATGCAGCACTGACAAGTGTGAGCTGAATAAAATTCCTTAATTAGTTCTGTGATAGTGAAGCTAACGCTGCGCCATCTGTGCACATTCCAAGTCGAGACACTGATCAGAGAGCTGCATTTCACCTCCCTACTTGTTATTTATGAGGTTTAGAAATGCCAGTTAAACAAGCTTATTGTGCATGCCTAATTTCTCAGTCATTTAACACATGCAGAGTTGTTGGCAATGGATTATTTAAAATAAAATCTATGTGTTAATTCCTTTTTATATCTGCTACAAATTCTGGCTGGTACGAGCATCTGATAAGGCTTTAATCTCTGTGTAGGCCAAATCTTTGCTCAGGCAAAACTTTCCTTGATATAAATGGGCATTTTGCCTGTCTAAGGATTTAACTGAAGAGTTTTGAACTAAAAATAGGTCATACTAAATATGTTTTTTATTGCTTTACATTTGTGGGTATTTGCTTCTATCACTTTTGATTGGTACCCATTACTTGTTATCCTTGTTTGCCTTTTATCTTTGACTAACCACAGGGATGTTGCATTCAATTTAAGGTGATAGACTCATAGACTTTAAGGTCAGAAGGGACCATCGTGATCATCTAGTCTGACCTCCTGCACTTTGCAGGCCACAGAACCTCACCCACACATCCTAGACTTAATTTCTACAGCTGAGTGGGAAATGGTTTTCCCATCCCATGAACATTTTTGAGATTTCAAAATTCCCGCCCCCCACCCCCCAAATCAGGGTGGAAAATCAAAATTGCAAACATTTTCATAAGCTGAAAAAAATGGTTTGGGTTTTTGTTCTGATAATTTCCAAATGTTTCATTTCAATTTCTACCATTTTTAATTTTTTCCTGTAATTAGTTTAAATGTCTAGATGAAAAGTTGTTTCAAACTATAAACTGGAGATGTTCATTTTGACAATATCAGGAAATAAACATTGACAATTTCAAACCATTCTTTTTCAAAATGATCTTGAGTCAACAAAATCCTCTAATTTTTCCGACTTCCCGTGGAAAATTTCAGTTTGATAGATCTGCATTTTCCAACGAAAAAACATTGTATCAACAAATTCCCAGCCAGCCCTACTAATTTCATCCTAATGTATTA
The DNA here is from genome assembly GCF_002925995.2 of Terrapene triunguis. Taxonomy (NCBI): domain Eukaryota; kingdom Metazoa; phylum Chordata; order Testudines; family Emydidae; genus Terrapene; species Terrapene triunguis. The sequence continues at coordinate 15,647,126 of NW_020664435.1, read as the reverse complement.
TATGTGATATTTACTGTGGAGTACATAGTGTCATTTTGGTACAGATCTAATAAAGGTAACTGTGAGTTGTATCACCCCAGAAGAATAACAAGAGGCAGAATGCTCCCAGGCACCCAGCATAAGTATCTTTTGTAGCACCTCTTTGTTACTACCTCAGGGCATGGATGACTGGCTGTACTGACCAGTGCATGGGGGAGTCAGGCAGGTGGAACTACACACTTACATCCTTCCAGCCCCTTTCTACTCCTTCTGGGATGCAAAGGGACTGTAATTCTGCTTGGTCCTTATGTGAGCCATGCAAGTAGGAGGAAAGATCCTTACAGCCTTACCCTCAACTGTACATGCACAACAAGGCCAAGCCAGGGGCAGATTTACCAGGAAACATACCATGCCATGGCACGAGGGCCCCCAACAACAGGGGGCCCCAGGGCCGGGCACTCGGGCAGCCCGCTCCGCCGGTGGGCACTGAGGGGCAGGGCCGGCTCCAGGCACCAGCTGAGCAAGCTGGTGCTTGGGGCGGCAGATTGTTGGAGGCGGCATTCTGCCCAATCCTAGGGCGGCACGGCTGCTTTTTTTTTGTTTGTTTGTTTGTTCTCGTTCCGCTACGGCCGCCCTGTAGGGGGCGGCAGCGCGGAGAACCAGAGCGCCCTGCAGGGCAGTCCTCTTCCTTCCCTCCCCGCCAACCGGAGCGGAGCCCTCACAGCAGGCGGCAGGAGGCGGCGCAGCGGGAGGGGCCGCGTGGCAGCGCCTCTGCTGTAGCCCTGGCCTCCCCCTTCTCTCTCTCTCCCGCCCACTCCCTCCCCCTCCCCCACCCCCAGCCGGTCCCCCTGCACCCGCTTTGCCGTTCTGGCCACCCCGTTTTTTTGTTTGTTTGTTTTTTGCTTGGGGCGGCCAAAAAGCCAGAGCCGGCCCTGCTGAGGGGGCCGGAGAGCAGGGAGGGAGGCTCACCAGCAGCCTCAGGGGAGCAGGCAGGAGGTACGGGTGGCAGCGAGCGCCGTGAACGTGAGCCAGAGGATGCAGGAGCACAGGGCAGCCGCGCAGCCGGCCGGAGAGAAGCGGCGCTTTGAAGAGGAAACCACCGCTTCTCTCTGGCCGCCGGCTGCGTGGCTGCCCCCTGCTGCTCCTGAGTCCTCCGGCCTGCGTTCACACTGCTCGCCACTGCCTGGTGAGCGGCGGCTGGGTGCAGCCCACGGGGAGGGGGCCGTGGCTGAGGGATGGGACTGGCTGCCAGAACTGGTACAGAGCCCACTTCAGAGGGTGCTGACCAGGGGAGGCGAGCAGAGATGAGTGTGCAGAGGCAGCAGGGTGCTCAGGTGGCCACCGATGGCACCCCCTCACCTTCAGGTGGGTGTTCAGTGGGTCTCTGTCCAATTCTCCGGGCCAGCCAGTGCGTGGCCACATCAAATTCTGAAAAACCACATGCGAAAACTGAAGCAAAAACCTTAGCAGAAAAGTTTGAAAAGTACAATATTGCTGTTTTTACTCTTTTGTGGAACCGTTTACTTCAAAGAATTAATGCCGTCAGCAAATCGCTGCAAAAGGTTGATACAAATTTATTGAATGCTGCACAATTGTTAGCCTCAGTTACAAGTTTTGTCAAGGAAGTTTGAAATGACTATAGTTCGGTGGAAGCAGAGGCACTAACATTAACAGAAAATATAGGTTCCTCTGATATATCTGATGAGAAGCGTAAAAAAAACAGGAAGTTATTTTTGGATGAAACTAGAGACAATGAAATCAATTCAAAAGGGAAAGAGAAGATCATCGTTGAGACAGTCAGCGTTATTTGTGACAGAATAATAGTGCAATTTCAGAGTACAGGTGAATCTCTAAAGAAAACTGTTGATTTATTTTGCATGTTTTTTGACAGAAGTATGGACGAAATTGCTAAAAGCCACTACAGTAAGAAATTAAGTGAATTCTACCGAGAGGACATAGACATAAATCTTTTTGAAGATGAAGTGAAACATTTCATTCATTTTATTGAAAATGATGAGGTCTGTGCTTCGAGATCACCAGTTAATTTGTATAGACTTGTACGTGACGATTTGCAGGCAACCTTTCCAAATGTAGAAACCATTCTGAAAATATTTTTAACAATACTGTCAGAAATGCTTCTGGTGAACGTTCTTTTTCTGTATTGAAACGAGTTAAAAATTATTTGCGAAATACGATGAGTCAGGAACATTTGACAAGTTCAGCAATATTGAGAATTGAAAGTACCTCTTTACAAAATATTACTTATGATGACTTAATTGATGGTTTTGTAAAGAAAAAGTGTAGAACAAAAGCTATCTGAATAAATTTTTTTTTTCAAATTGAATAAGTTTCTTCAGAGGAAGTTAACTTTTATTTTTCCATTCATGCATCATCTATACTTTTTATTTTTACACATTTTTCACGTCAGCGTAATGCAAATACAAGCTTTCATTTAGACCAGAAGTTCTCAAACTGTGGTCCGAGAACTCCATTCTGGTGGACCAAGGAAAGGTTATGATGTTTTTTTAATAAAGCGCTCTTATCCAAAGCACTTTACAATAGTTAGCTAACGGTACAAACAATATTTTGAAAAATCATTAAGTGGTCCTCCGAGACCCTCAGCGCTTTTCAAGTGGTCTGTGAAAAAAAAGTTAGACTACAAAAACAACTAAGGTACCTCACTTTATTTTCATTTACTTCCTATTACTTATAATATAGGAGGAGGATGAAGAAAAAAAGAATGAAAAACAGGGGGCGGGGGAGATAAGAGAGAATGTTCTTTTTCTTGGTTGAGTGCCATGGGGGGACCCCAAAAATGAAGCTGAGCACAGGGCCCCACTAACTCTAAATCTGCCACTGGGCCAAGCAGAACCCGGCTCAGAACTATTTACTGTCTCTTTCACAATGTATATTCATATCCATGGACTCAATCTTGCAAACACTTATTACCAGGCACAGTGATTACTACCATGAATAATCCTTTTCAAGCCAGGGGGCGTTCTGTCTCATATGCAGGATCAGGCACAAGGTTGGAGATATCATAAAGACTCGAGAGAGCATTTGGTTGTGAAGCACTAGCAATAATCATCATCGTCATCACCACATGCAATTCTGTATCATCTTTCAGTCGGGGAGCTCAAAGTATTTTGCAAGCCCCCCAACTCCTGTACGAGTTAAGTAAATATTATTATACCCACTTTACACCAAACCTTATGTTAAGGAAGTTTTGTTGAAGGGCTCATTCCTGCAGGCCTACGTCAGAGCAACACTTGGTATAAATCTACTGACATCTTGAAATGTTGTTTCTTGCATGTAAGATTGAGTTACGCTTTCCATTCAGGTAGCATATGGAAAAATATATATCTTCCATGTACAGTTTGATTTAAATATATTGTGTACACATATATGTATATGAAATATGGCACAACTGACCAATTTTCAGGCTATATAAGAGGTGATATACTAGCAAGTGTAGTATATTTAAAATATATTTGATCATAATATATGTTTTAAATAGCATGCAAACTGGTCAGCTCTGTAATATTTTAGATAGACATGGACTACATTTCATTAGACTTTTAGCCGATGCATAGAAAATATGTTTTGTTTTCCACATGGAAAAGCATATTTCAGAAACAATCCCTGTCCGCCCAGGTAGGCTAGTGTTGTGCACTAACATGAAGGAGATCTAAGTTTGATTCCTGGCTCTAATGTCTCAGTTCTTAGTAGCTGGGTATGCTGCTGTTCTTGTATCAAATCATAGAAATGTAGGGGCTGTAATGGACCTCGAGAGGTGATCTAGTCTAGCCCCCTGCACTGAGGCAGGACCAAGTAAACCTAGATCATCCCTGACAGATGTTTGTCTATCCCATTCTTAAAAACTTCCAGTGATGGAGATTGCACAACCTCCCTTATTAACCTATTCCAGCACTTTACTAGCTTTATACTTAGAAAGTTTTTTCCTAATATCTAACCTAAAGCTGCCTTGCTGCAGATTAAGCCCATTACTTCTTGTCCTACCTTCAGTGGACATGGAGAACAATTGATCACCGTCCTCTTTATAGGAGTCCTTAACATATTTGCAGACTGTTATCAGGTCCCACCTCAGTCTTCTTTTCTCAAGAGTGAACATGCCCAGTTTTATTTAACCATGCCTCAGAGGTCAGGTTTTCTAAACCTTTAATTATTTTTGTTGCTCTCCTCTGGACTCTCTCCAATTTGTCCCCATCTTTTCTAAAGTGTGGCACCCAAAACTAAATTCTACTCCAGCTGTGGCCCCACTTGTGGTGAGTAGAGTGGAACAATTACTTTCTGTGTCTTACATATGACACTCCTGTTAATACACCCTAGAATTATATTTGCCATTTTTTGCAACTGTATAACACTGTTGTCTCATATTCAATTTGTGATCCACTATAACCCCCCAGATCCTTTTCTGCAATACTACAGCCTAGCTAGTTATTCCCCATTTTGTAATTATGCATTTGATTTTTTCCTTCCTTCTCCAAATTACCAACATCATTTTGAATTCTAATCCTGTCCTCCAGAGTGCTTGCAACCCCTCCCAGCTTGGTGTCATCTGCAGATTTTATAAACATATTCTCCACTCCATTTCCAACTCATTAATGAAAATATTGCACAGTATCAGACCCAGGATAGACCCCTGCAGGACCCCATTAGATAAGGCCTCCCAGTTTGACAGCAAACCATTGATAACTACTCTTTCAGTAAGTTTTTTCAGCCAGGTGTGCCCCCAATTTATAGTAATTTAATCTAAGCCATATTTGCCTAGTTTGCACAGGAGAATATAATGTGGGAGTGTGTCAAAAGCCTTACTAAAATCAAGATATATCAAGTCTACTGCTATCCCCCTATACCGTTGGCCACTAATCCTGTCAAAGAAGGAAATTAGGTTGTTTTGGCATGATTTGTTCTTGACAAATCCATGTTGGCTATTATGTATCACTCTATTAGCCTCCAGGTGCTTACAAACTGATTTGTTTAATAATTTGTTCCAGTATCTTTCCAGGAATCAAACTTAAGCAAGATGGTCTATAATCTCCTGTGTCCTCTTTGTTCCCCTTATTAAACATAAGTACTATATTTGCCCTTCTCCAGTCTTCTGGGATCTCACCCAGCCTCCATTGTCTTTCCTGAAGATAATCACTAATGGTTTCAAGATTGCTGCAGCTAGGTCTTTAAGTACCCTAGGATGAATTTCATCAGGCCCTGCCAGCTTGAATGCATCTAACTCATCTATATATTCTTTAACCTTTTATTTCCCTATTGTGTCCCTTCCCTCTTGTTATTAATATTAATTTTGTTAAGCATCTGGTCACAATTTACTTTTTTAGCGAAGATAAGCAAAATAGGCATTAAACACCTCAGCCTTCTTGGTGTTGTCCATTATTAGATCTCCTGCCTCACTAAGTAGAGGACCTACACTTCCCTTCATCTTTCTCTTGCTCCTAATATATTTATAGAACCTCTTCTTATTGCCTTTTATGATCTTTGCTAGATGTAAGTCATTTTGTGCAACTAGCCTTTCTGATTTTGTCCCTACATGCTTGTACTACCCTTTAGTAATTTGCCTAAGTTTCTTCTTTTTGTTGGCTTCCTTTCTGATTTTCAGGTCATTAAAGAGCACCTGTAACACTGAGGCAATACTTTCCTCGTTATCGCAGCACAATAAACTACATTGCTGAGCTTCCCTTCCAACCACCAAAGGAAATGTTTTCTGTCATTTTTTTGTACGTACAGCATCAAAACCAATGATAATGAAATTCTGACCCCATTGAAACAATGGGAGTTTTGCCATAGATTTCGGTGGGGCCAGGAGTTCATCCTGAATGTCTAGAGAGCTAGGATCTGTGACAAATAAAATATAAGAAGGAAGAAATCATTGAAATTATGGCCCTGATTCAGCAAAAGTTTTGCTGATTTAAGACCTATATTGGGTCTATTCATAATATTAAGGATCCTTTCCCTGCATGTCAGAATTACAGTACCATTCCGGATCATTCTGACTTATTTTACACTTTGCCTGTATGTTGAACAACACGTTCTAGGCTGAGAGGCAAGATTCAGGACACACTTTAGCTGTGAACTACTCACTCCTTTTATGAACTAGGATGTTTCTCCACGTGATCATACATTTTTTTACATTTGTCATAACAGCATGCATGCCCCAAACCTGCTGAAATCCCTCTCCACCGCAGAGGTTTATGAGCTGAATCAGTGTTAAGAGATTCATTAAAACTCCTGTAACAAAAATAGTAAAGTTTTAGATCTAATGTAAAGCTGCCAGCTATCCAGATTTAGCTCCAAGTAACCAATACTTGGGGTTATTTTCATTTTCAGAAACTTCCCATCACAGGAATTATGAGAGCAAGACAGAAGAACACTCAGAAACACCTAAATATAGGAGGGAACAATCTTCACAAGTATTCCTCCCACAAAGGATAAAATCTCTGAGGGCAATGGTCCTCCTTCCTTTTCCCTTTTGCCTTCCATTGCACCTCCTTCCCCAGATGTTTCCAATCAGCTAAGGTAGCAGTTCATGCATTCATGTAACTGATCCCAGGGAGTGTGCCACATGTGATTAACATTAACTCACCAACGAACAAAGAACTGCAATTAATCCCTTGTTAAATAAAAAGCAGATTAGATCAGATTAAATATATTAAGTGATAGGCGAACCTCAAATGGTTTGGAAGTTGGATTTAGTTTGGATAAGCATTCAAAAGTTTTGGTGTTTACCCAAATCCTATCCAGACTTTCTGAAGGTAATATGTAATCAGACTGGGAAAGTCACGGAAAGACTGTCTTGTAAGAGTTCAGGTACTTCCTGCTTTCTGCCTGAAATACCACAAAAACAGACTTCCTCATGGTGTTTTAATTTTTGGCACTACCACTTCTAATCCTGTTCAGAATCAGGAAGTACTGAGGTGCAGAGGGACATAAACTACTAGATGGGGACATAGTTAAAAGAACATTAGCTAACCTCCAAAATAGTTGAGGATCAGTTTGCCTTGATTCTTGGGTTAAGGTTCGAATTGGTTCTGATGATTTATTATTATTACTATATCACCATCAGTGTCCCTGGTGTTCTGCAGAAGGTGAATAGAGCTGCTTGAAACATGGGGTGAAAGCTGTTGCATTGTTTTCACAAAAATAAATTCCTGTTTGTTTCATGTTGTTGAAGTTTGAATTATTAAATAGTGGCAACAAGTAATAGATTTCTGTCCCAAGGCACAAAAGGACTAGAGACCTGATCCAAAGTCTATTGAAGTCAATGAAATGCTATTCATTGACTAAAATGAGCTTTGGATCAGTCCCTTAGGGATAGATTACATTTTTTTAAGAGAAACCTAAATTCCATACTACAAAATGACTATGCATTTACATACCTGAATTTGTATGTGCAATTACTTATACCATAACTGTGCTCACAGGTCATGTTTTTCCACATACATTTGGTCATTCAGATGTCTAAACACAGCTTCTTCTTGCAAATGCCCAAACTTCTGGCCCACTTGGTATATGATAATGTAAATGTAGTCACATATAAACTCTGATTCTGCAAAGACTTATGGATGTATTAAGCTTTAGTCCCACTGATGCCATTGAGACTACGCCCATGCATAAAATTAAGCTCATACAGAAGCCTTTGCAGAATCAGGGCCATGTTTTGAATGTTTTTGATCTTGGACCTAATTTTTTCAATATCGTACCCTAAAGTTTGCTATTTTAGCTGAACTAGTCTGGTTCACCCATCCCTAATATGTATTTATCTCATTATATCTGTTAATGGGTATGTGTGTGTACATATACATACGTATATGAAAGCATATATACAAAAGTACTGAATCCACAAAAAAATCATTTTAAAAAATGTCCTTATTAAATATAGACTCTACTGCCCATTATAGAGCTAGTGCCCAGATACCAGGGTGACGGGCACTCTAGAAAGGAATAAAATTGCTAGCTATGTGCTTATTCCACTCTACTGAAGAACCAGATTTAGTTCAAATACTTCTTGAAATGAATCTTTCCCAAGATTTTCTATTTTATTTTCATTCTATAGATTGCAGTGAAGTCATGAAACAGTAAACAAATACTATTTCCCGGGGTGGGGAGGGGAGGGAATCAAAAATAATAATACCCAAAGACAAAATCAGGAATTTGATTCTGACAGCTCCATATCACACATTTTTGTAATGAAATGGCAAGCAGAAATTATTAGAGATTAAAATATATGTACGTAAATCACAACATTGTCATCTGTGACTGATTTCACAGGCTTGAGTTTGAACAAGTGAGATGGCAGACAGACTGGGCCTCTGTTGTTGAACTGGGCCTGGTAGTGCTGGAAACTAGCCATTCAGTACACAACACAATTTGCTTCCATAGTGGACAAAACTAGTTATTAAGTCAGGCATCTAAAAGTAGATCCACGTAGCTTAGTTTACATCAGCTCAGGATCTGGTCCTGGGTGTTAAGGAAGGTGATCAAATTTCATTCACCTCTTTCCCATTCTCTAATCAAATATGTCTTCAAGGCTAGATTCATGGATTATAAAGCCAGAAGGGTGGCCCACTGTGATGATTCTGCCTCCCTTTTTCATGAGTAGCAGCACCTTGCTCAAGGAGAAGCCCCACTGAAAACAATGGGATTTGTGAAATGAAATACCGATCAACATGAGGGCAGCAGAATCTCAAGTGCTAAAATGTGAATACTTTAGGGTTCTCTGTGCCTAGGCTTGTAATAAACTAAATGAATCCTTTTCTAACCAGAAACTTGCCCTCAGAAAACTTTTTAAAATATCGTTTGTCAAATACTTTGGCTTTTTTTTTGTAATGAAATGCTAATAAACATGTTGAGCAGTAATTTATTTTGTGGAACTGTATTCACTAAGTGAGAATAGTTAGTAGCTGTGTTCAAGATGAATGTCTGGGAAATACCTTTAAATTCTGTCCTGTCCTTTACCTGTTTCGATGCATACTGCCTCAGAGGCTCACAGCCCTAGGGTGACTTCTTAATGCTAAAAGTAAATACAAAAACAAGAGGAAAACATTCCTCATGCATTCTTATTTACCTTTCCTGGCAGAAGGCCATTTCTGTCACTCAAAGCTCTCGCTGTTCTCCTTTTAATTTGGCATCAGTTCCATGTCTGCTCTTGATAGTATTATTGGTGTCGGGTGTGAGCCAAGTGGCAGACTTTTCTAACCAATTTGTCCAAAAAAGTTGATCATTTTGTTGGTTAATTTTTCATTCTTTGATTAAAGAAATCTTTAATGGCATTTTCTTACAAATGTTCTGCCATCTCACCTTTTCTTAAAGCATTTCATTGCACCACTTTAATGATATTCCATATCGGAAGGCTCATGATGTTCTGACACATTCACAGAGAATGAGCATCCAGCAGAACTGGTTGAAATATTTTGAACAAAAAAAAAAACAATTTTTCATAAACATTTTGGATTTTGTCATGAAATTGTAAAAAGAAAAATTTACCTGTTTTTTTTTTCCAGCTTTTTTATTCTTTTTTTTTTTTTTTTTTTTTTTACCCTTTTTTTTTTTTTTTTTTACCCAAGCCCCCTTTTTCTTTTTCCACCCTTTGTCAGTGGCAAAACAGAAAAAAGAATGCAAGGATGGATATTTCCTTAGTCCCCCTTGCCAACATTTTTTGACTTGCTGTGATCTCTAATTCATTTGAAAGTTTCAGTGTTGGATGAAGAAAGAAAGAAAGAAAGAAAGAAAGAAAGAAAGAAAGAAAGAAAGAAATTGGGTTAAAAACATGCATTATCCGTAGCAGAGACTGAGTTTTATACCTTTCATATAGCATGGAACAAATTATAACTCAAATGTAAACAGGGATGTAAAGTAGGAGCTGTCTGCAGATCAGGTGGGGTGACCAGATGTCCCGATTTTATAGGGACAGTTCCAATTTTTGGGTCTTTTTCTTATATAGGCTCCTATTACCCAACACCCCCATCCCGATTTTTCACATTTGCTGTCTGGTCACCCTAAGACCAGGTAACTGTTTGCACACAAAGGGTCATTGAACCTGGAAAGATGTATTTGCAAACACATACCTGTTTGCTCTCTACACAAAGGAAGCTATTTCCATGAGCACATGCATATTTTATGTGTATTTTGGGCATGCATATTTTATAAGCAGAATTTAGGCACCTATTTTTCAAAATCAGGCTTTAAATAGCCAATAATTCAATTAAAAGTTAATAAGCTGACTAACAATCCACATACACTGTTTTGCATGTAAGTCAGTACTGTAAACGAACCTGCATTATTTCCCTAGCTTTCCTACATCTGTTTTTATAAGAGTAATCCAGGTCAGTCAATTTTCCTTTAATAAGGCCCGCACTATGCCCTAGCCTATGCAACCACACGGAGAGTAGGGGGTGACTAAAATTCTCCCCTTCTTATTATCTGTGTGTGGCCTCCCTGGACGTTGTGTCCTTGTGTGTATAGGTAAACTGGAGCTGTGCACCCAATAATCCCACTCTCTGAGTGGTGGGGAGTGGGCGGAGATGTGGTCTATGCCTGCCAATGCCCCGGCCAGCTAGGGTGACCAGATTGAAAGTGTGAAAAATCAGGACAGGGGGTGGGGGAGGGTAACACGTGCCTATATAAGAAAAATTCCCAAATATCAGGACTGTCCCTATGAAATCGGGACATCTCGTCACCCTACGGCCAGCACAGCTCTGACAGTGCAAAGAGTGAGGATTTAGCAGTCCGTTACTGACCAGGACCAGTATTACTACTCCTTAGAAGCCAAAGGGGAGCCAGGAAGGAATCCTGCCTCAGCAAGGTTCCTCTCTGTCCTCTCGACTTCCTGGCTCTGTTTCTGAGGCAGCAAAACTGCAGGTCAACCCTTATGCAGGACAGATTGTATAATCTGGCCCGCTGAAAATTTAAATTCAGGACTATTTCCTTCCATGTTTGTAGATATAAACAATGAAAGCTTAAGCATGACATCTCTTAATTCAGAGGAAGGCTTTATATAAACATGCGCTTGGCTTTTCCATTCTGCTTCATAACAGAACATTGAGAAATAGACATATTTCAAAATGAGGCAAACTAACATCTTCTCTAACACCGCTTACTAATGTTATTATAATCGATTATAAACTATTATAAACACCAGTTTCTAATAATATTTTAATCCTGACTGTGAAGTCTGAATTATCTCATGGCATATACACATGGGCTGAAGATTTGACTAAGTGAATGCTGATTTCCTATTGGTCAGGAGTGCCTGAGGTCAAAAGGTGAAAGTTGTTTATAATTACTGAATCCCTATACCTGGTGTTCTAGATGGAGTTGTGAAGGGAACAATGCTGGAAGTTTGGAACAGACTCTGCTCTCTAAACTCCTTGAAAAGTAGTCTTTGATGAAATTCAAGCACTTTATTAAGGAAATCCAGGTGGGTGCTTTGATGTGGACACAGTGGCAAAAAGAGGACAGACACATTGAATTAAGTGGCAGGCCACAACTTTTATTAAACTTGAACAAAGGGGAGGTGCACTACCCACCCATCACCCATACTCTCCTATACCAGGCATTTAATTGGTTCCAGTGCAAGGGTTACAGAGCTCCTTTGCATAACACGGGTAGGCTCTCCTCAGCCTACTTCCCAGGACTCAGCTCTCTCTGAGTCCTACCACCCTCCCTCTGCAAGGTGGACAAAGGGTGCAGAAGGGTGGGGACCTCAGCCCACAAAGACCACAAGGTCTATCCCATGAACCCAAAGCCCATCACCAAAATTCCGGGTCTTTGATCTCTGCCAACCATTCATTTTGTTCTCTTAACCAAACTGAAAACCAGTTGCAAGTTGAAATGAATAAACATCTCTCACCTATCCATTCAGTTGATTTTGGTTTATCATCTTCTTAACCATAAACTGTAAATAGGTAACATATTTTCCTTGGTGTTCTTTAAAACATTTCTCTACATTCATGCTTCATACTGGAAGGATTCTGTGTTCTAGAAAAGGATAGTACTCCATTGAATGAGTCTTTGGGTATGTCTACACTGTGTAGTAAACCTGGACTCAGACTCAGGTTTAAGCCTATGCCCCCCTACAGTCAACACACAAAGCCTTCTGACTTGTACCAGAAACTTCTCGGGACTTGGGCTTGTGGACTTGCCTGAAGTTGTGGGTCTGAGCCCAAGTCCTGCTCTGGCATGGGGTCCAAGGCCAATCATTTTGCCGTGTAGATGCAGCTGAAGTCCAGGTCACCAGGCTCATATCGGAAGAGTACACCAAGGCTATCCCACAATTTCCTAGGCCTGTATGTCTCAGCCCTCCTATCCACAAACTTCTGACTCAATTCCCAGGAACCAAAAGCAACCTCCTGGTTCAAATACAGCTGCTTAATGTTTAACCATTCCTTTCCACATGGACTGCTCAACTGTAAACATAGTTAACCCTGTCATGTGTTAGCTATGGGCAGCACTACAAAGCAGCCCTACACCAAGTGTGCTGCTTGCTGGCTAAAGGAACACAGCTGTATTCTGGTAAATCCGTGGTCTGAGGCAAGCAAGACATTTGACTTCAGCAAGAGCACAAGAAATGAGCATGTGTGTAAACGTGTCTCAGAGCAGCTGAGGATCCACCAGATCACCAGTCGGTGCTGGGAGCAAACCAAGTCCCTCAAGACCGATTACCACAAAACCAGAGATGATAACTGCACCTCAGGGAATTCCTCATCTACCTACCTCTTCTACAAGGAATTTGATCAGGTGCTGGGAACTGCCCAAAGCACTGAGCCCACAGGGGTGCATGACTGTCAAGGCTGTATCCCCACTTTGAACTTTAGGGTACAAGTGTGGGGGCCTGCATGAAGACTTCTAAGCTTAACTACCAGCTTAGATCTGGTCCGCTGCCACCATTCCCACAAGCTAATTCCCTTCCCTGGGAAGCTTTGAGAAACCTTTCACCAATTCCCTGGTGAATACAGATCCAAACCCCTTGGATCTTAAGACAAGGAGAAATTAACCATCCCCTCCTTTCTCCCACCAACTCCTGGTGAATACAGATCCAAACCCCTTGGATCTAAAAACAAGGAAAAAATCAATCAGGTTCTTAAAAAGAAGGCTTTTAATTAAAGAAAAAGGTAAAAATCATCTCTGTAAAATCAGTATGGAAAATAACTTTACAGGGTAATCAAACTTAAAGAGCTCAGAGGACCCCCCTCTAGTCTTAGGTTCAAAGTACAGCAAACAAAGATAAACACTCTAGTAAAAGGTACATTTACAAGTTGAGAAAACAAAGTAAAACTAAGATGCCTTGCCTGGCTTTTTACTTACAAGTTTGAAATATGAGAGACTTGTTTAGAAAGATGGGGAGAACCTGGATTGATGTCTGGTCCCTCTCAGTCCCAAGAGCGAACAATCCCCTAAACAAAGAGCACAAACAAAACCCTTTCCCCCCCCAAGATTTGAAAGTATCTTGTCCCCTTATTGGTCCTTTGGGTCAGGTGTCAGCCAGGTTATCCGAGCTTCTTAACCCTTTACAGGTAAAAGGATTTTGGAGTCTCTAGCCAGGAGGGATTTTAGTACTGTACACAGGAGAGCTGTTACCCTTCCCTTTATAGTTATGACAATGACAATCTGTTGAGCAGGGAGGGCACCCTTATAAGACCACATTTACAGGTACCACCAGAAGACAGCCTACAGCTCAAGCACCTGGAGTAACCCTGTTGCCAACACCAGTCCCAGATCAGACTATGCCATCAAAGAGCTACAGCCCATCCTGGGTCTATATTTCAAGGACCTATTTGGGAACGGCGCTGGGGAGTAGCCCATAGCTGAAATGACAGCAGAAAAAGTGCCAAACCAGGGCGGGAGCCTGATATGTTTCTGCTGCCTGCCATATTTGTTGCTATTAATGTAAGAATGGGCGGGATTTCCGGGTTATGTGCAATTACATTATTATTCTAAGCAGGAAGATGTAGTGTGCTTCTGCTGAGGGCAAAAGCCATGCTACTTCCCCAGTGCCCAGAGGTGAAAGTAAGCCAGTACGGTCTGGTATGGCGTACCAGTAAGAGCCGGTACACAGCCGACGGTACTGGTGGCAGCCGGGAGCCCCGGGGCTCCGGCAGCAATTTAAAGGGCCCAGGGCTCTGGCCCTTTAAATCACTGCCAGAGCCCTGGGGTAACACTAGCGGTGGCAGTGGCCGGGAGCCCCGGGCCCTTTGAATCACCACCGGGCCACACAGAAGGGCTGGCTGGGGGAGTCTGGCCACAGCCCCGCCCCTTCTGCCCGAGGCCACGCCCCTTCCAGTTGAGCCACTCCCCCTTACGTTACTTTCACCCCTGCCAGTGCCCCAAATCACACAACACCACATGGAATATGGGAAGTGGGGGGGGAATTAAACAAGCAGTTAACATGACATTTTTGCTAGCTACATGCTTAATGTTAGACAGATAGATTGGGGCATCACACTTAAGAGTCTTACAGTCCCTTTCCTGTAAGTACAACACAATTTAGAAATCAGCCATGATGGACTGTCCTGGGCTCTCTGTATTATGAATCCATACAGTAGCTGAGGATGTATTTAGTCCATAGCTGCCTGGATTATGAGTCCACATGGTAGCAGAAGATGTATTTAGTCCCAGGCTGCCAGTCAAGTTTGTGTTGGAATTCAGGGTGCTTGTAAGGAGGCTGTAATGCATCTCCATCCTATAGCAGCATCTTATTGATTTTGCCACAAATTTTCACTCATTGCTCGCTGGTGATTCATGCAAACTTCTTGTGGAGTAGGAACTCGAGATGGTTGGTTCAATTCTGGGGCAAGGCATACATATTAGGACCGCTCATAAGCCCCCTCCATTTGTAGATGTGATGGTCAGTCACTAACTGCCTAAAAATCTCCTTAGCATACACAGATGGTTCTCCTCTTCTGGCTTGGAACAGAAGTTTATTCTTCCACTCAGGCACCTCAAGAACCATAACGTCCTCCCGAGCTTGCCCTACTGGAGAGGAAACCCTCCACCCACCCACCCAGGAAAAATTGTGAGGATTTAATTTGCTGTGTGAATCTTATCATGAGGTGCATTGGCATGAAGGATAACTTGCAGGACCCTTGGAGCTGGGCAGTGATTTTCGTGTGAATAAAATAAAACTGAATGATAGAAAGACACATCTTTTGACCCTGAAGTGACACAACCCCTGGAAAACAATAGAAATATTTGTTTGTTTTTCTCATGGTCAGACAATTAGCCTACTCTTTCATTTTCCTTCGCAGGCCCTTCCACCTCTGCTGGGCAGAGACAAGAGCCCAGGGAAATGGACTTTCAACTAATGCACAAAAAGGAAAAGAGTGAGGGATGAAATGACAGCGGACATGTTGGCCAAAGTCAATCAGCAGATTGCGTATCAGAGGGAGAAGAAGACAGAAAGTTTGGAAAGAGAGAAAGGTTGCCCAACATGAGGAAAGATTGGTGGCACAGTTCCTGAAGCATGACCGCAGGTTGAGGGAGGAAGAGAAGACAGCATGCAGCACAAGGAGCTTTTCAAGAGGTTACTTGCTCTCATGGCCACTAGACTGCAGGCTCCAGCTCCAGCACCTGCTCTATCTCCACGTGCTTAGTCCCCACCACACTACTATGTCTTGCAGCATATGCAGCCTTTGGACAGTTGTGGGGGGTAAACTGGTCCTTGTCTCAAGCAATGGCCACTGCATGTAACAGTCAAATGTACCCTGTAACATTCCTCCACTTCTGTACAGCATGGTCCACATGTGTGAAACACACCAGAAGGGCCAAGGAGAACACGAGGACAGAGGACACACAGAAACAATGAAACTGCAATGGTAAAAGCACACAGAGTTCTAGACAGGAGGTCTCGAGCCTCACAAGTTGTTACATAACTTTAGCATTAAGTATTTCTAATTTATTATTATTTGTAAACGTCTGGCCAAGCTGGCAGTTGTAGAAGGGTTGGGACTTGAATCATACTCTAATAAAAGCTGTAGTAAAATTTGTAAGCCAAACACATGAATTCAGATGAGGCTATGAGTTAATACATGCCATTGCTTCATCAGCTTCGTCCTTCTGCCTGATGCACCAGGAAGATGCTGGGATGATGTAGTTCAATGTTGGCCAGACATTTTCAAATAAACTTCTTGAGGCACATTTTTAAAGCTGAGTAACTTCATCTGTGATGACTGAGTTTCCTTCAGTCTCTTTTTTTCTTGAGTGGGGGAAGGACATTTCAAAATTTCAAAGTTGTTTTCATTTTACAGGGTTGAAAACTGACCTGTTTTTTTCATTTTGTTGAGGTTTTTTTGCAAAATTAAAACTTTGTAAATTGTTCTGTTTTTTCCATCTTTTCCATTTTTACCATTGGTGGCCTGTGCTGGTTCCCGCAGCTCCCATTGGCCGGGAACGGCGAACCATGGCCACTGGGAGCTGCGAGTGGCCGTACCTGCGGACGCTCAGGTAAACAAAGCGTCTCGCGCCCCACCAGGGGCTTACCCTGAACAAGCCGCGAACCAAGTTTGGGGACCCCTGATCTAGGTACATACCTAGGGGACCAATGGGCCAAGCTGTTGGTTTCAAGAATCCTGTCTTCTCTCTCAAGCCTTGTTTTGCCAGGATGGGAGCTGGGAGATCAAAAGTATGCTAAACAGTTAAAAGTCCTCTTGGGGGAGAGGGGTTGTCAGTCACCCTGGGCTGTCCAGCGGGAACTTGTCAGAAGCTGTCTGGGGGAACAGGATGAGACAGAGAAACAGGCTCTGAGAGGGAGTCTGAAGGACCTGGGCCTTCCAAGAGCCAGGGGACGGTTAGCAGTAGGGGAAAGCTAGCATTCTGTGTTTAGGTTGCTGTACTGGTTTTTTGGATGCGTTTTCTCTGAACTGCTTTTGTTCTAAATAAATACTTTGCTTTAAGAAGGCTGTTTGGTTACTAAATACCACTTTCATAGCCCCAGAGGGAACAAACCTGCATGGTCTGAACCTATGTCAGAGGTGATCACAACTGATACACAGGAAATTACAACCCATCATTCCATCCCAAGGGGTAGAGGTGATGGCCCAAGCCCTGAGGCCAAGAGGGGATGCATTCAGCGAGAGCACGTGGGGTCAGAGGTGGAGTTTGCCCAGTAAGTGTGACAGAGGCTACCACAGAGGGAAAGGTGTCTCCTCTCCTCTCCCTGATGACTGAACCTGGAAATGCCTTGAGTGGTTATTATTGAGTAGTTTGAGTTGATTTGTTCTGGTTTTGAGTTTTGTTTTGGAAATAAAGCAAGCTCAGAGGAAAGAGATGTGAAGTGACCTGTAGCTGAAACTTACATTTTTCCTTCCCCAGTGTATATATCTGCACACCAGCTTACAATGTAATAGTGTAATAAATCGAGTACACACAGGACCAAATTCTGCTCAGAATTACACCAATGTAAATCCAGAATAACTCCATTGGCCTCACTGGAGAGTTATTTGAAATGGATTTACACTTGGGTAACTGAGAGTTTTATTTAAGACACAGTCTGAAAAGTGTTTCACCTCCAGGGTGAAAAATGTTACTAATGTCAGTTGTTATTACATTTAAAATAACCAGAACTAATTTCACCTGGATGAAATACATTCACAATCCATGGCATTACATGAACTTTTTTTCCTGCCTTAGGCTTTCCAGTGGATGATATCAGATATTAATTTACAATGAGCAAATACATTTTGTTTTGAAAAGACTACTATGTGTCAGATAGAAAAATCAATCATTACTATGAGGTACACCTCTACCTCGATATAACGCTGTCCTCGGGAACCAAAAAATCTTACCACGTTATAGATGAAACTGCGTTATATCGAACTTGCTTTGATCCACCTGAGTGCGCAGCCCCGCCCCACCGGAGCACTACTTTACCACGTTATATCCGAATTCGTTTTATATTGGGTGGCGTTATATTGAGGTAGCGGTGTATCTGTATTTATTACACATTTGTCAATGAGATTCTACAAGACATTCCTAGCCAGATTTCTGCTGAAACCATTCATGACTCTAATTATCAACACATGAAAAATGGCTTATACTCATGACATCACATGCATACAATACAAGATGCTTGGGGCCAAACTGTGACCTCAGTTACATCCATGTAAATCCACAGTAGCACTAAAAACTTGCACTGAGTTATTCCAAATTTATTCTGATGCAAGTGGAATCAGAATCTGGCTCTTGGTGTATACACTGTTGACACACAGAGGAAAGACTCCTAGAGATTGCGACCTGGTATAAATTAAAAGGTTATGTTGACTTAAGCTGACATGTTTCAAACTAGTTTTACATCCATCTACACCTAAATTTGTCTCCCACCGACATAGTCACCCTGTTATATTAACATAATATGATTGACAGACACAGATTGCAGCAGATATTGTTGGCCAAGCAGAAGACAAAGTACCATGTCTTGCCTGAGGGGCATACCGGGATATGGGAAAAGCACGAGGTGTAAGTAAAATAAAACTGGTTACGAAGAGCACAAGCTGAAGTGTCAGGACTGATCTTTTGCATTAGTTGATTGAGATCAGAGCTGGATTCATTTTAAATAAATGAACCACCGGAGTGGTGTAGGAGGATTTCTGGCTTACTGGATTCCAAAGATAATTGTTGAGGTCTCCCCACCTCCTTTTGGCTCTCTGTGGGAGTCACAGGGAAGGGTCTAACACATGTTCCTGCCAGATAGCTAAGTTTCATGAGGATACAGCAGATAGGTCTGTAAGTTTGCTCTATGACCTTATTAGAGCCCCTAGTTATCCTCAAACCAGCTTTGGTAAGAAATACAAACTTTGTTCTTCCAGTGACCTCAGTTTGAACCCAGTCCTGGAAGGACTATCTTTGAGTTAAGGTAATACTTAGCAATAAAGCTTCCTGAGAACAGAAGACTGCCAAAGTTTAAGTGTATATTTTATTATCTGGATTATTGTCCATTGGTGTACTCAGATGCAAACACAGGCTCATTTCATTTAGGTCTCCAGTTTTGACTTTAACCAGGTTCCAAGTTTCTAATAAAATTACCAGAAAAGAAAAACTAGGTCTTTATCCTGTACCTAGTGAGCCTCAATGGCTCTTTTCTAAAGAAACACAGTCATGAAGTCACATGATGTTTGTGTAACAGCATTAATGTTCCATTGAATGTTACCTTCTTCTGTTTCACCTCTTTCAATAGTACAAACCACATACAAAATCATGTGCATTATGATTTATCAGAGGTGATAGCTGAACAATGATTGTGCAAACAATCAGCAAGAGTAGGAACTAGAAGAAAAATGTCCAGGATATATTTGTAGAAAGGAAAACATTTCCACAAATGATTTTCTGTAATACATCTTAAACTACTTCTTGAGAGTATGAGGGGGAATAGTACAGTAAGTAAATGCCATTTCATCAAAGGAAACAGGGAAATTCATGTGCAAGATATGTATCCAAAGGATGAGTGCCTGAATCTCAAAAGCTATACACCTACGAAATGATCAAAACTATGCTTATCCTTTTCCTACAGGGGGTTAGGCTCACATGAATTGGCTGCAACTTTCCTGCCATGAGCAGCCCAGGAGCAAACATCTCTAAATAACATTGACTAAAAACCACTGCATTCTCTCACTCGTGATGACAAATGGTCTAGTTTTTTCCCAAGGTAGTTAGTCAAACTCTCTTTTAAAATATTCATTGTTAGGTTAAAAACAAATCTTTAAACCTGGGCCGAAACACTAAAAGGAAATAAATAACAGAGCCCGTGTTTTCTCTCATTTCATCCTTCACAAACTGCTAAGAGAAATAAGATGTAATAACCTGTTTCTTAATGAGGAAAAGAAAAGCAACTTGTGTGCTTAGCAGAATCAAAGGTACATAAAGGCCCAGGGCTAGTTCTGCCTTTAGACTCATTCTGCACTGAGGTGAGGCAGAGCTGCACTGCCCCATGGGAAAACTAGAGGCATTCTAGCTCAGAAAGACAAAACAGCTCCCAGAGCACCCATGTACCCAGAAAGAGCCTCCATAAAGGAGTCCAGCACAGACAGATTGTCCCCCTACTTGCCAACCAGTGAGGCTGAGTCATGGTTCCACCTACTTGCCACTCCGTCCCACGCCTTCAAGGTATGATGCACCCCCCAGAGTAACATGGGACTGTTACTCTGGGGGATAAAATGCATGGCCTCCAGGTCTGTCCAGTCCTGACACAGGTAAAACAAAAGGGATGCTCCTTATTCCCTCCATCACTCCCCTGCACATGGGAACAGGAGCTAGCACAACAGAGTGGCTAGGAAGTTTGGATCACTCATAAAAAGATCCTTGATTTCGACAAATGTATTTGTTAGACTTAAGTATTCACCAAGTGGTTTACCCACACAAATTTTAGCTAATGAGTTTATTCTTTGTTATTCCTGGCATGTGATCGGTCACCTGTATCACTTTGTTTTCTTTCTGCATCCCGATTAGAACTTTTCAAACAGTGAATAATGAATGATGAATAATGCACTTTCAATGGGAAGTTTTGGCTGAGGAAATGCAAACATCCTCGCAGCTGCATCAGCAGTTGTCTGAATACATGTGAGCAACAAATGATGTGACCTGAGAAATAAAAGCAGAGAGAACTTAATATATTTATTCACAAAAGTATTTGTAAATCACTATCCAAGCAGCTCTACTTACCATTCTGTTTTTTGTCACACACAGTTGGTTTCAATTTTTAATAATTAGATTGTTCTACAATGAAAATCAAAATTATGGCCTTAATGTGTATTGTTATTAGTTCTGCTTTATTGAAAAGCCAGTAATTTGAACTTAATTACTTGCTTTCACAGTTTAAAATAAGACTATACCAATATTTCATTCCTGTTGAGAGTGCTGGTATGTTAATTATTTCTAGAAATTGTGATTCACATCCACTATTATGCCTAGACTAATAAGGATGGAATTTACCCTTTCTCCCACAAAACCAGGGTAAGTGGATTATGTGTAGGGAATTGAGATGGGGCTGGGGGAACAAATACATTTCCCCAACCTGCAGTATATCCCCTCTGTGCCCTTTCTGCAGAGGTTTGAGGTCAATGAATCTACAAGAGTCTGGAAATGCATTGTTCGTTATTTACCATTCCCCAGTCTTTATTCCCTTGTTAAAGGTTTCAGTCAACCATCCAGAGAGAGAAGACATATATGTGACCAATCACAGTCCACAAACAACAAATTGTAAAGACTTCATGGGAAGACCCCATAGACTGAAAATTATTGATCCAAATTCTCTGGTGAATACTTATAAACACATCCTCAACTAATGTGACTACTTCGTGGTGGATTCTCTCAAGCTGTATGATTTTACTAATATATGCATGGCTGAATATTTTCTCAATAAAAATATGTATTAAAAATGTCAGCTGTATAGAAGTTATACAAATCCACCACTTTTCTGTTCACAACCTCTCTAAATCTCTTTTCAGAAGAGCCCAGACCTCAGCTGCATTCCTCGAGGATTTACAGGGCACAGGAGAAGCAGAAATCAGCTCAAAATGAATATGTGTATTCAGAAATATATTGAGGCTTTTCCAGCTTTTCAGCTACCTCACTCAAATTAATCTTCTTGAAGGCACTAGAAGTATTTGCAATACCACTTTAACTATTTCTTCACTTCATCACTTTTTCAGCACATCCATTATATTCTCTTGATGGGAATAACTGCAATGTAACCAGAGATGAAAGGGATATTGAGTCAGAGTACTGGAGGGAACCCACAAAATCAGGAAGAAAATGCAGTTTGTTTAAGAAGATCTATCACCTCTGTAAATATTATGAACCATGGACCGGATTCTGTTCTCAGTTACTCTGGTGTTATTCTGGAATAACTGCATTGACTTCAGTGGAGTTATTTCAGCTGACTTCAGTGATCTATGCCAATCTCTATGGGCCAAACTAGGATGATCCCAAATTTTTTCAAAAAATTGTTATGAGTGTAAATGACATGGGCCATTACCATGGAATGACATAACCATTACCATAGCTGGAGTCTTTAACAAAACTCTAGACCAGTCCTTGATAAATCTTCTCCATCTCCTCATTAGAACACTAATGTTCATCAGATACTTCATACATACGTGGCTGATTTAGGCTTACAAGATGTGTGGAGACTGGGAAATCCTATCGCCAGAGACTATAGGTTTATTCTGCAGCTCATTTAACATATTCAAGCATGGACTATTTCTTAGTTTCACAAAACTTGATAAATTCTGTCACTGATTGTGACATTGGTACTATTGCTATATCTGATCATATTCCTATACATCAAAGGCTGTATCATCTCTTATGCTACCTTTAAAAAGAAATGGGGAGAACATGGAACTGATACCCTTGCCAAGGAAATTAAGACCTTGGATGTAGACTATGCTTCGGGCCCCTCCCCACACAAACTCAGAACCTTCATGAATCTAAGGTATGAAATCAACAAACTTCCATTCCAAACAGCTGCCTTTGCTTTATTCAGTTTGAAATAAAACTATTGGGAATCTGGCGAGAGAGCTGGCAAGCTGTTGCCATATAGCCTTAAGCAAAAAGCTAACAGAAATAAGATCCCTGCTATTCACAATAGCAGCAATAAATTATATACAACACAGTCCGATATTAATAAACAATTTCAACAGTTTTATTCAAAACGTATTTAGCTGAAGAGGGAATCAATAAAGACGCCCTAGGTAACTTTTTCGTGTATTGTCTCTACCACACATCTCTGACTCTCAGAAGGAACTTCTGGCTGCCCCTCTAGAAATCGCGGAACTGGCTCCGTCTATAAAAGAAATGAAGTTCGGGAAAACTCCTAGCACAGACAGGTTCCTTATTGAATTTTATCAAAAGTTCTCTGAAACTTTAACACCTAGATTATTGAATATATTCAGCAAGGCCCAGAATGAACAAACTCTCCAGCCTACGCTAACAAAAGCTGTAATTTCTGTTATTCATAAATTTGGGAAATACCTTGGACTCTGTAGTAATTACAGACCAATTTCCTTAATCATTTGTGATGATAAGATTGTAGCTACAGCTCTTGCTATGTGATTGAACAAAGTTCTCTCACACATTATACACATAAATCAGGTAGGCTTCCTTTATAATAGACATGGCTCAAATAATTTGCATCAATTGATTGAAATTATTGCCACTTTGAGAGATTTGTCATTTCTTTAGATGCCAAAAAGGCCTTTGAACATATAGCCTGGGACCATCTTTTTCATGTGTTAGCAAAAATCAGATTTGGTAACCAATGTGTTGCTTGCATTAGGCTTTTATACTCTAACCCAGGTTTCAGAGCAGTTACCAATGGTATAATTTCCACCCCATTTCCATTACAGAGAAGTGCGAGGCAGGGCTGCCCCCTTTCTCCTCTTCTGTTTGATTTAGCTCTAGAACCTTTAGCCATTGCCATCCGAGCAAATCAACAGATTCATGGTATCACCAAACAGAGCACAACATTCTGCTGTATGCAGATGATGCTCTTGGTATTTGTATCTAAGCCTGAGGTTACCATTCCTAACCTTCTAGCCACTAATAAATGTGGACATCTCTCAGGATATAAAATTAGTTGAGGTAAATCAGAAATCTTAGGCATTAACAAATATGCCCACAAAGGCCTTTTCTCAAATTGGGATTTTCAATGGCAACCCTCTTACATAAAATATTCAGGAATACTAATTCCTAAGAAAATTCAGGACATACCTAAGACACACATAGAACCAATTATTGCCAAGTGGCTGTCGATTTGGAGAGATGGAATTTGTTAAGCCTCAGTCTGTGGGGTAAAATTAATACACGGGAAATGAATGTCCTTCCCAGAATTTTGGATGTCCTCAGGGGAATCTCCCTATTTCTATTCCTCAAACTTATTTTAAGAAATTCAATAATACTTTCAGAGTGTTCCTTGGGGGGGCATGTAAGAAACCTAGACAGGCTTGGGAAAAAATGGTAGCTCTGCTTATCTCTGGGGGGGGCAGGGTTCATTTCCACAACTTGGAAAATTATCATTTCTCCTTTTTGCTAATCCAGACATTTTAGTGGCTGCACAGACCCCACCTTAGGTTCAGATTAAACAAGAATTGGTGTACCATCTCCCCGCTTTCAGGCACTGTAGGATCGAATTATTATAGTTTTGATGGCTCCAGAGGTCCCACAATAATAGCTGTGAGGCAAGCTTGGTCAAACTTGGCTAAAAAGTTCTGCTTCCATCCGTTCTTCCATGTAGAGGTAGTTGTATGGAGCAAGCCTATCCTTAAAACCAGTGGCAAAACCTTGATGTGGAGGGATTGGATGGAAAGAGGAATTTTGACTGTGTTGCAGCTAATTGACAATGATAAATTTAAACCACTTGTTGATCTTCAGCAACAATTTGGCTTGCCCTGCTCCAGAG
This sequence comes from Terrapene triunguis, assembly GCF_002925995.2. Classification (NCBI taxonomy): domain Eukaryota; kingdom Metazoa; phylum Chordata; order Testudines; family Emydidae; genus Terrapene; species Terrapene triunguis. The sequence continues at coordinate 15,622,732 of NW_020664435.1, read as the reverse complement.
CATGGAAGTATCTCCGATTCAAAGATTTACTATGAATGTATTTGCACTGGATGCACTGGGAGCTCCAGAGCCTACAGAACTTTCATTATTTTGGAGGAAACTTCATGGATTTACTCGTCCAGTGGTATCCTTTTATGATTTTCTGGCCTAAAAAAACTCAACTGATAATTTGAGAGTTGCTTGGAATAGAGATTTGGATACACAAATATCTCCTACCCAATGGAATACAATTACATCTAATGTTAAAAAAGCAACTATAGACCGAAGACTCTCGCTTATTCACTGAAATACATGTTTTAAAATATACTGGTTCCCCACATAAGCGAATGATAATGGGTCTCATAAATGCTTAATACTGTTAGAAATGTAACTCCCTTGATGTTACATCAGCTCATAAGTTTTGGGAGTGCCCCGTATCAAGAATTTCTTGTATAAAGCAGGTCAAAGGGCCTGTTTGATATTGGATGCTAAGTTGGAGCCCTACTCCTTAAAATTTAATTCTTGGATATATTCCTGATACCCGGAGGTTACCTGGTAACAAAGCGGCCTGGTTCCAATGTACAGCTTTGGTTGCTAAAAAATTAATGTGCAAAAAGTGAAAAGTCAATCCCCACCAATCATTGATGTCTGGCTCAGTGATATGGCTGACCTCACAGCTAACGAACGACTGGCATGTCAGAGAAAAAAATCACACTAACGTGAGCTGGTATCATAGACATTTTCCAATGCCGTGAAAGCATGGATCAGGAGGATCGCCTGTTAGCCACTGAGTAAACACAGTTAATACTATGTCTATGTAAGTAAAAAAAAAAAAGTTTCAGACATCTTAAGTTTTTAGAGAAGAATTTAGAAATGAGAAATGTTTTTTAAACCATCACAGACTGAGCTTATCTCTTTTACTCTGCAAGCTGCTGCATTCTTCAGTCCAATGCATAGTAGGAATTATATTTACATACAAATTTAATACTCAAATAGTTTCTTTTAATGCTGCTGCAAAGTAATGGCTCCATCATGAGAGAATTTAAGTGCAATTCCCCCATGTACAGCTGTGCCAAACAGTGTGATTTCATTTTATGCAACCGTAAGCAGGGAGTTTTGTTGGCTGACAGCACCTGTGGGTAAAGTGTAGATTTTATTACCCAATATGAGCTGATGACCCATGAGCAGTCCGCTGTTGCCTCTTGTAAAGTCAGCCATTGTAAAGGTACCACAAAATGAGGAAAAGTATTTAGAGATCAGCTTCCAGACAAGAACAGCTGAGCACAGTTCTTACTGGCTTGGCCATTGCTAGGCTCCTCCTGAGCTCCCAGAGTAACTACACTTAGGCCTGGTCTACATTGCGGGGGGATCGACCTAAGATACGCAACTTCAGCTACGAGAATAGCGTAGCTAAAGTTGACGTATCTTAGGTCGACTTACCTTGCATCCTCCCGGCGCGGGGTCGACTGCCACCGCTCCCCCGTCGACTCCGCTTCCACCTCTCACCGCAGTGGAGTACAGAAGTCAACGGCAGAGCGATCAGGGATCTATTTATCACGTCTACACTAGACGCGATAAATTGATCCCCGATAGATCGATCACTACCCACCGATCCGGCGGGTAGTGTAGACGTACCCTGAGTGTCTGTGTAGAGCTGCAACCCTGGTTCAGCAACTCTGACCCCAGCAGCCTGTCAGCAACACTCCAGCCACACTCTGGCTTCCAGCAGCCTTGGTCACTATTTGCAGGGTGACCCCAACACACTCCCAGCCCAAGATTTTCCTCAAAAAAATGTGTTCTGCACTGTCCAGCCCTCTCCTGGACAGTTCAAATATATTAGGTCCATTGCCCCTCTAAAGGGCTCAACACGCTACAGTCTGCTACCTTAAATGAAGTTACTCAAACAATTCACAAAAATGCATTAGTTTTAATTAAAGAATGGAACACGTTCATTTAACTACAAGGAGATAGGTTTTAAGTGAGTACAAGCACAAGACATGGAAGCCAGAAATGGTCACAAGAGAAATAAAGATAAAACACATTCTAAACTTAACAAACTAGACTTGGTACAAGGTGAAATTCTTACCACAGGTTTCCAGTAACATTGCTGACCAAGTTTCAGGCCATATATAGCTAGAGCTCTATAGGCTGTTTCTTTTGTCTTCTTAGGTGAAAAAAGAGAGAGCTGGACAGGGTGAGATAAAATGGAGGGGTTTTGCCCCTCACTTTTATAGTTCAGCCCTCCTTTGAGAGGGATATTCCTGAAGGTTACCTCTCAAAGCAAAGTTTATTCAAACAGTAAAGAAGGCGACACGGTGTCTAGAAGCGAAAGAGGTTCCATGCTGTTTCTTCCCACCTCTGTTTGCTGAAATGCAGATTTTCCTTGTCTCCTGTCTTCCTCCTCTCGCTGTCCTGTTTACAACTTATATGTAAATTGAGGTGAACACACATTCCTTTCTTTATGTTCTGCTTGACCAGTTCTGCCTAATCGAGACTATGTGGCTTTGAACATGTGCCACCAACATCCCTCGGGGAAATTCATAGCTTTACACATAATGTTGCTACATAGATTCTATCATGATAGTATTGACCATCAAGTTATTAGTTTTCAAGTGATACCTTACAAGGCATATTTTGTACAAAGATTGTTACAATAGTGAGTCGGGTGTGAATACCAGGGTACATTCTGTCACGCACAGTCACAGAAGGATTCAGCTGCCAGTTGCCATATTTGTTGCTATTCTGTCACTGTCATCTTACTATAAGAAAAAAATAGCAGCATGTCAATCACTGTCTAGCTGACAGCTTGGTGCTTAGAATTGACACCCAAGAGATCCTCTCTATTCAATCACTCCCAAATGCCAACACAAGAAACCAGCCAGTCTTATTATTTGTTTCACACCTCATCAGCTGCAACAAAACTCTCCATCTAATCACCCTATGTAAATGATGGACTAGAGAAAGATATTCAAACCCCATTGAAGAGCAGACCCCTAGAAGGGCTCACTGTCCTCAATGCAACAAGCCAACCAGCACCTCCTTGCTTTACTCAACATCTCAAACATCTCAAACAATTCAAGGGTAGCCTAGAAACCACCAGACAACCCTCAGGCAACTAGACCCTGATTCAGCAAAACACTTAAGCACACAAGTAAATTAAGATATTATGATATTGTCTGCACATCCAAAACAACGTAACAACCAACATCGTGTGTTCGGTTCTTTAAATTGGCTTCTGAAATGGCTGTGCCAAACTTCCAGCGGACAGTTGATGTGGGAAGAACCAAAGCCAATACTTAGGCTCTGATGGAGGTAATATCCTCAGGCAACATAAGAATAAGGAATGAGCTCAGCAGAAACCCCCTTCACCAGGAACTTTCCACTCAAACTCATTAGTCCAGCTAATGATGGGAACTTGAAATTCCTTATTTAGAACTTGAAATTCTCCCTTATTAAGCACTCTTCTGACACTGGGAAACAAAACCTCATTTGCAGAGCCTGGGAATTCTGCTTAGGCGCTCTCTCGCTCTCTCTCTCTCTCTCTCTTCCTTTTTGTTTCAAAATCCAGTCACTAGAGAGAAGGAGTTTCCTGAAATCCCCAGTGGAGTTCCTAGAAATATGCAGCATTTTTATTGTTATTTTTTCCCATCATTAACATAGGACACTCAAGGTCTTTTTGAGGGCAGTGGGGTCTTCTTCTTTTAAAAGTCTGTTAACACGAACACAAAATCTCACTTTTATTTAAAACTGTAACTCCATCCCCTTTTCCGTCGGCTTCATTCATTGCTACTTACAGTAATATATTGTTGCTTCTTTTCACCCCAGCAGAAAGTCAAAGTTTAGGGCCCTGTGGGTGTTCCAGGTAGGGTGACGAGACAGCAAATGTGAAAAATCGGGACAGGAGGTACGGGGGTAATAGGAGCCTATATAAGAAAAAGACTCCAAAATCAGGACTGTCTCTATAAAATCGGGACATATGGTCACCATAGTTCCAGGGTCCAGTTGGGAGCAGAAATTGGCAGTACTCAGGTATTTCTCTGATGCAGTTTTGTTTATTTACAAAGAATGTGCAAAGTCCTGTGTCTCTGAACACAGACAATATCAAATAGCAGGAAAAAGCTTCTTTTGCTCCCAGCACCAAGAGCACTCTTTTCAGCGCGCATCCTTCACCCAAAAACCTCTCCCCAGGTGTCTCGTAGAGTCAGCCGCCATGTTTTCAGCTGCTCCTTCTGTCTGTCTCTTTCTGTCTTTCTTGACTATTCTCAGCCTCTTTGAGTTCTGCCTTCACATACACCCCTACCCAAAACAATACTCAGCAGAAACTCCTGGATGACCTCACACACTCTTTTTGTCTTGGTTGGAGTTTATGTTTACAGTTATGTTAATTAAAGGGCAAGTTCCTGCCTATTAGTGTCAACCCCATAACAAGGTTTCACCCAGCACATAACGCTATGTTTGGGGAGTAAGGCCAAGATTTTCATCAATGGATGCCAAAAGCTAAACTCCTAAATCCGTATTTAGGCTCCTCAATGGGAGCTGCTGAGTGCTTAGCACATTTGTAAATAGACCACTTATTTAGGAGACTAATTACAGACTTGGAAGCTTCACTTTACGCCCCGATGTTTGGAAACCTTGGTCCTAATTTACCTTTTAACTCCTCTTTCAGCACAAACTCTGGTCAGTGCAGAATCCCCCTTTTCTCTGCTGCCCCTCCTGTTCATGAAATCTCAAACCACAATCCCAGTTCTCTTTAATGAGAACTGTGACATCTTGCTCAGGATACGCAGACTGCGAGCCACTGTGTCGCTGCTCTACCTCATCAGGAGGAAACTTTGCTGCTGCTAAGCTGTGTGTCAGTTCCCTAACACACCAACTTGTCTGCCGGTGCAATGAAGTTTGAGAACTGCTGCTCATAGGGTTGGGAGAGCCCTGCCCACTTTCCTGATTCCAGATGGCCCAAGGACGCTGGACAACCCAAGGGACTTGGACCCTAGCCCAATGGATGCCCTGGAGTGGTGAGGAAACTGAGGCAAGGACATGTGTTTAATGTTTATTATTTTGTATGATCTCTACATTCCTGTGCTTTACATGATAAAATATAAAAAACTAACTCTTTCAGCAAACTTTTGTCCCAATTATATCTACCTCCCTTTCTGAAGTCCTTCATTTGTGTACCACTGTGACTGTGAGTAAACCTCCCCACTTCTCTTGGGTAAATACTGCCCCTCAGGCTTCCACTGATGTCAACGGAAGTCATGCATATGCATCTGAGGCCGGAGGGCAGCATTTGTCCTGCTGCTCTCAAAAAGAGAGATCACCGGGGCTGTGCCTGGGCTAATCTGTTGAGGGTGTAGGTCATATACCCAGCATAATAATTTCATCAGCCCTACCAGCTGCTGTAATAATGGGAATAAATTGTGTGGTTCAGCCTTGTGAATTTGGCTATATCATCCTGGGAGTGAGATAATGGTCACAGAGTCAGGAAGACAGCCAGCAGAACAAGGCTGATGGTGGACAGAGCACCCAGGCTCCAAGGAGTGTACTGAGCTGCTCACCCAGCTGTGGAGCTTTAGTGAGCAATCCCCCTGCTGGTCCCACACTGGTCTCCAGAGAGATACATTTTCAGATTCAAGGCCAAAGCCTGTTTCCATTGAGTCAGTGGCAAAACTCTCATTGACTTCAGTGGGGCCAGGATTTCACCCTCATTTGTTATGTAAAAGTCCCGAAACCAGAGAGCGACTGAGGCTATGTCCACACTTAAAACACTACAGCATAGACACTTACTACAGCGATGAGAGGAAGCGTCACTGGAGTAAATCCACATCCATGGGAGAAGGTAGCTAGGTCGATGGAAGAATTCTTCCATCAACCTAGCACTGTCTTCATAGGTTAGCTTAACTATGTCAGTCAATGATGGGACATAAGGAACCCTCTTATTCCCCTGTGTAGGTTACCTGCATCGAGGGTCAGCAGGCGACACCATAGTCATCTCAGAAGAGACTAACAATCACCTTAAACTCCCACACGAGCTGAAGTCACTTGACACAGCTCTAACTAGCTCTGGGGGTATGTATAAGCAAGCTCTGTGACCAGTCCATATCTGGTACAGAAGAACATAACGTGGCCTATTCCACCTCCAGGTTTACTTCCTTGCACCAATGAGTATACCAAGTGTTCATTCTTGAAACCAGCTTGATTTACAAGTCAGTTTACTCAGTATCTCATAACTCTAATTGCCGTACTGGAAATCTTTACATTAACCAGGTGGATAATGATGATGATTTAATGCTGCACATTATACCCTGAATAATCCCAAAAGCACTTCTCAAACAAAATACATAAAACACCACTGAAACACAACCACCTCATGCACAGCAGACTATGTAACAGTGTGGGATGGAGGGGAGGGGAATTTTTTTCAAATGTCACTAAGCAAGCCATTGTTCTTACCAAAGTTGCCACAGGATCCATGCAAAGCAGACAGGCCCATTTGTTTTCCAAGGTCTCACCCAAAAGATCCCCTCACAGTAAATGGCATGTTGCAGTTCAGTTTAGCCACCTTGGCTGGAGGAAACTCTGATCTGACCCTGCTGGAATTTGAAAGGAGGGTGGAAAACCAATATCCTGTGGTAAAGCTTCAGCCTTACGCTTACAAATCATCATTACTGAATCCCAGCATTACCGAGCTCTGTTTTACATGAGCCCTTGACAAGCCAATGTTAGCGGCAGTTAATAAACGAGGTCCTTCTATACAGACTCAACAATATTATAAAAGTAATGCTTCATCTGCTGTGGCACATTAAAAATGTATGTAGCTGAGACATAAGACAACTGCCATTCATCTGAAAAGCTCTTCAGTCCCAAATAACGATGATTGATATGCAAGTACATTCTATACTGAGTGCCTACGCTCATGAGAGAAAACTCATGGATGAAAATTATCTCCTCCCAACATCAACTGAGAAGAAAAATGAGTCATGGAATTTGTGGGGAATTATGTGGGGATGGAATCCCACCAAACCATGCGCAGGACAAGGGAGGTGCAGCCGCTATTTGGCCAGTCTTCCACATCCTGGGCTGGAATAGGGTCTCCCTGTGTTGGGTTGTGGCCAATGAATTTACCTCATTGTGGACCCAGAGGCCATAGCCTGGCCTATCCTCCACACTAATTCACTAAATGCTTGGAAGGGGGATGGAACCCAGCACTGCCATGAGCAGAGTTTGTGGCGTCCTCTATATACCTACTCCTCGTTCTTCTTACCTTCCTGTGCAGTGAAGCTGTTATAGTTCCACTTCATTTGGGTGCCTTCTGCAATTCTGGGTGAATTTTACCCTATATGTATGTTCTACACTGTAAGGTCTCTAAAGAAGGCCCAATCTGGGCAAACTGCAGGTAACTGAATGATAGTTGGAGATATGGAGTCAGTCTACTCTTCAGGTGTATCTGTTTGATGGGATATATAGTACATTCAAATGCTTTGCTTTGTAACTTCTGTGTGCAAAGAATTGACACATTATTAAAAAACAAACTCAATTAGCACGTTTGGAAATCATGTGGCAGGTTGGCTGGTGGTTCACTTGAGACCTCGTAAGCATGACAGCCCTGCCTAGTATATCTGGAAGGAAAGGAAATGTTGGGTGAGAAACCAGATCCACAGGTCTCTTTCAGAAAGATGCATGGTCAGAGCTTCTCACCCGATGTATCTCCCATCAACTAACAGCACATACAGGCCACCACAGAAGGGCTGCAGTCACGTGTCAACAAAGGGGGGGGGGGGTCACAAAAATGTATTTGTAGGAAGGGCTCCTGCTTGAGCACTGAATGAGGCAGGGGTCCCTCAGAAATAATAGTGTGTAATAATGACTGGGTCATAATTAAAGCAGTGTGAATAATTGACTTTTTGTTTTGCTGGCATTTCTGAAAAATCAAAAAAAAAGATTCATTGCAGCTCAAGCTGAAAAGTAATTTTTTCTAATTTGTCAGTGAATCGAAAAATCAAATAACAAATCATTTCAAAAGTCAAATGAAATGTTACGTTTGACCTGAAACAAAACATTGCATTTTGATTTCAAGCTTTTTTTTTTTGTTTTCTGTTTTTTTTTTTCATTTCAAAACAGAAAGTCCTTTTGAATCGAAAAATCAAAACGTCTTGTTTTCAAAGCGTCAAAACAAAATGTTTTGATTTTTTCAGAATTTTTATTGTTGTTGTCGTTATTTTTATTGGGGGGGGGGTTCAACCACAGCAATCTAGTGAATTCAACATGAATTTGTGAAACATTTCAGTCAACCAGAATCTGCATTTTTCCACCAAAAATATTTTGGTGAAAAAATGTTGCCAGCTCTTGTCATAATGGATATGCATACAGGGGTAGAGTGAAGTTAGCACATACAACTTTGAGATTGGTATTTCCTGAGTTTTGAAGGCTTTTACTTTGCAAACTCAATGGCCTTTTAACATTGCTACACACACGAAGAGATTTTTAGTTTCAGGACAGTGTACTTTGCAAAGAAACAGATGGGTTCAAATATCTAGTGAAGTAAACCAGCGGAAAAAAAGCCTTGAGGCTGAACAAGAGACTATGGAATATAGAATTAAAATATCAGTACTTGAGATTCCGTGCATACCTTACACTAGAGTCAGCTACAAAGCTACTATTTGTCATTAGGTTCCTAACCCACCTTATTACAGAGTTAAGACCACTTCCTTTTTAGAGCACTTTTTAAATGGCCATATTTAAATTGTTAAAAGATGTCAACACGCTGTGAGGGCCAGCCTCACACTGGCAGTAATTACCAGAGGGCAATGATCAATGGGGGGCTTTTGTTAGCATTGCAGGATCACTATTGAGGCAGGAAGTGAGTGCCCCTGTGGTTTAGACTGAAGTTGAAATGGACAGCCAGCCTTGTCCTTGGCTGCTCACAAGCCACTAACCTACACTTAGCCCATTAATTATTCCTGCCCCAATGGCAGCAATCCTTATGAGCCACAATCAGCTGAGGAAAAGGAGGTCACAGGCAAACACAGAGGCTCCATTGACGGAAGCAGGAAGTGCATCCTTCCTCCCATGTGCAGCAGGACTATTGTTTGACTCCAGGGTGGTTCCTTTCATAAACAGGTACCAACACACGACAACCCCGTCAGCTCTTGCTAAATTGAACGTTTGGATACATTTGACATGTTTTTTCCACTTTTAAGATTAAATTTACATGGCACAGTGACCCCACTAATTGTATAGATGTGAGGAAAGATACTCATCACATTCCAGTGCATCCATTGCCTGGATCATCACATGGTCTGCTACTCTAAACCATGGGCAAAGCCTGTAACTATTTACAAGGGACTTTACTCCACATTGCTTCAGCGGTACTACTTGTGTGAGCAAAGTGATGTGCAAAAGTATTTGCAGGATTGGGCCCTATAGATTTAGGGCCTGATTCTCATTTACACTAAAGTCCTTTTACACTGCTCTGGTGTAAATTACATTTATACCCAATTAACCCTCCTTGATTCTGCCAGAAGGAAGTAAAACAGTCTTTGTGTAAATGGGAATCAGGCTTGTTATCCATTTAAAAACACCACATTGTATTACTTTTCCTTTACATTTCATTGCTCAAAGGGCAGCATTTTAAGTTGATTTCTGTTTTTTTAAAAGTGGGGGGAGACATTAAAGAAAGAGAATATATAGAATAAAGTAAGCACCGGCAACTCTTAGCCCAATCCTGCCCCTGTTAAAGGTTTGCCATTGACTTCACAGAGAAAAAGGATCTGGAGTTTGCAAAGTGTGGTTGGCATGTGTATTTGGGAGGGAAAAGCTCATCTGCATATTGATTTAATACGTGCAGCCCAAGTGGTATTGTGTTTGCAAAAGGTTTGCTTCACTATGGCTCCTCCCTCTGAGAAACTGGGCAGCAGCTCTCAGCCAGGGAGTTCAAAATACACAGAAAAGTCCCTGCCAGGGAGCCATTTCCTTCTGTAAATTGCCTTTGTGGAAAAGGATTTTTTTTTTCTTCCCGCAAAGGTGGATGAAATATGAAAAGAGGCCACTTTCAACATCTGCTGTAGCTTGGTGTTTGCCTTATGAGCCTATTGATTTTTTTTCAAGATGCATATATAGCTCTTATAACACACATGCAGTTCTTGTAGCTTAATCAGGCAGGATTTTCATGAGACTATGCAATTATAAGATTTTGTATTGTTTGTATAATGTAGATGTTCTCGGGGCTTCCATATGTGTTGCTCCATGTTTTTTCATCTAGATTTGTGCCAAACACCAGTGTACCAAAGTTCACAAGATGTAAGACCTGGTAAGTGGTAGGAGAAACCATTTAACTCTATGTCTGAATGGTATTTCCAGTAGACAAACCTCAACAGTGAACCTTTCGGGAGACAGAAAAATCTGGCAATAATAATATTCCATTGGGTTCTCTTTTCAAAGACTCCCAACTCCACACTGCCTGTAATAATTGAATGACAAGTTCTTTGGAGGCCACTTACCATACTTCAAACAGGTATTCTCAATTTTGTCCATATCAAAATGGCTCAGGAACCATTTCTATCTAGCCAGGACCCACTCTCCCATTTAGCAACAAGTCATGTCCTCCGATGCCTGTTTGCAAGCCCAAGTTTGCAAACCTCTGACTTAGAGGACCACACTTCCAGTGGCCCTCTAAAAACGATCCAGCAATGTTTGTGGATGTGTCAAGGAACACATGTGGGAACTTGCAAGTTCAAGGGTTCTGGTGAGCATAATTAAGTGGGGGTTTTGAAAGGAAACCACTCTGCCCCCATCAAGCCTGTGTGATCTGGCTGGATGGGGGTGGAGGGCAGTGGGGTTGCAGAGGTGAAGTCAGACATCTCCCACATGACACCAGTGAGGACTACTGGGCAGCTTCCTCCCATGTCAGTTGCACAGGGTGCTGGGATCACTGGGTTCACATTATTCTTGATATTACTGGTAATGCCTAGAAGCCCCAGTTGAGACTGGGGCCCCATTGTGTCAGGCACTGTACACACAGTACAAGACAGTCCCTGCCCCTAAAGACCTGACACTCTGTATAGACCTGGCAGGTGAAAGGTGGGAAGGAAAGAGACGCACAAGAAAGTGAAGTACCTTGCCCAAGTACCTGGCATATTTTGAATATTATGGTTGAAATGATGTCAGATGAAGGTCATTATTGTATTTGTTTCTGTAAGTGATGTGTGAGCTTCGTGATATTGACAGGCATGGTGTATATCCTGAGACGCATACTCTGCAACTGAACACTTGACGTAGCATGAGGAGTTTCGTATGGGTGATTACAGCAACGGCTTTGAATGTAAAGTATACTGGCTAAAGGAGAGCATCACACAGTTAGGAATAATGCAATCAATTCAGAATGATCAACCTCATCCTGCCAAATCCATCCGGACTCAGATGAGTAGCACCAGGTTTGCCCCAGTATTACCAAACATTTAAGGTCAGAGTTTGCCACCCTTACCACATGGTAAAATCAATGGGACTATTCACAGAGCACTCACTGCCCCAAAGGTCTTACAATAAGATTCTCTGTTAAACTACCCCAAGAGCACTCTTGTATACTTTACCTACAACTTTCTGCATGTCATAGTGATTTCTTAACCAATGTTTAATCAATGGTACATCAAGTCAAACAACTGGAGAGGCTGTGTCTTACTGGGGGAAGTGGGTACTTAAGTGTCACTCAAGAGCCACTAAACAAGTTGCAGAAAGACTGCAAACAGCAAAAGTCCTTGATCAATTGGCAGCCTGGGTGAACGCACGTTGATAAGCAAACAAGAATGTCGCTTCACAAATTCCCAAGTCTGGCTGCTGTATAATATGAACTACACAGGGTCAGTGTAGAGAAGATCAACATCACATTAATCTTCCAGGGAACTCCTGGAAAACCTCAAGAAGGCAGCATTTTAATCAGCTTTCCTGGGAATCTGTTGGGTTTTCGTTGCAATTTCTGCAGTGGCAGATAGGGGGCGCTACCTAAGCAGGTGTGTTTTATATTTAGGGGCTCTACCCCAGAGACCCTTATCCGGGCTTCCCCGAGATTAGATCAAATTCCTGCAAGAATGAAAAGCATTCTTGAGCTATTGTGTTATCTGAGAGGAAGGGTGGTCTTGTAGCTAAGACACTGGACGGGAGATTTGGGTTCAATTTCTGGCTCTGCCAATGACTTCCTGTTTGACTTTGGGCAAGTCACTTAACCTCTCTGTGCCTTAGATCCCCCTCCATAGAATGAGAAGAACAGTAATTTATTTGTAAGCTCTTTGGGGCAGGGCTGTCTCTGACCACGTGACTGTACAGCGCCTCTCTAGGGACCTCTGGGCACTACTGCCCAACAAAGAATAATAACCAGAATGGAAAACATTATCCATCTATTTGATTGTAAATCACCAGAATCCATGTCACAGGGTAGCTGGTCCCTGTGAGTAGGCCAGGCCCAGCTCCCCTGTATCAGAGCAGGTGGGCCTAACTGAGCCATGGAAAGGGGGCAGGGCTACATCTATGGGTATAAAGGCCTGTCAGGGGCAGGAAGAGGAGGAGTGATTGGGGCAGGCTGTGCCTGGGGAGAGGAACGACAGCTCCTGAGATGGGCCCCTGGAAGAAGAGGCCAGGTGTCCAGGAAGCTTGCCCTGGAGCTGCTGTTCCAGAAGAGTAACAGAGTTGGCTGAGAGCAGAGCTGGCAGAATAAGGACTGGCTGAGAAGGTGAAGGAAGCACGATTCCCAGTCCCCTGGGAAGGGAGGCTCTGAAACCCTGGGACAAAGGGTGAGCTGACAGACTGTTTTGTTTGGTTTATTTGCTTGTGTTTGGCCAGTAAACCTACTTAAAGGAGACTGGGCATGGCAGTGTATGCTTGAAAGCTGGAGTAGAAGCCTGCCAGGTCACACCATGTTAAAAACACACATACATACCACCCAAAATGGGAATCATTGTGCTCGCCCAGCGTTGTGCTATATAATATTTCTTTAAAACAAATGAGCAATCCTACTCTTCAAACATTACATCCACCCACTTAGAAAGTTGTCTCTAAGTCTGGAATAGCTGTGCAGTCTTCTGAGCCCACAAAATGACATGGAAGCGTGTACCGGGCTATACACAGTGTATGGCCAATTGTTTCACGCTGAATGCTTTCTTAATTTCTCATAGGAGCTACAGCAAGCTCGTTATTCAAACAGAATTTGCACTTTTCCAAAGATATTTACGATTTGGAGTCTTTTCAAGATCTCTCGGTGGACAGCAATTCCACTGTTGCGTGTGTTTGTTCCTCCCAGAAGGGAACGGGTATCGAGAGCAATTCCAGGGATGGCGGGGGGAGGAGGGAAGAGTATTTTGCAGAGAGCAACTTAGCTGCAAAAGCTAAGGACTCAGGCACACCTTCAAAGCCTTGTTATTCTGCGCTATTCATACCACTTCGCTTGTTTATATAAAACACTTTTTGTTTTCTTTTCCAGAAAGCACGCTGCCAATCGCTAGAGGCAGACATGTTTATCAAGCTGTGTATCTTGAAGTCTGACATAAAATCTGTGGCCTTTGGTACAGCTGAAAAACATTCTGTCAACACCTTGGAGAGAGCAAGTCAGTGGGGCTGGCTGGGGACCAGGCAGTTCAGGGGAATGGACAAGAATTTGACTCCAAGCCAAGAATTACAAGATGGGGGAAAGTCAAACTCAAGCCGAACAAACCTTTTCCATCCACTCTGGTTAATATCTGGGGGAGGCATCCAAACCACAAATCGGTCAGTTCTTAGGTGAAAAGAGAGGAGAAGAAGGCCGGGGTGAGAGAGTTCCTCCTAGTTGGAGAACTACTTTGCCTGCTGGCCCATGAATATATCATTATATTAGACTTGCAAGTTTGTCAGTGGGAACTTAAAGTCCAACCACGTTTAAGATTGCCCACTTCAGAAACAAAACACCCTTCGAGGGATCTCTGCGCTCGATGATCAAATTGATTAAAAAAAAAAAACAGCATGAAGTTTTCAAGACAAGGGAAAGGAGGAGGAGAGTGAGCCAGAGGTTAAAGGAACTTTTGTTAACATTTTCAGACTTACTAACGTTCCCACAGAATGTGCCTTTGACTATGGCAATGGTGAAGACTGTGTGTATGAGAAATGGATCTCCTGTGGCGAGAGGTGTGGGTTTCACTGATGAACGGCCCCTGGCAGCCTTTGGAGGCTGTGCAGGTTGGTCTCTTTCAGTGAGTAGCGTTTCCTCCTGCAGTGATGCTGTCCCCTCGTTTTCCAGAGGCACCATGGCTCTGGGCGCTAAGGTAAGGAATAGATCGTCTTTGGGGGATTCATCAGACATGGGGCTGTAAGAAAAAAAGCACGATCTCCTGCAGAAGGCAGTTAGTATGCAAGCCTTTTCCTAGTCCATGGAAAATGTCGCCTGTGTCTGTGCAAAGTTCCAATAGACTTCTTGCTTATCTGTCAATTACATTCACACTCAGCCTAACTTCCGGAATTGGAGCAATCTCCAGACTGTCATTTTCATAAATCACTCTTTCTTTTCTACAGCCCTTCTCCCCTCCCCCAACACATGCTCCATCGCTTGCATTGGGCACCGTGCCCGTGGTGGGAGAGATTGCATCTCTCATGCTGTATATACATAGCCAGCATTCCATGAGATTTATGTCTTTAAAGCCTGTGAAAATGACAAATGGTGGGAAAATGCACACACACCAAAAATGCTAGAACAACTTTAACTGTTATTTAACCGAGAGGCGCTTGGGGCCACAGATGAACAGGCACTTTACCCGTTCCCTAGCATTTAGGAGACATCTTTAAAAAAGGAATTAAACACACCTTTCAAAACCCACCATAAAGCCTGATTTCACTTCAGAGCATCTCATTCTGCCCTTAGCCTGCCCCCTTGTGCCTGCTTTTGCAAGCACAAGCCTATTCTTCACAATCACATCCAGGCCTTCTTCCACACAGTCCCCTACAAGTAAGTGCTCCCTGCCTTTGAGCTCATCCACAAGACCCTTACTCTGTCCATATGTATGTTAACGTAGTACAGGTAGCAAAGTATAGGTATGTTAATGTGCATTAGGGAACTTTTAGTGCACATCAGCAGGGTCCGCACAGACCAGTTAGCGAGCAACACATTGGTGAATTCAGACCCCTCTGCTGCGCATTGCCACACTGTGTGGTTAAGCCTTTATGCACAGTTCAAAGTATAGACATCATTCAAAACATTCACACTGGGTGTCTATTAACTGCGCCCAAGTCTGACATTTCCAAAGTATATGCCAAATTAATTCTCTTACAAAACTCTGGGTTTATTCGTGTTGGAAGGTGCTTCTTACCTTCTGAAGAAAGTATCAGCATGTTGATCTGTATTTCCATTTAACTAGCAGGAAAAATATAGGAGCAAGATTATATTTGTTACAAATGATGAAAAAAACGTTAAACAAATTTCCCAGAGATGATCCCCAAATCCACACCGTTTTTTGTGCTAGTGTTTCCATTGAAGCCGTTACATTAGCACATTGGTGAAAAAATAAAAACAGGCAGCTCCTCGCCGTCTCAAAATCGGTGAAGCTACCTTTAGACCAGTTGAGGATCTGGCTCAATATATCTAAGCCATCTGCATGGTAATCAGAAGAGAACTCAGAGCCTGTAATTCTTTCCAATGTTACTGTCATCTCTGTTTGGTGGAAGGTCTGCAGAACAGTGCTTTTTAAGGAATAACATTTGTAAATACTATAAGCCGTGCTGTTAAACATTCCTATAAACTTGCACTTGCAATTTTGCACTTCCCCATTTTTGCAGGCCACTCTCGTATTTGCTTGTACACTTGAGCATCCGGGTACCACTTGGGTACCTGTGCATCCAACTGCTTGCTTTAAGTGTGAAGATACATGTTTGGTGTATAAAATCAGAGTGTGCAAAATGTCTGGTTATGTTTAGTTGGCCAGTTGAAAATGTAGCCCTATATGTTTTACCTAAAATATGTCCCCTTTGAGGGAAATCACATCACAAATATTGTTTTTTGTCTGCTCTGTTTGGTGCAGAGGCAGCTCTCAGCTCTTACGTCACATGATATATGTGGTCAGACACTTTGCTAAAAGCTCTCCTATGGCTCTCATGGTAGAATCGTGTCCATGCTGCATTACACTAGGCCCCTTAGTATATAATCTCAAACCACTGCAGCACGAATAGCCACAACAGGATGGTGGGAAAACATTGGAATTTCTTTGCCTTGGATTTCCTGTTTCATGAGTATCTTTGTTTTCAGAAAGAAAAAGACAATCTGTCTTGAATATCATGTATGAGAGACACTGGCTCTGAAACTGCTGCAGTCCTTCTATTCAAATCCAAGCATCTCCAGTCTCAGTGGCCTTTTATCTGCTGATCATTGACGTGATAGAGACTACAGTTACCATGTCACTGCCAGCTATCGCAAACTGTTAAGGATCAGGCCCTAAACCAGCAGGTTATAGCCTCCCTACACATTCACAGAGTCCTCCTAATTACTAATACTATAGAGTGTAACAGCGTGCATGGATTTAATTATACATTGTTGTATTTGAATTATACACATTGAATGAAATCCAGATACTTGGCCTTCTTTCTACATATTAGAAGAAACAAGTTAAGTATCCACTATTGTTTCTTTTGTGTGCATGTTTATGAACCTATATTTTTATTAGAGTCCAGTGAATGACTTGCCATGAACAACTGATTTGATGAACTTGGTCTGTTTTATCCATTCTCAGATTTAGTCATTTTTTGAAAGTATTCCATTTATTTTTTCTCTTAGTTATGTTTCGTCTACAGGTAGCCATGTTGCTTAATTGTAATTGGGTACATAAGTCATCTGGTCTTGTTTGTGTGTCTTGACTGGATAAGCATAACTCATGATCAGGTTTCTCATGTGAGTGCTCACAGAAAGCAAATTTAAAATTCATCTTTTGTGAGAATTTAAGCTTAAAATTTGCTTTTTCACAAGTATTTTAGGTAGCAAAACTCAATCACATAGATGTTTGTGGAGAGCAAACAAAAGAGACATCAAATTGGCTGACGCAAATTTCTTTAAACGTTCAAAAGGATATCCATGGAAAATATTTTGTACTGTTCATCCAGGTCTAATTTGTATGTAGCTAATTCCTGCTTTGTCTCCTGACTGATCTTGTGAATTAAAAACAGATATTTTCCCCAGGAGTTAGCAGTACCTCAATCCTTTTTTCACTTATACATTAAAACAGCCCTCTGCTTTTCTAGCATTCTTTAAAAATTTCCTTTAAGTGAACTACTGTAACTACCTCTGCAGTTACCTAAAATCAATTCTAAAACTTATTCCACTATCTTGCAAGCTGTAGGAATATGTTGTAAAAGAATGTTCCCTCTGGAACTGCTTGCAAATTTTTTGTTGAAACTTTGTTTCAACCAATTCTTTTATTTTTCTTTTTTTTTTATTTTTAGTTTAAACAGAACAATTTGGGGTTTCAGATGCCAAAAGGCTTTTTGACTAAAATAAAAGATTTTCATGTTTGTCAATATTTTTCATAAGAAAAAAAAAGAATTTCCTAATCACCTACGAGTTTCGTTTTAACTCCAAAACCAGAAAATGTAGGAAAATAAAATGTTACTTAGGATTTTCAACTGATGCAAAATTAAGGTTTAAACAATTCCAGTCCACATGAAAAAATTATGTAATTTTTATGAGGAGTTTACTTTTCAGACATGCACTTTTTAATAAATAGCTTGTGGGAAGAAATATTTTTTTAAACAGCTGACATTATTACACTCTATAATCCCGGAATTAGGGAGACTCTATGAAAGTGTAATGGGTCTATAAACTGCAGAAGTAAAGCTTGCTCCCTAATCGTTTGATAGCTCACATTTTGTTTGGCAACTTTAAGCCCAGGGCAAATATTTACTGCTAAGTAATAAGGATCTATAAATGGAAATGCTGACAGACCCTAAGCTGTGCCCTTGTGTGTCTATGTGCCTTCCCACTGATAGAGTTTAATAACTATTCTCAATTTTGAAGGCAAACCCGCTCCAGCAGGATCACACATGCAAAGAAAGTTGATATTTCATGTTTGCTTTCACTCTGCTGCAAAGGGAAAGGAATAGGGGATTTTTCTCCCCAAGACCCAGTAGGACAAGTGAAACCCATATAGAGTTACATCAATGTGGTACCATGTATCTGATTTTTTGTCCCCAGTTTATATGATGAAAATATTTTCTTGATTTCCTTGCAAGCCTCACTCTAAAACACTACCCTAGTGCTCAGTCTCTGGTAGCCTTTCTTTGTTCTGTTTCAGGTCTGGGCTGTTCTCGACTGAGCAGAGAGTCTTCCCCTTACCCAAATAGAGCGATCAAGCATCATTGCCTCTCTTTTTTTAATCTAAATACAGTTAGTACCTGTAAGAGGCTGGGATTTAATGGCTTGAGCCTGTTTCGACAGAAAATGTGCACGTTTACAGGGTGAAAATGAAAGAACATCAGATTCATGAGTGAATTTGCCCGGTTCTCAGGAATAGGTCATTTACCATTCCTTGAGCTGCTGACCAAATCGAGCTGCCTTTCTGTTGATAATCAAATGGGCCTTTTTAAAGAAATACTTCTACGGGCCATTTACAAGTCACACAAACTGCAGAAATGAATCAACATTACTTGTAAGATTAGCTGCCTTTGTGCAGAATGAAGCCTTTTACAGACACGTTTTCTCTTCGCTTTCTACTGCGGTGTTTGTTGCCCCCTAGCGGCCCCCTGGAGTCAGACAGCGCTTTTGAAGGGGTTGAGTAGAAGAGTTGAAGAGAGTATTAAACAACAGGACAGGTACCTGGCGTGCATCTACTCCTCTCCCTCTCCTCACCCAGGCAACTAATGAATCATTTGACAACATGGCAAGAAAGTGATTGATATAAAGCGAGACATTTTTAAATGGGTGGAAACAGAAGTTCTCGCAGCTACGAAAAGCAAAAGGTACAGACTGTTTCCCTTGACCTGACCGAACAGAAATCATTGACTAACATAAACCAGCATGTATCTGTGAAAATGATACTCGCTCACGTCCCAGGTTTTGTAAACAGTGTTTAACTTTAATGACCGTACATAATGCTCTGTAATCAGAGCCAAAGCGTTAATCCATGTCCCCAGCCAAACTAACTCACTCTTCTCTTAAGGACTTAGATGGTAAATGCACTGCAGAGCAGAAGCAGCAACTGAAAATTGTTTTTAAAAACTTCGTATTTTAAACTCAAAAGAACCTGATTCCTCCCCATTTTGTAGTAGTTAAATTTGTGGGGAAGATTCTGATTCTTTTCTATTGTTTTGCCTCCTTCAAGGGGCCAAGCTGTGTTATTTACAACATTTGTCTGAAATTATATAAAACCTCCTGGAAACTGAAAATCCAGGAGCGTCGATTTCAGGCTTTTCCCATTTCAGACAGATGCGTTCATACTGTACCAGAAAAATAAAGACATTAATAAGTTGAAACACTCATTCTGCACTCAGATACAACCAGAAGGGAGGAGAGGCACAGATGTGGTAGTCAAAAGTCTTGGGGTGGGATCTGGCCGAAAAGAAGGCCAAAAAGACTGGGGGGGAGTGTGACAGGGTCCTTAGCAAGACCAGAAAGTATCACCAAAACCAGTACTTAGTTGGGAAAGGCTGGGATACTGGAGATTGACTGGGAAGGCCCCAGAAACAAGGGATTGGCTAAGAAAGATTTGAAATTGACTAGAAGAGCTGGGGCACTGGGGATTGTGAACCAAAAGAATGCTGGGAACCACCACAGGGTCTATATGAATCCATATGCTGTCTGTCGGAGTGGCCCAATACACAAGGAGTCTGGTGTCAATACACAAGGAGTCTGGTGCATCTGAAGAAGTGAGGTTTTTACCCACGAAAGCTTATGCCCAAATAAATCTGTTAGTCTTAAAGGTGCCACCAGACTCCTTGTTGTTGTTGTTTTTGTAGATACAGACTAACACGGCTACCCCGATACCTGATACCAATACACAAGGAAGATGAAGAAAAGACCAATTTTGCATTGATCAATTGTTTAACATTATTTGGGGTGGGAGGATTTTTCCCCAAGCCCCCTGGGTAATCAAGCTTGTGTGCTGAGGCATAAAAAGTTTGCTTCTCTTTGTCACTACAGCAGATACCTTCCAGTGCAGTTATAGATTGATTACACTTATTCATAGGCACTCAACACTGTTTCAAATCCCACAAAGCAATCTGACTCCGTGATTTTGGGGGAGAGGGAATGCCAGCCACAGATTTATTCTCTAGGGAACTTTCTTTATTTAGATCGAAACCACCCAGACCCGGACCCGACAGATCTGGGGGAAACAGAGAGAAGGGGAGAGAGACCAGGCTTGTTTGGAGGCAGGCAGCTAAACAGCTGGTAGATCTGTCACTTGGTTTATATTTCCAGCTCTGTTTTGGTATTGCTTTACAACCTCCAGTGAAAACAACTCCGGATTGTTTGCCTCTTCTTGGAAAGTCTGCTTGTGATTTTAAAAGGGAAAAACTCCCCCTGGTTTCCAAATCCCCCCGCCCCTTAACACACACACACACACACACACCCGCAACTGACGTTTGGTGAAGCAGGCTCTTGGTTGTTGCACGGGCGGCTCTCTGTCCTTTCTTATGAAAAGAAACATGTGTCTTTTCCCTGTATTGGCTCATTTCAGCGCTTTGAAGAATGGCAGATTGTATGATAAGCCGATGTTTTGCTCCACTAACATAAATAGTGTTGACTTAACTTGGTCTCGGTAATACAGCTAGCATCCAAATGTCCCCATCCTCTTACCCATTAGACATGAGTGCCAAGGTTTACTTTTTTTCATGCAAATATTTCTAAAAAAAAAAAATTCGGTGCATGTATATATTACGTCGTGTATACTATTTGTTTTATATATTTATATAATATTTTTATATATTTCTGTATTCTTTATATCCCGGACAGACAGCGTGTGTTTCTTGGTCCACTTAAGGTTGTTTAACTTGGGAAATATTTGCCTTAGCCTCCAGTGCCCGGTCTGCTAAACAAACTTCAACAAACGAAGGAAGAGAGTAAAATCCCATGGGGAAAAAATGCAAACACAGGGAAAGGGAGAATAAAACACTGCTAGATTCAACGTGAAACGGAGGGGGTCGCACTCAGAGTTTACTAAGGAAAGAGATGAGCATAAGGGTTTAAATCTGTATGCAGGGATGGTGATATTTTTAAACTGATTGAGATTCTTCGATTTCTTCTGGTTTGGCTGAAAAGTTCCCCGGGAGTCTCTTTTTGGACCAGGTAGATTCTGCCATGCTGGTTCCTCAGTAATGCAAGTACATTATGGAGTCATCTCCCTTCCTGCACATAACCCCCTGCTGCCTTTGGGGTCCCAGCAATAACTGCTGAAGTATCTGTTCTCCTCAGGGCCCCCTGGGTACTGGGAGTACAACTGTAGGGCCCAGGCAGTAAATCCTCATTCAGGCAAATTATTAACACTGCTCTTTGTGCAAAAATAAATAAAAGTGGGGTGTCCTGAACTTCTTGTGACTAAAGCACCCGAATTCCTTGGCAGGGGTGGGATTCGGCTCTGCAGTTCAGCTGGTTTTCCTTTTAGGTCTCGCACAGATGGAAAGCAAAGGGTGTTTTGCCTGGATAAGGATTACAGTATCTGGCCCGATGCATCAGAACCTCACTCAGCTCCGGCCCACAGTTATGTGGGAGACAAGCCATATGCCGGGGGGCTGGTCTTGCTTCCACTGAAATCAACAGCAACATTCGTAATGAATTCAGTGGGAGCAACAGCAGGACGCTGTGCTGCCTTGTGTGGTTTTCCCCAGTGTGTGTATTTTTGAATCCATAATCCCTGAACTACCAGATATTTATTGAGGTTGGGATTCATTAGGCTTGACAGCACAAATCCCATTTGTAAGAGATCTAACGGGAAGAAGACGAGCTTCTGGGTAGCTCCAAATCTCCCATACACTGCAAAGATCACCTCGACTCCCACCCCTACAAAAACAAATCTGAGTGTTCTAGTCAAACAAAGGCTTAAAACGCAAGTTTTATTTTACTTATTTTTCCACAAGGAGGTTGTTAAGATCCACCCTGAATGTCAGTGTGTCGTCAGGGATCATTGGATTAACTGAAATCAATGTTTTTTGTAGACTGATCGTTTCAAATCTGTTTCCTTTTGAAAAAATATAAATAATGTCAGTGTGGAAACTAGTTTATTTAAAATTTTCCTTTGTTTAACTAACTCCCACTGGCAACAGAAAAGTTTATATGCAAAATCCAGAGCAGAAGTTGTTGAGCAGATACGGACGTGGAGTGGTAACAATGTAAACATAGAAGTGGGGAGTGTTTGTTTTGGGGGAGTTGTTTTGTTCGTTTGTTAGGAGACCCTCGACAATAAGTGTACCTCACATCTAATCAACTAATTAATTTTAAAACGTTTATCAACCATAATGAATTTAAAAGGACAATTGTGAAGTAGCTTATACACTTATGTTTTTTAATCTTTTTTAAAACAGTATCAACAGAAATATTTTCATGCAATTAAAAAGAGTGAAAGCTTTAAGATTGCCTTTAACTACTGAGCTTGAAACTCACAAACAGTATTGTGCTAGTGCATAAGAATCAGAAAGTGAAATAGACGAGGCTATTTTCATTGCCCACGGAAAAAGAAACACAAAAATATACAGCGTGAATTCGATTTTCAAATGTCTCGTAGTTTTAATCAGAGATGGGGAGCAGTTATACAAGAAAGGGAGTCTCTGTGTGTGTGATAATATATTTATGTTTTACAAAGTGGTTCTTATTTCTAGGGTTAGATTCTGCTCCCCTTGACTTCATTGGGAAAACTCCGTTTGACTTAAATGGTGAAGAATCGGGCCCTTAAACGATGCACCATCTGGTGGTGCAGAATTGAACTTCCATGCAATCTCATCCCTGGAAACATAGCCCTTTAACAACCGGACAGAGTGGCTAACTAATGTCAAGACTTTAATACCCAGCAAACACACAGACACCCACACCATAAATAATCAAAGCATATGTGTCCCATATTACCAAAAGGCCAGTATTTTCATTTGCCTTGTGTATGCCCCTGCAGGATCTCCTAAGGAAACAAATGACAGTCTGTTACATACCTCAAAGTAAGTGTGTGTGTGTGTGTGTGTGTGTGTGTGTGTGTGTGTACACGTACACACAGCCCTCCCAAGTCCTTCTTGAAAGAGGAAGACTCCCTCATTTGGACAATGGGAAGGCAGCCTCAAAAATCTCTCCCACCGGAGATGGGTGTTGGGATTTGGTTTTGTTTCACTGAGACATTTAAAATCCCCTGGGTCTTTGTTATTAACTCTTTATTCTCACTCATCTTGACCAATACCTTGTGACAACACTAAAAAACCCGTGCAGTGCACATCTTAACTTCATGAACTAGCAATGTGAACTGTGAAGGAAGCACCCTGAGCTTTAGCCCTGGACTATGCGAAGTGAAAGCACATTTACAGTCGATCAGTTCTTATTCGGCGCAGGGGCAGCGAGCGATGCAATATTATCCAAGGAACACAGCGCGGCGCCCGCGAGTAGCCTCGGTTTTCCCAAGAAACACGATCCTCGCCCTTTTTTGCATACGCGGCAGTGATTGGTTGCTTACTTTATCAACGTCATTTATGACGTCTACATTTCTGTCGCCCAATGGCTAGCCAGGTCCCCTGTGATTGGTTTTCTTGACGGACATCAATCAGGCGTAATTTGCATACTGGACCTGCAGGAGCTAGCAGGGTTCCAGTTTGTAGCTGCAGCCGGAGCCGAGAGCAAGGGACGGAGAGAAGCAAAAATCGCCGGCACCCAAGTCAGTGCCCCGGAGGACAGGCAAAAATGCTGGGGGAAAAGAGCTGGAAGAATAATAAAATAGTCATGGTCGTGACTGATAAATAACAGCGAATAGCCCCTCTGCATGAAGCTGCATTGACAAATCACCTAATGGCCTCAACGCAACGAATAAGAACCCCTTCCTCATTAAAACATGGTGTTTTCCTTCATTGCATAAAATGCTTTAGAGCCAAAATGTACTGTATAGGGTTACACATATAAATATTACATATTTGTATATTACATTTGGCTATATGTACATAGGCATAAATTATATGCAACCTATATAAATATATACATATATGTACAGTCTTTACAGATAAATTAAATTCACATGCGGTCTAATAATTTATATAAAATGTATAGTTATAGTTACATGTAGATCCTTCCTCTACCACTCTTTAATACTTAGATTTCAAATTTATATACAAAGCCAGGAAGAAATTGTAATGCTTGATCTCAGGTCAGTCACGAAAGTGGTTCTTTAATGTATTAGACAATTTTTTTTCTCTCTCCTTAAAAGGTTATTCTTAGGGGCCTTTACACTTACGGGGACGGAGCGACAGACCCTCCCTGTCTGGCCTCAACCGTTTTCCACAGCCCCTTTAAGAACAGGGAAGCACAATCAATCCGTCTAGGGTGACCAGACAGCAAGTGTGAAAAATCGGGATGGGGGTGAGGGGTAATAGGAGCCTATATAAGAAAAAGACCCAAAAATCGGGACTGTCCCTATAAAATCGGGACATCTGGTCACCCTAAATCCGTCTACTAACCAATAGCTATCCTCAGGTTGTGATATTTGTCTGTCGGGAGCAGTGAGATGATCGTGGTTGTAACGTTTGCAGGAAACCTGAGTTTCCCGGGGACAACACGGGAAGAAAGCAATCGCTCACCATACGATCATTCATTGTGCAACCCTCGTTCAATACCATATAACAGACTGCGGGGTGTTTATTTTTTCCTGGGGGCTCTCCTAGCTGTCTGGGGAGTGGGGGGCGCTAAGACATGGTTTCCCTTCTTGCACCAAGGCCTTTTGTTCTCCCACCCCCTCTGGTTTCACGTGCTAAAAACGCAGATCCTCCCGCAGGCCGTGCATCCCCGCACTGTTGCGTGCAGTGCCCGTGTGCTGGCTGAGGTGTTCCTTAGTGCTCTGAGATTTCCCCGCGCACCTCTTCCGGTTGCTGGGCTGCCGCCGAGGCTCACCCCGCCCTCCTGACTCAGCGGGAAATGCCTGCACACCCTCCCCCCGCGAGCCCGGCGGCGGCTCCAACTCGGAAATGTCAATCATTCTTCCCCTCCCTTACGGCTTTGCTACGTCATCGGGGCCCAGCGACCAATGGCCGGGCGGGGCAGGGAGGACGCGAGGGAGGTGTGTTTGGGTGGAAGCGGGCTGGGGAGCCTTGCAGAGGGGAGTAAATCCATCTTGCGAGTGCCGCAGCCTGGGATGATTTATACGCTTGTTTTATTATTTGTAACACGTTGGGAAGTTATTAAAAGAAAGATCTACAGCTTCCTTTCCTTAGGTGGAATTGCCTGTGAGCCTTCCTCACTGGGCCAAGAGACAGAGGCGATTGTACCAAGCGTTTCCACGCATATGTATAAAACAGGCTGGATTTGATTTTCTCCCGTTTCATACGGCCGTGATCATGTTTCGCGACGAGAATGAGCCTTAACATCGACCCAGCAGTCTAGTCTGCCTCGCTTCAGATCTAGCACTGGGCAAAAACAATGAGCGAGGGACTGTTGTAAACCTCACCACAGCGTAAGATTGGCAGCGCAGTTCACATTCTGTCCGCGTTTAGAAACAAGTCTGATGGTTTAAATATGTTTTTAAATCATTTGCCTTCCTCTCCCTTGGGTGCTGGGGGTGCTACCGCACCCCCTGGCTTGAAGTGGTTTCCTTTATAGACAAGGTTTACAGTTTGGTTCAACGGCTCTCCGCACTATACTAATTGTTCCAGCTCCCCTGTCCTCTCCCCATGAAATAACTTTTCGGCAGAAACCCGAAGGCCACCCACAGGCATAGAGAATTACAGCTCCCTAAAAAAAATCTGTTTTGTCTGTGTCTGGAGTGGGTTGGGCAGAGCAGCTAATTAAGGAAAGCTCCTGGGGTTGCTATTTGGCAGCTGGGTATAGATAGAACTCACTATAAAATAGGTCCGATCAGTGGAAGTTCATATAATAAAAGAGGGATACTTTTATCCTTTTACCAACATCACAAATGAGAAAAACGCCTCAATGAAAAAAATGCACAAGTCTATTTTGGGTTGTTTTTTGGGGACCTGGAGGGGGGCAGTTCCCGCTCTTTAATACATCTTCCCGACTCTCCTAAACGAAGTGGGGGGAAATTCAGACTCAGCACTCAGAAACAAAGCGCAGATAGCATCTCACAAACAAACGTCGATATCCGAAAGCTTTTCAAAGGTCATCTAATGGATTTTATCTTCCACTGAATATTTGGTTTCGGCAGCCTTGCTTGCTGATACTTTAATTGCCTTATAGATCTTTTCAAATAAAACAAACACAAGAGGGCGTTTTAAGCGTTTGATCGCCGATCTGTACAGTAAGGAAAACAAACCGTGAACTTCAAAGCAAAGAAACAAGAGGCATGCTGGTGTTAATTTTGTTTCCTAAATTACTGAGCATGATAATAAATCATAAGTGCCCCCCTTCTATGCCCTCATCTCCTTAAAATCGGTGGTAAATGTGTCCTTCACTATTTTGGTGGCAGTTTAAGAAACCGGGTAGGGTTATAATCTGACAGGTCAGTATTCACGTATATAATATTATAAATCAACAGGTTTAATAAATCTTTACAGGAGACGGCTATGCGTAAGGAAAGAACAGTGCTCGCAATGCTTGTGGGCACTGTGGAAATAAACTTTCGAACAATAACCTCAGTGAGTAAACCTAACACCGAAATGTTGTCCGGCAATCTGGCGTGAAAAGGTTACAGTGTGTTAAAGATTCGAAAAGCTCCATGAAAGCCGTAAAGATTATGAAGTGCAGTTTAAAGTTTATCGAATGACTTCCCGTGCGGGAGCCCCCTTTAAAATGAAGGCAAAACCTGACGTCTGTGATCTTTGCGGTCCTAGCCCATAAATGTGTTTGAAGAGGGATTCTGTTTTCTGGTGGTTTATAGTGTCACTTCTGTAACACGTAATTTAAATCTACTTTCCAGGAGTAAATATCTGGTAGTAAAACTAATGCTATGGAATTAGACATGGTCTTTTAAAACCATCGAGGTGAACGCAGTTGGGGGTGGGGAGGGAGTATAACGTGAACTTGGATTTGGAGATTAGGGTTGTGGAGAGACAGGAAATGTTTTATAAATCCAAGTACTTAGTTTTCGAGGCTCTCGTGCATTACATTTATCGTTAGGAAAGGAAAACAAAGAGCAGGGTTCTCAGTAAGAAAATGAATTCATTTACAATGAGAGGCTTGCACGCCCAGAATGGATTTGGGGCCTGATTCTGCATTCGTGACCCAGGCAAAACTCTCCTTAACATAATGGGAGTTCAACTGAGATGGGGATACAGGATCGGGCCCAAGCTGGCATTACTCCAAAAATCGTTCCCTCCTCCGAAATCTTTAGAGAGCTCAGATTGGTTGCTTGACTGGAAATGGCTTTTTTTTTCCTTTAGAGACTAGGATGCAGAATATCAAAGTGGCATTGAATGCAGGCAAAGTATATTTTTTCAGGATTGTAATCTTTCGCTCCACTGATATCCGATGGTCGCATCGCTTTGTTTCTGCTTCTCTGTTTTTGATTCATTGGGTTCTGCACGCACACAAATCGGATCACACGACGTTTTAAGAGGGAAACCGCCATGGAACTGGTATACCAGAGGGACTCTTTGATCTGATAAATTGTCAGTACGCTGACATCCATGGCTCAAATAACACGTCGTTATGCCTAACAAATTTCTGCGCAGTCAACTTCATGGTTTTATTGTCTATGGCAAGAATTAACTAAAGGAATTAATAAATTGGGAGGGGGGACCAGAAATATCTCTTGAAATAAAAAACATCTGTTTTCAGCAGAAAATATTATAAACCAATGTGTCGCAGCCTCCGGCAGTGGAGAAAAATAAGTGTAGAAGACACTTTAGTATTTGCAGTCTAATAAGTGGTCGAGTCAGGGTTTGCACCTGCTCATATTTTTTATAATCTGTATTAATATACTCCAGATTTTATAAATTTAACTTCAGTTTCCAGGTTGGGAAAGTAATGCATAACTTCCGAAATTTCAGCAAGTGGATATTTTTATGTCCTACAAATTCTAGACGGTATTAAGTGCTCCAGGACTAAACCGGTGGAAATAATGGATTTTGTAGTAGATAAAAAGTTCCTCCACATGTTTTTCGCAAAAAGAAATCTCTCTGAGACTAAACGAATTAAAAAAAAAAGCCCGAGATACATATGTGGGTTTAAAAAGGTGCATTTCGCACAAAAATACATACGCGTGTTCCCTTTTTGGTATGGATTACAATCACGTGAAATTGTAGTGATCTGTGTTAACTGATCTGAAATGGGGGCTTTTATCTGCAGAGGTTATTCTAATCTGAAAACTTCGAAAATGAGTTTCAGTTTAGTCACATGGAACAAAATAGCATCCACTGAAATAACAGTGGAAAACAACCAGATGCTGTTAGCCAAAAACCTGTCATCACGCTTTAGAATTATGTATTGCTGCCTAATTCCTCAAAATGCAAAAGGACAATCATCTCATAAAATTAAAGAGTGGTAATAAGAAGTGTTTTTAATAAACAGATCTGTTCAGTTTCAGGAGGAAAAGATTTGCTACAAGTCACGGCTTAACCGCAGGAGGAACTGGCCAGGAAAAAAAAAATCTTTATTTGCATATATTCCTATAATGTAAAGGGTGCACACGTACGTGGAAATGCTAACAGTGACCAATACTTTTTCTGCTTACCTCTTGTGAACCCTAGTGCAAGGAAAAATGTTGTCGAAGTAACTGAGGTATCAATCAAGACACCATGCCACATTTATTCATTACTGTAACTCACAACTTTCAAAGTGTATCCAAATGTAATATTTATATCCGTTTAATTTGGACAAATATTTACCATCTATATAAATACTTTATGTGGCTATATGAAGGCCAGTAACCTTTGACAGGGGCCGTCACATAACACTCCTCTGTAATGGACCACAGTGCATGTACCTTTAATTTATTGTGGTGGAAGTTATTGCGGGGGCTAAAAGGGGGGGGCGGGTTTCCAGCCTACAAATAAGCGTTTTGCCACTAAACTAAAAAAAGCAGCCCGAGGTCAACCTTTCATAGCGATTGTAATATCCAATTCTAGTCGCTGAAGACAATCATTGATCCTATTTAATATCGCTTTCATGTTTTTAGTAAAAACACAGGATAATGGAACGGGATACGCCGATAATATGCAAGTCAATACCTCGAATGCATGTTTAAGACTCAAGTATCTGATAAATTGCAATGCTTTATACATGATCTGGAAAGGAAGTCGTTTGAAATGAAATAGACCACATGGAGAGAACGTTAACATTCTTTCCAAATAGTGTGATGATTATGCCAACAATTGGAAATTACTATATGTTCATTGTACCTTTTATACCTTTGCATCAGATCATTTTTATTAGGTCTGGTGAAAGAGCGCTCGGGACATTGATGCGAGGCATGTAAATACGTATTGCTGCTGTTACAGAAAACGCACGGAAGTATCTTGATGGAATCATAGCAACGGTAAGAGTCCCCTTTAAAAACCCGGAATAATATATTTTAATAAGCAGAGTATTTTCAAAGTGCTAACAATTTCACACAATAGCTTCACACGAACTAGTCAGGGAATAGAGCGGAGGAAACCCAATGGGATATTATCCTGTTTTGTTTTCTCTTTGATCCATAGGAAATAGGTCCTGCTCTGCGTGACCCATTAAACTAATAAGATTATAAAGCTCAGCAAAAGGGCTGGGGGTCGGTAATTGTTTCCATGTGTGCGCGATTTTTGCATTATTAGACATGATGAGGAAGGGGGTTGGGATTACACAGCTGAGGGTGAAAGCTGAGAGCCGAGCGGTTCGGACCACACATCAAATCAATTAACGTGGCGAGGAGGGAAGGAAAAGGTCTGGTCATGTGAGGGGGCGGAGGGAATGGGCCGCTATAAAACAAAGGAAGGACATTTATGGTGCCCGCCTCCTGTTTGTTCTAACCGAGAAATGCATGGCGGGCGGGGGGGTAAAGGGGTAGAGATACGCAGCCAATGGTAGGCGCCTCCCGCTGTCACGCGGCAGTGACCTGCCCACGCCCAGCCCGCTGATGAATATACAATTCGATCTCCGCCGTATGTAAATCGCCCTTGTGACTCACCGAGGCCGGATTGGAGATTCCGCGCAGGAGGCGGGGCAGAGGCCCTCCCCCCGCCCCCTGCTTTGCCTAGTCCCACCTCCTCCTGAGCCAATTGCGCAGTTTACCAATCAAGGCTTCTGAGGACTCCGGTTACCCTGACACATCCGCCCTTGCAATGGCACGCCCCCTCGCCCAGAAGCTGAGCCAATCACAAGGCCCCATGCAAATAAGGCAGGGGGAGGAGCCCGCCAGATTGGATTACAAAGTGCCTTGCCGCGCTGTTTTACATGGGCCGGTAGCAGCAGCCTTTCCAATCGTGCGTGGCAATTGGCTCACGTGATTGCTACCCTGCATGGAGTGCCTGATACAGCAGCTCGCAGTGTTCCCACGTGGCCTTTAAATCTTGTGTAAAGGGCTTTTTAAAGGCAAATTCTCTCCGCTGAGGAGAGGGAGAGATCCCACCCCATCCTCTCTCCTCCCCAGGGAGGAGCATTAGCAGGGATGGGAGGAGACTGTAGAGAAGCGAGTCGGCACAGACATTATGGCTCGTCAGAGCTGGCATTATAAACGGTCTAACCCGCATCACAGATTTATCTTGTTATTAATTTGATATTATTACATCATAGAGGTATAGCCATCACAAGCTGTACCCACATCCCTAAAGATCACTCTAGCCATATAAGATAGAGAGCGGAGTACACATATATTCCCCAAAAATTACTATATCAATTTCCTAAAACATAGCCATATAGTTACACTGCAGTGCTTCTCAGTGTCTGTTTTAGCAGTTTAGAATGTAATAGTGACATACTACAAAAGGGAAACTATTAAAATATTTGGAGAAAACACACAATCTTTTCTTTTTTCACATTATAATGCCTGCTTTGGCATCCTTAATTATCATTTGCCTTAAACTCTTAAATTTAGCAAACAAAATAATTAAAAATATTGTAGAAACAAAACTGGGTTAAACCAAATTCTCTTTTTAGAAAACTCTATTTGGATTATAATAAAATTACACCAGAATGTTTTACACTTATAAAGTTAGCATTGTATCACACATAGTTTGTGCATTTTATTATGCTATGCAGGATTTGTTTGGGTTTGTTTTAGTAGTTAGTAGTAGTATTCCTGTTACTCTAGTAGCCCTATTAGATAGACTAGAAAGAATCTCAAGTCCTAAAATACTGTCAAATAATGTGTGTATGTATCTGTGTAATGTTTATCTTGATGTGTGGATAGAGGCAATTTCTCTTTGCCATTGCAAGAGACCTTTTGTTAGCAGTTTCAACCATACTCATCATTTTAAGTAATAAACTGTAATTTCCCTAGTACTAGTTGAAAACATTGGAATCAAAGTGCTATGTTGAAATAGTGCTATATTGAAAGAGACAAAGGAATATTAATGAGACATGTAAACTATATAATACATATAAGTATCATTAGGGCTGGGAATTATAGAGATACTGTCAAGATAAAACATATTTTAAATCTTTTCTATATCTGTATTACTGCCAGTATCTTTGATTTATTAGAAGAAAAAAATCTAATTGAATTAAAAATGCTTTTTTTTTTTAATCTTTTGCATTTTACTCCGCTTGGTCAATAACAATAAGCTAGTTAGGTTCATATTCTAGTTTTCCTGTATTTGCAATTCAGGAATTGGTTAATGTTTTACAAAGTTTTAATTGGAAAAAAGTTTATTTTGAATAAAATATATTGTTTAAAAGGTCTGTTTTTAAAATAAAATTTAAACTCTGAATCTAAACTATTTGACATGCACACATTTTAAAAACATGAAAATGCCTGTTTTGGTTGTTGTATTTTGTCTTACTTTGTTTTCTTCTAACGAGAGACTGGAAAGAGAGGAATATTTAGAACTATAGATTCAGAGGGAGTTGAGATGTGTACGAATGACTCTAGTCAAAGTACTTGTAAGAGACCAAATAACCTACACATCAGTTGAAAATGGATGAGAATTAGTAGGGAATTGCTTGAGGAAATAGATCAAGTGAGAAGAAACAATTTTCAAGTTTAGGCAGCAAGGACAGCACTTCTTGCTTTAATATATATATACACACTCAAACCTCAGTACAGTGGGAAATACATTTTTAGTGTTTTGTGTGTGTTTGTGATGCCACTATTTGTATCATTCACCTTACATACTGCTGAAAATTTCACAAGTATACCATAAATAGCTTTAGGATGTCTCCCTTGCTTTCTTGAATAAAATCAGACATTTAATGGAAAGGAGAGCCTCAAAATAACACTAAGCTGTTGTTTAAGGACTCATTTACACATTCCAACAACTTTCCCATTTCAGTAACTTGAATGACAAAACATAATATTAAACTATGCTAAGCTCATTACTGGACTTTTTAAGTCCCCAAAGTTCATCTCTGTCTTAGATACAGGTTTTCAGTATTTTTGTTCAATTAGTTTAGATCCTGCAAAGACTTATATGTGTGTTTAACTTTCGTTACTATGAATAGTTACATTGATTGGGGACTACTCATAGTGCATAAAGCTAAAGATATGCATAAATGTTTGTGGAACCGGAATCTGAAATAAATTAACAGATTAATATAGCTCCATTTTGAAAGTCTATTTTAATTTATTTTCCTTGTTGTGGGGAGAAAAACATTCTCTGCTTTGGGGTTTTTACAAATTTCTGTTAGTAAACTGGATGCATAGGATTTACTTGACCCCTGGGGTAGCTCTATTGAGGAACATTACTAGGTAATGATTTGGCCCATATCCTAGAAAATAAAATGTACTAAAATATTTGATCCTGAAAAACTAAAATTAGAACTAAGCACACAAATTATACCAAGATATATTGATCTTTTAAAATCACAATCATACTAGCAAACATTTTTGTGTACTGTACATTACTATAATGCACAAGATTTGTACATTGTGGTGGTTCGTGTTATAACTGTCTCTATTCTGATAGGCTGCTAGGAATCTCAATTATAAAAACTAAGCAAATAAACAGCAATTTGACACTTTAAAACATGTATTAATGCATATATTGTTTTTCATGCTGTGTGTAAGTCAGGGTGAAGTGTTTTGGCTCTGATTCTCTACCCACACATCATCAGACTTAGGCCAAGATATACAAAAATATTTAGACTCCCCACTTCCAATGAAATCAATGTAAGTGAGGAGCCTAAATATCTTTGTGGATCTGGGCCTTGCTGCTTACAATTTATGACCACTTTTCATATTAGTGTCTTATCCCAGAGGCAGTCCCCAACAAAAAATTTATCCTGACAATGTCCTATAATTTCTAGAATTTATTTAGACATTAAAAATCAAGGGATCTACTCATGGAGTAAGATGCTACTGAGCTTCAGAATGGCAGAACTGGGCCCATAAATAGTAAGCACTACACCTCAATAGCTGTTTGCAAGATGGAAAACTTTGAACCTAATGATGCAAACAGCGAGGCACGTGATTAAGTTTACTTTACAAGAGGAAAGTTACTCGTGGTGCCTAAGTGTTGACAGGATCAGGCCCTTATTCATATTTTTTCTCCAACTAGCTACCCTTGTACAGTATGTATTCAGTTCTCTGAATGCTAAATTTAAAATCTGAATTTTAGTTTACTTTAGAGTAGGTTTCAGTGTCTATTTTAAATTGTGCAGAGTATTTCCTTGTGATTTGATTGTTCCTGTGTCTAGTGTAAGATTTGTGTATGCCTATTATAGTCATTGCTAAATTACTCACATGGCATGGAAAACCATTGAAACCAGAGACAAACTACCTGGCTAGATTACAAATTACTGGGTTGCTTTTTAATTTAATTGTTTTTTCTCGACAGTATCTGCTTCTAATGATTCTGCACATTAGAGATATTAGAAGATGTGCAAACAAT
>NW_020664435.1:15577316-15588276 GCF_002925995.2 Terrapene triunguis | reverse complement strand
TTGTAAAGTTACTTGCCCCTTTCTCTGAAGTATCTGGAACAGGCCCCTGTCCAAGGCGGAACATTGGGCTACATAAATCACAGTTATGATTTGTTATGGCAATTCTAATGTTCCTACGACTACAATTTCAGTCTAGAATATCATAAATCACTGCATTCCATGGTTCATTCCGCGTCTGATGCAAAGCCCACTGAAGTTAATGGGAGTCTTTCCACCGACTCCAATGGGCATCTGATCAGACCCTAAAAGAATTATGCATTATACTTAAAGTAATGCCAGAGCGTAATTAAGCATATCAACCATTGAGGGTTTTTTGCCTCCATGTTACAGTTATTGCAATTTGCCCAAATGCTGAATATACTGAATCTTCCTGACTGAGGTCCAGTGATTAAATGTGTATTTGAAAAGTAGATTTTAATTCTAATTTTTATTTGATAAATTGCAGTATGTGAAATAGCTCCTCACTTGGAAGGAAAAAGGAGATCAGTTATGGTTTCCCCATATATTATTAATTATAATTTATTGCAACAGAGAGATTTCAGGGATCCAAGAATGGATTTTCCCTAGATCACCTACTTTGGCAATGGGGATTTACCAATTTAGGCATTAGCTCTTTCACCCTTTCCTCATTTTGGGCCATTTTCCTCCCACAGGTCAGTATAACTGAAGGCTCTTTGGGGCAGGGACTGTCTTTTTATTCTATATTTATACAGCACCTAGCACAATGGGGTCCTGGATCATGACTGGGGGTCCCAAGTTCTATGGTAATACAAATAAATAATAATAATACCTACTAATCCTATCCCATCCCACCTCTTTCACCACACACACATAATTCTCTTTCTATTTCCACCTTCAACACCACCTGCAGTTGCAAGAGTCATTCTGTAATCGCAAGGATAGGCACTCTCTTGTAAGGCTATAGTACTACTATGTACCGTGTGTAAGGAAAAGCACAAAAAATATGCTTGCCTCATTTGCTTCCAGAGAATAACATCACTTCCTGCATGGCAACACAGAACATTAATGAAAATACTGTCAGCTTTAGAGAATATTAGTTTCAACCCCCAAAATACAAATCTAGAAAGAATGAAGATTAAAAATCATTTGTACAGTCCACTTGAAACTACCGGTTGTTCAAGGAGACAATATCACCTACTGGTTAGGGCATGAGAAACGTGTAACTCCTTGTGGCCTGAAACAACTCATAACCTCTCTGTCTCAGTTTACAAGCTTGTAAAGCGGGTACACGAATACCTACCCCAAGGTGTTAACTGGTTAACAGATTTATTTGTACAATTCTGAGATCCACCACTGAAAGATGCTATAGAAGTACACAGTATTATTAAACAACACTGGAGTCTTGAATGGGGGACTGTTACAAAAGGACAGACATAAGGATAAGTAGGTCTGTATACATAGGGATTCTGTTTTGTGGGGTTTATTAATTTCATTTGTCAGGGTTTATTTTTAGAAATTGTTGAGTTTCGTATAGGTGCCCCCAAATCAGGGTTTTTTTTGGGGGGGGGTTCTTTATAAATAGTATCATGAGTAATGTATATTATATATATTACTCATTAGAGTTGTATAAACTCTTTGTAAGTTCCCTAGGATGCTTTAATATAGTACTTCTCAAATAACATTACATTAAAGCGCACTAGGGAACCTTTAGTGCACACCAGCAGTGTCTACACAGAACAATTACTGCTCAATAAGTGAGAAATCCCCGCCCCATAGTCTGCATTTCTGTTCTATGTAGATAAGCCCTTAGATACAAATAACCATTTCCAAAGTTTATTGGATAAACACCGGTTTCTTCTTTTTAATCAGGGTGGTTTATTCGTGCTTATTGATTGAAACCTAAACTCAGAAACCAATGCATATGCTATCGAAAAACCATGTGTATGTTACGAAAGAGAATCATAGACAAACTCAAACTTACAAAAGGATGCTGATTTTTCCCAGTATTAACCACAGAAGAGATAGTTTGAAGAGAGAAAGTGCAGAAAACCTGAAATATAATAGGTTTGTGCAAAACAACATCGTAGAAATTGTTCAACAAGTTTTCTTTTTCATCTTGAAGTACTTTCAAGGGCAACAAAAGGCCCTTCTATTCAAATCAGCCAAATAAGCTAGATGCACTGGGGTCTTATCTGTGAATGTGATTTTTCAAAGCTATTTCTAAGCTTCAGGGGCCAGATTAGACCTGTCTTATTCTCCATCAATGAAGGCATAAGTCAGGTTCTAATTCTATTGGCAATAGAATTGCACCCACTTACATCAAGTTTACAAATTGATTTCACTTATTTTGTGCCATTCCACTCTTTTTTGTCTTCCTCATTTTCTATTCCCTTTTGGAGTTGCTCATCCATCCACCCATCCAGATGTTCTTCGATGAATATGTCTTGCCACCTCTTGCATGAAATCCATGTCTTGCTTATGGAGGCAAAAATGTCTTTGCGCTGAGACAAAGTTCAGGATCTATCAAACCTGTATGCTACCTGCATTGCTATATGGGTCAGAAACCCGGACCCTCTTTACAGGTAGACTTGGAGTGGCTAGAGGCATTCCATGCATACTGTCAGCATCAAATTTTTAGCATAAAATGGTTTGACTTTGTGCAGAATGTCAGTCTTGCAGAGATCTGGCCTTCCTTCCAATTGGTCACTATATCCAAAAGTGGCATTGCAAGCTCTTTGGCCATGTTGCACAGGTGGAAAAAAAGACACTCCAGCACACACTGCTCTCAAACTCTCCATCAACGTGCAAAGGGGTGCACATCTTGACCCTAACTGGCGCTACCCACAGGGACATCCAAAAGATTACGGGATTTGTAGGATTAAGCCAGATCTGGGAACGTCACTACATAATGCCTCGTGCTACGCCATCAACTGTGGCATTGTGGCTGGCATAGCGCTCCTCAGTAGACTATGCATATTTGATTTTGATGCATCCACATAATGCCTACAATATGAATCAGACAAAGAGCTGACTGTTGTCTGGGAACCCCACCATGTTACCTCTCATGATAGGGGTGAGTAACTCTTCCATTATACTGATTGTCCTGTTACCTTTCCAGATTGATAAATGCAATACACCAAAAATCCTTCACAAGCATCATCTACCTTATGAATAAAATACTTAGTAAGCTCTTTGCATTGTGATGTATTCCAGAAAGAGGCTTGGGGTATTATATGATAAAGTGTTTAAGATAGTCAGTAGCCCTCTGTGTTAAAGCATAAAACTAGAAGTAGTTCACATGGCAGTGTTAGCTTCTGTATATTTTTTGTAGAAATCCCATCTAACTTCCTGAGACTGTTTTGAGGCTTGAATGCTGGTTTGTAGCTGACTCTGCCTTCCATAGCAATAGAGTTTTATTGCAACTTGGCGCCGAAGGAGTGAGGCATGACATGCAGTCCCTTAATTCTTTAATATGTGTGGTGTATTGAAATTGTAAGCACTGTAAATACTTGGGGGTTTTCTGGGTACTGCTTGCAGGCTAGGGAATTCTCTACGGAAGCATGGGATCTGCGCCTAGCAACAGTCAGTCAGCCTACAAACAGCATATAATAAGGTTGGGATGAGCTGTGCCTCTCTATTTTAGGAAGCAGCCTGCTTTGTTCCTCTCTGATTTGGGGTTCTTATGTTTTATCATCTGGCATTCTAAGAAATAAAGTAGTTTTACATTTCAGCCTTCCAGGACAAATATTATATGTTTTTATCTAGCTTCTCTGTTTGTATGCCATGAAACAGGTCTCTTTAGTGAATACACCAATGCTGGAATGCAGCTTCTGAGGGCTGGTCCACTTAAATCACATGGCAACAGGAGGAGAAACAAGAAAATGGTGCAGAGGAAGCAAGTGGAACCTTGCCTTAGAGATGCACTCACTACATTATTTCATTCCAGCATCTCCCCCCATATGAATAGGAGGTGACCTTAACCTGGTCATGAGTCATTTTTCTTGGTTACAGAACAGTTCCACAGTGTGTGTGTATATATATCTTCCATGAAGCTTAACATTCATATTTCTGTCCATTCTGTTAGCAGATCTCTCAAGTCATCCAAAATATTTTGTATTGAACTATGTTTCAATCCTCTTGCTCATATTATTTTAGTCTGTGCTCAGAGAACCCAAAGAGATAAGACTGATTATCTGGATTAAAATCCATGTGGGATGCTGTATCAAATAGAACCTACTTGCACTTACAGAGAAATAGATCAAACAATGGGGAGTCCTTGTGGCACCGTAGAGACTAACATTTATTTGGGCATAAGCTTTCGTGGGCTAAAACCCACTTCATCAGATGCATGGAGTGAAAAATACAGTAAGCAGTATATATATATGAAAAGATGGGAGTTGCCTTACCAAGTGGGGGGTCAGTGCCAAGAAGGCAAATTCAATTAAGATGGAAGTGACCTATTCTCAACAGTTGATTACTTTTGTAGTGCTAACAAGGCCAATGCGATCAAGGTGGACGTCGCCCATTTCCAACAGTTGACAAACAGAGGGAAAATTACTTTTTGTAGTGATCCGTGAAGACAAAAGGGCAAACCCCGGTCCCCTCTGCTACCCCAAACACACACTCAACACCCAAGGCCCAATGGAACCAGTGTGTTTCGGTTGCAGAAGTGGAGGCAGGGATGTTGGACCCCTGCACAGGGATCCCTACCTCCTGCAGCTCATTGAGCTGTGCTCCATATAGCATCCCTACAAGGGTCTTTGGGGGTCAGGAAAGAGTGAGGCAGCAGGGCTAGTGGTTTTACTACTAAAATGAATCCACTAGCTACTTTCCCCCTTCATACATTCACATGTACAGCGGGTTGCAGTAGCAGCCACAGGCTGTATTGAAATTAATGGGAATTAGGTGTCTAGGCACTTTTGAAAATTCCATGAGGTGCCTATCTGCAACTTTCGGCACCTAAATACCTTTAAAAATCTGTCCCTCAGTGGCAAAGGGAGAGAATTCTTTCCACCCCAACAGTAGCTCCCATGAAACTCCCTAGAACCACTCAGCAGTGAGCCTGGCTAAGGATTTGGCCTACAGAATCATAGGGCCAAAACCTGCTTTCTGCTAGGCAGGCCCTCTACTGGGGGACGAGGGCATGGGGAAGAGAGCACAGGGAGTCTTTCCCTTCAAGCAGTAGCAGGATATGTTTCTAATCTTGAACTAAAATAAGTACTGAGTTGAGAGATCAGCTACCACTCTGGTTGGTACTTCATGGCCCCAAGGGGATGTGCTCAAACTGGCCACATAGTCAGTTCCCTCCCGCTATGCTTGTATGCAGTATTTTGCAGCCCATGTCAGGTAGAGATCCGGGCTTCTCATAAGAAGAACAGTAGCAAAGTGAGCCTCCTTCCTCACAGCACACTTCCCTTCCCGCTTGCCTTGAGTCATGGTGCCATTAACCAGCAGGATGACTCTGGGATCCACCACACTCTGCTCCTTCAGCCTTTACAGCTCCAGACAGTCAGGGTAGGATTTTCCCATAAGGAAGAAAGAGAAAAATGCAAGACTTTTAAAGTCATTCAGTCCATCCCTGGTCAACACAAGGTTGGTCCCTCTTGTATATTCTCCAGTGCTTTACCCATGACTCAAATATTGGTACTTCTATCATTCAATATGGAGAATATTCCATATTACAGCAGCGCTCACTCTTAGAAGTACAAGAGTACAGATTTTAAATTACAGTGAGTAATGGCTTTTCCCTGCAGATATAGCTTGTGTTAATAGTGAATCAAATCTTCAATACACAATATAAACTTATCAGCAACATGGTGAGGTATAAGAATTATTGGGCCTGTTAAGTCTGTTACAGCAATAAATTTGCTGTGGACCAATATTTCCTCCATATGTTTCACAGAGACACTACGCCTTCTGCTGTCATTGAATTAATTTACTAAAAGAGGCTGTAATTCATATATAAATCTTGAGATTATTTCTCATTTACTCATAGTAGCTGAGAACTTAAGCATGGTGCTATTCACTTGACGTACCTGGGGACACTTTGGAAAACAATATGAATCATCTGGTATGTAAAAATTAGGCTGAAATTTAAATAAAAGTCCTGGTACTACAATTTTTGTTAAGATTGGTTTTCTCTATAATGGTCCTTATGATGACTTTAATTATCCAGCACGGTATGCTTAGTATCCTAGAGTACATTTTGCATTGGTCTGGTTTTGGGGAATGCTTACAGAAAGCTTTCTGTGCTGTGACTCATTCATTATGTGTTATCTCCAAAACTGCTGATGATATTTGGTGTGATACTGTGGACCAGGCATGGATTTTTTTCTTGTTATCATTTATGAAGAGGAAACTAGGTCACATGCATAACTGAAACCAGGGTCGGCGTACTTGTACTTCCTATTTCCTGTGGAGTCCCCAGAGCACTAGTTTGAGACCATTACTGCTGTTAATTAATGATTTGCCAGCTGCCTGCCCTAATTTTATAGCATTTATGCATGCAGAGCCATTGTGATTTAGATTCCTGTTTTGAAATTCTTTACCCTAAAAACAATAAATTTGCATTTATCTATTAGCTTAACTGTGGTCTGTTCTTAGACGATTTCACTTCAGCTTTCTAAATTTGAAGGCTAGCGCTAAACAGGTTGAAAATAATCAGCAAGGATCTCCTGTTAGGTGCTGTTTTCATTTTGAATCTTTCCTGATTTAAGTCACCAGTAGAACACAACAAAAGTAAAATGGTCTTTTTTTGGTTCTAATTTCAGGGAAGCACAGAGCAATGGTTTCTGCTATGGTCTGAAATGCTGGTTATCGGCTACATTCTTTCCAAACTTGTAAACCATTTCGTTGTTCCTTTGCTCTCTGCATGGCTACACTCAACCTATATACATATATGTGTTCCTCTGTCTCTTCCCATTAGCTCTCCATATATCCTCAATTACTTTTCTTGCAGATGTGGAACACAAATAGATTGTGCTGGCCCAATTAAAACTGAACAACTGCATTCTGCCCTAACTAAACCAGTCTGTAGTTACAGTTTGGATAATATTGTTTTTAATCCTGTCCTTTAAATATTTGTGTTGATGAGTGCTACTAAAAATCTGTGGCATTTCACCCAGCAGTGACTGAATTTCAGTGGTGGGTAACTGGAATAGTTTGTATTTCAGTTTAAGGGCTAGATCCTGCTCCCATGGGAATCAATGGTAAAACTTCCATTGAATTAAATGGGAGCAGAATCAGGGCATAAGTTTGCACTGGGTTTTGGGATCCGCTTTGCAATAAAGGATGCTGTATACATGTAGTATTATTGTAACACAGTATAGTACTACTGGGTAGATCAAATATATGGTGCCAGTGAAAGTCAGCAGCACAGGTCTGATATGAGCAAGTCTGGGCTTCCCTGAAAAGCCAGGTTTTGTTTCTGTCCTCACACTTCTGGGCCACCCCCTTTCCTGACCCAGAATTCCTCCTTGCTGCTGTAGCTTTAGCTGCCTCTCTCTGATCGTCATGCATTAGCATTTTGGCTACCTCTTAAAGAAACACCTTAAACTATATATCTTTATTTCAGGAAATTATGAAGCAGAAAGAGGTATGACAGCAAAAGGCCCTGAGATTTCAAGGGGTCACATAATATGACAGAAGGATTTTTCCCCCCTAAACAATTCTTTTCAGTATTGAACAGGTTTGAGAACAATCCAATCCACAAGGTCATGAGAGGGTCAGATTTCCTGACCTACTTGCTCCCACATCTTGATAATCTAGAAATGAAAATCAATTCTTGTCTTAGAGTTTGTGAGGAGCTCATAATTGCTTTAGACCAAAGCACAGAATGGCTGCTGTTTCTGCCACCTTTCAATTCTTGGAGATGGGGATGTCATTTTTCAAGTCTGGTGCACTGTCAGGATTAGATTGCGTGGTAACCAAGTAGAAAGCTTTCTACTTGGAATGAGATTTCTTCTCATCACCGTTCCCTTTACTCAGAACAAAATTCCTTTCTTTACTATTATCTATGGAGATATCATAGCGTGCTTTGAACAGACTGTTTATGGAAAACACATT
The DNA here is from genome assembly GCF_002925995.2 of Terrapene triunguis. Taxonomy (NCBI): domain Eukaryota; kingdom Metazoa; phylum Chordata; order Testudines; family Emydidae; genus Terrapene; species Terrapene triunguis. Next base: position 15,580,251 of record NW_020664435.1, on the reverse strand, counting down.
TCTCTTCTCTGGGACAAATTCTGTGCTGATTTATACCTCATGCAACCCAGCTGGAAGTCCTGGGACTGCATGGGTATAACTCAGTGCAGAATTTGGCCCTAGATCTTCAATTTACTTTACAAATTCCACTGGTATAACTGTAAGTAGAACTGGGACTCACTTGTTTGAAGGTTAGCTTTTTAGCCAATGAGGTTAAAAGCTGTGTATTCTTCCTCCTTATTATAGTGCCTTTTTAGAACTTCTTTTGAACATTCTGAATTAGCTTAAACAAAATTGACTTTTATCTCTATGCTTGTGCACAGTTGATCGCAGGACTGGGGCCTGCGGCAGTATGGTCTGGCAGTCTAGATTGACAATCAGCAGACACGGCTTGAAATCCTGGCTGCCTGGGAGTCTATAGCAAAATGCCTATTGACTTCAACCATGGTAAGATTTCACCCGAGGGTTCTCGTCCCAGTTCTGATGATGACGCAAAACATGACCCTGAACCAGTCACTTCAATTCTATAGTGCCTCAGCTTCCCCCATCTATAAAAGGGCTCTTATGGAGACACTGCATTTCTTTGTAAAGTATTTTCAGATCTTATATGAAAAGTGCAAAATAGGAGCTAGGCATTACTACATTTTTGGCTGCCTTCTCTTTTCTTCTCCCCCTTCCTTCTGTGCCATTTCTACCTGCACTGATTCAAAACCAATTAATATATCCTGACATTTGTGATTCCAATGAGAACTTGACTTTTACAAATTTGTTCATGTCAACTATTTGTTCATATCGCCATTATTATCATTATTATCCAGTGAAAGATTTTTCTCATCTTTAGGAAAAAGGCCCCCCCCCCCTTTTTTTTTTTTTTTAAACAAGGCCTTTGTCATTGGAGAGTCTCCAAGATCCAGGGAATGTGTGCTGTTAAACAGCTGTGTCAGTATGGAGGTATCCTTAAATACTTATGTGATGACTGCCCTTTTGGCTGGCACATTGGGGATTGCACTGGGGACCTCCAGAGCAAAAAGTGTGAGCTATTTACAGCTTGAACTTAAGAGCCATGGTGCTATAGCTCGGGTTATACCAACTCACAGCCTGTGTGAATCGACACCTATATTTAAATTAAATACGCAGCTGTTTCCCCCCACCCCAACCCCTGGTAAGATTTGTGGTCTAGTCATAAGAGTCATTTAGATGATGAAAGGGGACCAAAGGAAAGATTGTGATTGATTGCTAGAATGATTTTTTTAATATATACAGAATTAATATTTTCCTATCTGTTTTTAACTAGTCTGCCAGTTTAGCATTTCAATGTGGGGAGGCTGCCAGACCTTTATAGTCAAATCAGGCCTGACTAATCAATTCACTCAGCAAATGAGAATGCGAACGTGATTTCTAACCATTTTTTTTTTCTTAAAAAAGACAATTTTTGCTTTAGATCCAGCCAAGATCAACAGAGGAAAGAATTATCATTTTGAAACCATGTGCGCTCTTTGTGCTGGTATCAATGAAAACAGCTTTTCAGCAAATAAACTCATGACACAATTGTTATTTGTAAATCACCTCATGTTTTATGTGCCAATAACAATGCAGGATCAGGCTCTCTTTTTCAGCGATGGACCAGAAGCAAAACAAAAGGGCATCTTGTAAAAACCAAGGGACAAACTCTGTTGGTTTAAATTGGCACAGTAATATTGAGGTCAATGGAGATGCACCAATTTGTGCCAGCAGAGAATTAGGCCACAGATCTTTCTTTTCTTAGAATCATAGAATATCAGGATTGGAAGGGACCTCAGAAGATCATCTAGTCCAACCCCCTGCTCAAAGCAGGACCAACCCCCAACTAAATCATCCCAGCCAGGGTTTTGTCAAGCCTGACCTGAAAAACCTCTAAAGAAGGAGATTCCACCACCTCCCTAGGTCACCCATTCCAGTGCTTCACCACCCTCCTAGTGAAAATGTTTTTCCTAATATCCAACCTAAACCTCCCCCACTGCAACTTGAGACCATTACTCCTTGTTCTGTCATCTGGTACCACTGAGAACAGTCTAGATCAGGCCTGCACAACTCGTAAAGCGGCGAGGGCCATATTACTCCAAAGAAAACAACTGAGGGCCGAAACCCCCCGAGCGCCGCCAACCCCCCACCCCAGAGCCACCCAGCCCCCCCGAAACACAACACCCCCCCCAGCGCCACGCGCCCCACGGAAACAATCCCCCCAGCGCTGCCGAAACACACACACCCCAGTGCCACCTGCCCCGTGGAAACAAATCCTCCTTCCCCAGCGCCACCCCACTGAAACAGCAGTATTGAACCTCGGTAATTTGTTATAGTGGCCCCTAAGGTAGTATAATTAAGGTAAAAGAAAAATGTCTTTTTGCTAGAAGTAGAATAAGATCTTCCCCCCACTTTGTAATCAATGGCCCTGTTGAATGAATGAGGTGCGAATGAGGAAGGCGTGGAAGGCAGGCACCTCCAGACAGCTGCAACCCTTGGAGAGGGCAGGGCCGGCTCTAGGATTTTTGCCGCCCCAAGCAAAAAAAATGTTGGCCGCCCCCACCTTTTTTTGTGCCCCTCTGCCCCCGGCCCCGCCCCTGCCCCAACTCCAGCCCTTCCAAACCCCTTCCCCAAATCCCCACCCCCGCCTCCTCCCCCGGTGTGCCGCATTTCCCTCCCCCATTGCTTCCTGCGGGCCTCCCGCCATAGCTCATCTCCGCTCCGCCTGCTCCCCTGGGCATGCTGCCGCTCCGCTTCTCCCCCCTCCCACTCAGGTGAGGGAGGGCGGAGAAGCAGAGCAGCGGTGCATTCAGGGGAGCAGGCGGAGTGGAGGTGAGCTAGGGTGCGGGGCGCAGGAAGTAATGGGGGGGGTAGAAGAACCGCTCCAGCTCACCTCCACTCCACCACCACTGCCTCCCCTGAGCGCCCGCCGCTCGGCTTCTCCTCCCTCCCAGCC